>NC_091457.1:71750629-72076046 GCF_027789765.1 Dendropsophus ebraccatus
TATGATATATGTTATAACACTGTTAAAATGATCAAATTAGTTTTTTATCCATGTGGTGTATCACATTCAGTGCACATAACTTTTAGACACCCTTATGGTATGCATCATCAATCTGTTTTTACTTTGGTTTTCATTTAATGGATAGAACATAAAAAAAAAATTGTCTGGAAAACTTTAAAGGGAAACAGTAACCCCTGGAGCACATTTAAATCCACTAACATACTTACATAGCACTCTGCCCATACAATAACATGGCCCATTTGCTATGGATGTTTGTCCATGTTCAGTGTTATGATGGTGTGTCAAGAGTCATTGATGATCCCTGCACAGCTGTGCTGCCTCATGCTCCTTTACAATACTTTCTATGTATTACAATGTTACAATGCTTCCTCAGTCCTGCTGAAATAACTTGTCCAGTGTAGATTGCTATTTTATGCTTCCAGGGTTCTGGGGGACATAACAGATGTGTAAACTTAAAATGACTCTGTACCCACAATCTGACCCCCCCCCCCCCCCCCAAACCACTTGTACCATTGGATAGCTACTTTTAATCCAAGATCTGTCTTGGTGTCGATTCAGCAGGTTATGCAGTTATTGTCTTAAAAACAACTTTTAAACTTGCAGCCCTGTGTCAAGTTGGCGTGGCCTACAGTGTCTGTGCCCTAGAAACGCGCCGCCCCTCCATTGCCCTTATCATAAGCATGCCTGTGAGCAGTATTTTTCCTATTCAACACCTGTCTTAATAGTGCACATGTGCAGTGTTTAGACAGGTGATGAATAGGAGACTAGGGGCATTCCTACTAATGAAGATGGCGGGGCGGAGGTATGGATGGGTATGGCAATCCTAGGGTACTCTCAGTCACGCCAAATTGACACAGGGCTGCAAGTTTAAAAGTAATTTTTTAGCACAATAACTGCATCACCTGCCGAACGGGCCCCAGGACAGATCTTGGAGTAAAAGCAGCTATCCGAAGGTACAAGCGGTTTGGGGAGGGCAGATTGTGGGTACAGATTTGCTTTAATAGGCTTGGTAAGGGAGCACTGTTCTGCTAGTACGGCCCTCACTTACCCTGTGCTATAGCTTTTAACTGTCCTACTCCACCACAGGTTTCCAGGTCACCTAGTTTCTGCCACTGTCCACTGCTGCCCTCTTCTTTAAAACATCCGCTGACGTGCCATGCAGACAGGAAGTGACTGTTCACCATAGACACTATGGGGGGCATTTATTAAAAAGGCCTTTTTTTAGGTGCAGATGGTCCAGATCAGCATAAACATTTTCTCAAATGGTCTATTTGTGAATATTTCAGTCTCATGGGGTCCATCTGCGCTCCTGCACCAGAGGAGCAGGGAGGGGGAGTTACGGGAGGGTTACGAGGGGTGCACGGGGGTCAGTCTCATGGGGCACACCCTCTGCATGCGCCACAGTTATCATTTTTCCGGAAGAAAAATAGAAAAATGACAGTGCAACCTGCGCCAGACAGGCTCAGTGCGCTTAGGATTTATGTAAAGGCAGTGCGCCTCTACATAGATCCTTAGAGCTCTGATGCTGTGGGGACATTTGTAAGCCCGGGGTAAAAAAAACGCCCTTATGTGGGAAAACCAAAAGCTACAGCAGAGAAGGACTGATATACAGTTCTGTTACAGTATGTCCCCCTGCAGCCCTGTCAGCATCCTAAAATAGATATAACCTCTAACTTATGGCAGCTTCACATACCTACCAAACGTGTGCTGATAATGACAAGGCAAACACTACAGTGAGGTGCTCTCCTGTTCTAGCGCCATACGTGTATGCGAGTGTGTAGTAGGTTTCTAAGACTGAAAAAAGATAAAAGAAGGTTGCCATGCCTGCACCTAGTATAGACTAAACAGAGCCTTCATGTGTTGTTAGCAGGAAAAGGAGGATGTGGTGCAGCAGCAGTGCGGGGATCATCATACCTCAATGCCACTGTAAATGGACGAGCAAAAGCATTCTCAGACAACCTCTTTAAAGTATGTTATTACAACAACTTTAATGTAGCATCAGTCTATTGCTATAATGTATTTTCCCTTTTTTTTTTACTATCTTTAAATTTTAAAATACTTTTATACAGTAATAAAAAATAACTTAAAAGAAGCTAAAAGGGAAAATAATGCACACATCAGTACATATCATTTAAAATGTACTGTACAGACTTACTATCCCTAATACATTCATACACTGCTCAATTTAGAAAGAATATTAGATTTCAAGGGAGATACATGCACGTTAAAAACTGCCATAAAAATTTGCATTGCCCTTTAATTGTGCATATTCTTCTTCCAGACATTTTTTTTCCCTAATTCTTTTTATTTTCTCTCTTTTTTTATAATCTGTCCTCTTGTGTAAATTGTGGAGAAGAATAAATTATCAGGACAGCATAAAAAGTCTACAACCTAGCACTTCAAATTATTCTGTATATTAAGTATGTGCATTCTCAGCATAACAAATAAAAGCCCAGTCATGAAGCAGGACCCATGAATTTCCAATATGCAGCATAAACAATACACACTAGGCAGCGTTATTATTCTGCACTGTGTATTGGGACATAAAAGCACTGTAATAGAATAGAAGAATAGTAGGTAACTTTAATCTAATCAGGGCATCAGCAGGTAACGTCTACCAGGAAAAATGGTTATGCAGCAATGTATTAGCATATTCAATAGCTCAACATATGTGGAGCAAGACCTCTTTCCAACAGGGTAAGATGAAGATTAAAAAATGTCTACAGATGTTCATAATTCATATTTATAAATGTCCGTCCTCTCAAGGTTGCCTTTAAGGAACCTTTTTTCTTTTTTGTATTCTGTGCCATGGGACAAGCTTGTAACTAATGCATTATTAGCCTTTTCCACTTCCACACACATGCAAAAATTAGCTAAACAGTTTTAATATACCTTGGGTGCAATTAGAAATTAAATGGCATGCCTTACCTATAGTTCTGAAAACATTTATAAAAGCTTTTAGAGGTGGAATACTTGGGACTCTTATGAGCTTGTTTCCACGGCAACGCCTGCTTTTTTCTTAAGTGGCAGAGTAAATAAGCACTTTTTCACATAATCCTTACAATTGTCTTGACAATAATAATAAAAATTATAATGATAATAATAAGGCAAAAATATGACTTATGTTACAGGACATTGAAATGCAGTCAGATGGGATCTTTGTTTTAAGACCATGGAAAATAGAGGATATATTGGTAACATTAACTAATGAAGTAGGAGAGATTCTCATTGAGCACTTAACATGATAGGATGAAATGTCAGAAATTGCCTTGGTGCTAGTTCTATGACTTTTTTTTCACATTGGGTAATATTGTGATTTTTAAAATAGAAGGCAAGAGTTTTTAGGAGTTAGGAGTTTACACATTTACAAGAGTTACATAAGAAGCCTTTCTGTAAGCCATCCTTCCATTTTAAGTCAAATATATATATATATATATATATATATATATATATATATATATATATATATACACATATATATACACTCACCGGCCACTTTATTAGGTACACCTGTCCTACTGCACGTTACCACTTAATTTCTAATCAGCCAATCACATGGCGGCAACTCAGTGCATTTAGGCATGTAGACATGGTCAAGACAATCTCCTGCAGTTCAAACCGAGCATCAGTATGGGGAAGAAAGGTGATTTGAGTACCTTTGAACGTGGCATGGTTGTTGGTGCCAGAAGGGCTGGTCTGAGTATTTCAGAAACTGCTGATCTACTGGGATTTTCACGCACAACCATCTCTAGGGTTTACAGAGAATGGTCCGAAAAAGAAAAAACATCCAGTAAGCGGCAGTTCTGTGGGCGGAAATGCCTTGTTGATGCCAGAGGTCAGAGGAGAATGGGCAGACTGGTTCGAGCTGATAGAAAGGCAACAGTGACTCAAATAGCCAACCGTTACAACCAAGGTAGGCAGAAGAGCATCTCTGAACGCACAGTACATCGAACTTTGAGGCAGATGGGCTACAGCTGCAGAAGACCACCCCGGGTGCCACTCCTTTCAGCTAAGAACAGGAAACTGAGGCTACAATTTGCACAAGCTCGTCTCGATTTCTGCTGCGACATTCGGATGGTAGGGTCAGAATTTGGCGTCAACAACATGAAAGCATGGATCCATCCTGCCTTGTATCAACGGTTCAGGCTGGTGGTGGTGGTGTCATGGTGTGGGGAATATTTTCTTGGCACTCTTTGGGCCCCTTGGTACCAATTGAGCATCGTTGCAACGCCACAGCCTACCTGAGTATTGTTGCTGACCATGTCCATCCCTTTATGACCACAATGTACCCAACATCTGATGGCTACTTTCAGCAGGATAATGCGCCATTTCATAAAGCTAGAATCATCTCAGACTGGTTTCTTGAACATGACAATGAGTTCACTGTACTCAGATGGCCTCCACAGTCACCAGATCTCAATCCAATAGAGCATCTTTGGGATGTGGTGGAACGGGAGATTCGCATCATGGATGTGCAGCCGACAAATCTGCGGCAACTGTGTGATGCCATCATGTCAATATGGACCAAAATCTCTGAGGAATGCTTCCAGCACCTTGTTATATCTATGCCACCAAGAATTGAGGCAGTTCTGAAGGCAAAAGGGGGTCCACCTCGTTACTAGCATGGTGTACCTAATAAAGTGGCCGGTGAGTGTATATATATATATATATATATTGGGAGGGGGAACTTGTATTTTTGTTGAGTTAAATTCCCTAATGAAACATTCTCTAATTAACCCCTAGACGACCCTGGGCGTCCCTGTACACCCAGGACTACCTACGCACCACCGCAGTCCCGGATACCGCATGTAGCCCGGGACTGTGGCTATTAGCGGGCACGGTCCGATCGCCGGGCACGCTAATAAGGTAATCGGATGCAGCTGTCAAAGATGACAGCTGCATCCGATTACCTGATGCAGCCGTTCCCTGGTGTCTAGTGGGGTGGATCGCTCCTTCGGGACATTGTCCCGGAGGAGTGATCCACGCGTCCGACTCGGGCGGGGATCTGCGCCGTAATGGCGCTGATCACGGCTCGGCACTCGGTTGCTTCCAGCAATCGAGTGGCTTTCTCATTCTTCTATGCTGTATTACTATACAGCATAGATCTCAATGAGAGATCAGTGTACTCATACTAGAAGTCCCCCAGGGGGGCTTCTAGTATATGTGTAAAATAAATAAAGTGTTATTATTAATAAAAGTTTGAATCACCCCCCTTTTCCCATGTTACAAATAAAAATAAATAAATAAACATGTTTGGTATCGCCGCCTGCGTAATTGCCCGAATTATTAATTAATCCCATTCCTGATCTTGCACTGTAAACGGCGCAAACGCAAAAAAATCCCAGAGTGCAGAATTGCGCATTTTTGGTCGCATCAAATGCCGAAAAAATGTAATAAAAAGCGATCAAAAAGTCGTATATGTGCAATCAAGGTACCGATAGAAAGTAAACATCATGGCGCAAAAAATGACACCTCAAACAGCCCCATAGACCAAAGGGAAAAAGCGCTATAAGCATGGGAATAGAGCAATCTTAAGGAACATATATTTGTTAACAATGGTTTTAATTTTTTACAAGCCACCACATAATATAAAAGTTATACATGTTACATATCGTTGTAATCGTAATGACTTGAGGAACATATATAACAAGTTAGTTTTACCCCAGGGCAAACAGCGTAAAGAAATACCCTCCAAATAAAAGAAATGCTTTTTTTTTTCAATTTCACCACACATTAATTTTTTCCTGCTTTTTCACTGTACTTTATGAAAAAATTCAGCCTGTCATTGCAAAGTACAATTAGTGGCACAAAAAATAAGGGCTTATATGGGTTTCTAGGTGAAAAAATGCAACTGCTACGGTCTTTTAAGCACAAGGAGGAAAAAATGAAAACGCTAACATTTAAATTGGCCCGGTCCTCAAAGGGTTAAATGTTTGCAAAAGAGGTTCCCATCCATTGGTGAGGATTAATGGATTTGGTTAAATACTAGTGACATGACCTTACAATTGTCCTTTCAGTAAAGTTGGCATCCCTTTAACATCAGCCTGCACTAGGGTGTCCTACTGTACCACTATATAGAGAGAGATAGTATGGGCTGCTCTGAGGCCTGCAGGTCATTCATAAATCTTGTGACAGCATTTGTTAGTCGAGTTGAGCACTCAGGCATTTCAGTGCTCGATCCACACTACTTATAAATCAAACCTGGAAAACCTGCATTCAATTTGAACTTTATAAATAATTGGGTTGGTATGAAACCCAGTCAGCTAGGGATGTTTTTTTTCCCCCTGGGAATCATTTTTGCACACTACAATCTCTACGCAACTTTCAAAGCAAAACCAAAAAGTTTCTGCGCCAAAAACTTTCTGCTTTTGTCTGAAAAGCCTTGTGGTTATAATCACAGATGTCTCTGGAGAGGAATGGTAAGCATTACTGATGAGCGAGCATGCTCATCAGAGCTTGGTACTCGATCGAGTATTAGGGTACTCGATGGTACTCGTTACTCAGATGAGTACTCACGATACTCGAGAAAATCTCATCATCCATTTCCTGTAAGTTTGGGCGCTATTTCTCAGCTAATAAAGATACAGGAGACTCTTTGGTACATCCTGTGATCACGTGGGACCCATACATGTCGATAGCAGCGATTGGTTGACCAGATCAGATGACCCTGCCATATAAAAAGCGCAGCCGGCAGTACTCGCTTCACACGTATGCTGTGAGAGATTAGGGACAGAGCTGCTGCTGGTCAGGGAGAGTGTCAGTGTAGGATTTTGCGTTCCAGTAGGCAGGGAATACTAGCAATACAAACAAACAGCCCTTTTCAGGGCTTCAAATAGTTTTTTAATAGTATTACTACAGATTGCTGGCTGGGACTTGCAGTGCTGCTACCACGATTTCACCAGCACACTGTGGTGATCGGCTTCTGGCAGAAAGGGGACATTAGGTGTTGCATACAGACCCCTAAGAAGTGCTCAGTGCTCTTTTTGTGGGTGGTGGTGCTGCTGTACTATATTGTATTGCTGGGATTTGTAGTACACCTGCATAGAACTTCACTGCTCATTGGAAGGGAGTATCACAGAGTGTGTATAGGTCCAGCCACTACCAGATTGTATAGCACAGCCCCCCAAAACTAGTGGGTACTACATTGTATTTCTGGGATTTGTACTACACCAGCATAGAACTTTACTGCTCATTGTAAGGGGGTGTCAAAGAGTGTGTATAGGTCCAGCCACTACCAGATTGTATAGCACAGCCCCCCAAAACTAGTGGGTACTACATTGTATTGCTGGGATTTTTAGTACACCTGCATAGAACTTCACTGCTCATTGTAAGGGGGTATCACAGAGTGTGTATAGGTCCAGCCACTACCAGATTGTATAGCACAGCCCCCCAAAACTAGTGGGTACTACATTGTATTTCTGGGATTTGTACTACACCAGCATAGAACTTTACTGCTCATTGTAAGGGGGTGTCAAAGAGTGTGTATAGGTCCAGCCACTACCAGATTGTATAGCACAGCCCCCCAAAACTAGTGGGTACTACATTGTATTGCTGGGATTTTTAGTACACCTGCATAGAACTTCACTGCTCATTGTAAGGGGGTATCACAGAGTGTGTATAGGTCCAGCCACTACCAGATTGTATAGCACAGCCCCCCAAAACTAGTGGGTAATACATTGTATTGCTGGGATTTGTAGTACACCTGCATAGAACTTCACTGCTCATTGTAAGGGGGTATCACAGAGTGTGTATAGGTCCAGCCACTACCAGATTGTATAGCACAGCCCCCCAAAACTAGTGGGTAATACATTGTATTGCTGGAATTTGTAGTACACCTGCATAGAACTTCACTGCTCATTGTAAGGGGGTGTCACAGAGTGTGTATAGGTGCAGCCACTACTGGATTGTATCCCACAGACCCCCAAAACTAGTGGGACCACAAGTATTTACCTGATTTCTGTATTTCAAACGCAAGGCCTATCTAAGTTCACAACTGCTTGCACAGAGTAAAGGTGGTGTCACGGAGTGTATATAGGTGCAGCCACTACTGGATTGTATCCCACAGACTTACGGGGTCTCATGGTAGACCGATATTTAAACCGCAGCAGTGTGAACAGGTGATCACGTTGATAGGGGATAATGTGTCCATTAACTTATCCACCACCCAGTCTTCCACGCAGTCCACCTATGCTACCCAAAGGGGTGAAACCCTTGCTCCAGCAGCTTAGCCTCCTTCCCCACAGCCTGGCCCCTCCAGGGAAAGAAGTTATGCAGATCCACCACCACGCTCCCAGGAATTCTTTTCTGGACCCTTCCCTGAGTCTGAGAACATTTATTGCAAATTTATTACAAAATCGTAACAAAGACTGCACAGTGTTTTGCTCATTCTGGAAAGATGAAGCTCAGTGATACACAACTCTGAAAATTGTCCAAAGGTTGCGGTAATATCTTTCTCCTTAAGAGTCGATTATTGGTTTTGTCTGCCCATTCCTTGCCACAGGAGCCTGCAGATCCTTGCTCTGTAAGGAGATACATACTCCTCTGGCTGTGAAGGGGCAGAATATGGCAGAAAATTGTCTTTCAAAAACAGGGGAAATAAAATGAAGGAAGCTGACCTTGCCCATCTTTCCAAATTAAATATGAGAAAGATCTTCAAAAATGCACAAAAATGTGTTTCTTTTATTACCAAATAGTGCAACAAGGAACAATGCAAACTTTGCTGTCTAATTGTGTGTTTGTCTCTCTCACTCTTTTAAGAATTTCTTACAATTTTTAAATGGAGTGGTAAACTTTGTCAGCATTCTGTTCTTAAGTGTGTGTCTGTATACAGACCTGTTTGTGTCTGTATACAGACCTGTGTCTGCTGGCATAAAATAACAAAACAAAAGAGGCAAAAAGGGAAAAAATCAGACCCTGCTTAAACTAAAGAAACAAATAACAATTCTAGTTGTTGGGCAACACATAATTTAGTACGGCAGGACCTCAAGTGATGATCCCTTTGCATGAGACAATTGCCAGATCCTCAAGGAATTAAAACCAGGATGCCAGAGCCACATCACTACAGTCAAAGTCAAATTGAAAATCAAAACAGCGGTGGGGGGAGAGGTGCAGGGAATGTTACTCCAACTGCTATAGTCAAAGTCAAATTGAAAATCAAAACAGCGGGCCTTCACTGACATCCATGTTGAATACTGCTGTACCTGCCCTTGCCTCCATGCTGGCTACTGCTGGTCCTTAACTGGCATCCATGTTGACTACTGCTGGGCCTTAACTGGCATCCATGTTGACTACTGCTGTGCCTTCACTTGCATCCATGTTGACTACTGCTGTGCCTTCACTTGCATCCATGTTGACTACTGCTGTGCCTGCCCTTGCCTCAATGTTGACTACTGTTGCTCCTGCCTGGCCTCCATGTTGGTTACTGTTCCTCCTAAATCGCCTCCATGTTGGTTACTGCTGCTTCTGGGAGTTCTCTGTGTGCTCAATGCCATGCAGTGTCTGGCCTAATCTTGGGAGGCTAACTTGCTTCTTCACTCACTTTTAATGGTTCTCTGTGTGCTCAATGCCATGCTAGGTCTGGTATAATTTTTGGAAGGCTGACTTGCTACTGCTTCTACCTTGTTCACTCTGTCCTCACGGCTATGCTGTGTCAGGCTGAATTTTTGGCTGGTTCATGATATGCTACTTCTGTTTTAATTCTTCCCTGTGTTCTCACTGCCATGCTGTATCAGGCTGAGTTTTTGGGTGGTCCCTATGCCTACCTCTGTTTTAACCAGGCTGTTGCACAGAATTAGGCATAATGGTGCCATTAGGCAGCCTCAGAGGCATTCCTACATGCTGCTTCTGCTGTTTCCTCTCCATTTCCATTGTGTTTCCATCAATTTCTGAGGTTGACAGGTTTTCACACGACCTTCCCTCTACCGAACTTGAGTCTCCTGCAAAAATGCTCGAGTTTCCCATTGACTTCAATGAGGTTTGTTACTCGAAACAAGCACTCGAGTATCGGGAGATATTTGTTTCGAGTAACAAGCACCCGAGCATTTTAGTACTCGCTCATCATTAGTAAGCATGTCTTATTTGTTTCCTTTTTGTATTGCAGGAAGAAGACTGGACTGGTTTACCAGGGAGGAAACAACCATTTATTTTTGCCAAATGTAGCCTACTAATCCTAGCCTAGTACTCCTCAAGAAATAAAAATCTGTATACTAAATATTAGTACCCAGCTCTTACTAGTACTTCTGGTAGGGTGTTGGGTATAAATAACAAAGGGTTACCATTAGCTGTTGAAAATTGCTTCCACTACTATGCAGCAAAAAAGTCATCACAGAGTTTGCCAGGAAAAAGCGGAACTTTTTTTGCACACAATTCAAGTACAAGTAGAAAAATAATCGATTTAGGCAGTACATATGTACTACATTAATCCCTATAAACAATCATGGTATTGCTTATAGAAATACCCAAGGGGGGCTACAAAAGTGTGTAAAACAAATAAATCAATCCATCCAATAATAAAAATTAAAACACCTTTTTTCTATTTTCCGAATAAAAAAAATAAAGAAAAATAGTATTGCCACGTGCTGAATCGCCCAAGCTATTAAATTATCACATTCCCAATCTTACATAGAGATCGACGTAAGCGCTAAACGTTGCACAGAACAATGTAAGCGATACATCATTCAGTTCAGCTTCTCTGTCACTAGTTTATGCTCCCCTAAATAGGACAACATAAGTCTTTTTAAGTCTCAAAAGTCTTTACGGCTCAAAGTCTCAGATGGGTTACTTTCTATTGTATGTTAGAGGTCACTAACATGTCTTTTTGCTAAGAGATCCACTATGCAGTGAGGCTTTTACCGAATATCTAGGCCAGACCTGAAGCCAATGCGGATCCTACAGGATACCAAAGATCTCAATAAATTCTAACTCAGTATTGGTATAGATACTTAAGTGGGGATACAGTAACTCCAATCCCTATCTGAACTAACCTCAAGTCTAGGTTCTTATATTTCCTTTCTTTGTAATCTTGCTTTTCTAATACTGATAGTGATGGACTCTATATCCTACTTTCTGACTGTCTCCAACTGAATACTGCAAAATGCAGTGGACTGAACCAGTTTGATATCACAACTGCCTCAACAGAGAGAAACTAATTACCATAGCACCACTCACTTTCTATCTCTTACACTGTAGCTAATGTGATACACCTAGTGGGCTGTTAGTGCCACTGCTATCTAATTTCTGGCTGTATTTGGGTGTAGCAGACTGTAAGCACAGCTTGTCAGATACATCAGCAAAAAGGAAATACTTTTCCTCCGTACAACAAATTATCAGAGAATAAAATATAAACAGGAGACAGGTGTCATCCTAAACCCAGACATATAGGTAAACTCCGCTTTACTACACTAAGCTTGGGTGAAGAAGATGCCTTCAGCAAGAAGTTGAGAGCACTGGCATCACTTTGAGTTCAGGATGGGGACTGGAGGAAGAAGATGGGCCCACCACTACAGTGACTCAGGTTGCAAGTGGCAGCATGTCTATGTTAAACTGAAACTCAAGAGGGGGCCCAATCAAGTTCAGGGGGGCAGTGAGGGATACATCAGCTCACCTTTGGCACACTTTGAGCCTAATCAGGGTTCATTGTCTTATATGGGTAAAGTATGGCTCTATAATGAGTTTTCTTATTGTTAAAACACTGACTATATACAGTAGTTAGTTATAGCAAGTTATAACCAAACTACTGTAGTTTATGTGGATCTATAAGAACAAGATTGTGAGTTAATATTATGCCTATGAATTGTAAAAACTGTATGAGAGAATATTATGCTAAAATATAATTCACATAGCCAGTGGGAAATTCAAGAGGAAACTAAGTGACAGCTGCCAACAGAAAGACTAGCAAGTTGTTCTTAACTAGCAACAAATTGACTACCAGGATATTACTGTAGTTTTACCAGTCAATAATATGTTCTCGCAGTTGACAATTTTTGAGGAACTTAGGAGCTTTAAAATTTAGAATAAAAGACTGGAAAAACATTCTCTCACAGTATCCTGACTCTAGTGATATACATATAATGATATCAAGTGTCAAGACGTGTCTGTTTAGTTTTATGAAAGGATTGCAGGAAAGTGTTCTGTGGAAATATGTTAAAAATTATGTAAATATTGCAGTTGTTTAGACTGATATACCGAAAAAAGTTATTTCAGACTTTTCTTTTACTATAAGTCTATGTTCCCACAGCGTATTTTTTCATAAAAGTACAGCCGTTGTTGCAATCGGCAACAACGGCCGTACTTTGTATGAAAGGACACGCTGCCTTATCTTCTATGGGATCCCAGCCGGAGAGTATACACATAGTATACGCTCCAGCCGGGATCTCTCGTGGCGCCATAGAAAACTGACATGTCAGTTTTCTGCGGCCACTATTTAGTGAATAGCGGCCTCAGAAAGCCCTGTCAGTGCACACTATGAAGCAAGCCGCATATTTCATAGTGTGCTGTGGGGACATTTGTGCCTGCATCAGAACCCTGCGGTGTAAAAGATCATCTGGCCAGTACTGTCGGTAATGTGAACATAACCTAAGTGAAGCTTCACATGTACAGGATCCGCAGCGGATTTCACGCTGCGAGTTTGCAGCAAAATCCACTGCGGATCCTGGTATAGTAAAGTTCTATGGGGTCACATACTCACAGCAGAATTTTTATTCTGCTGCAGATATGTGACCCGGTCCCTTTAACCCCCCCGCCTCCCCAGCCCAGAGCATACATTACCTGCTTGGTGTTGTGGCTGTGTGTGAGGCTCCCGGCTCTCAATCATCCAATCACTGCACTGCAGCACTGATTTGCTCATGTGGAGCGAAGGGAGCCAGGAGCTTCACACACAGTTGCGGCATCGAGCAGGTAATATATGCTCCAGGCTGGGGCTGTGGACAGCGGGGATTAATGAAAATTCCGCTGCGGGTATGTGACCCCATAGAACTTCACTATACAAGGATCTGCAGTGGATTTCGCTGCAAACTCGCAGCATGAAATTAGCTGCGGATCCGGTACTTGTGAAGCTACCCTCAGTGTTCCTCTATTTTTGAACACTGCAGATTGTTCATCCCTCTAATGTAGATTGTTTAGATGTAATAAATAGAGATAAGTGAGTTTAAAGTATAAATAAAGCAAAGAACTTTGTTAGCTCGGCAGTTGGCTTATCAGCCGGCTGTTAGGATCAGGTCCTGGTTTTATGTTTGCTGTGTTTGTGGGCATTTCTGCATCAGCTTCAGTGGCCATTTTACCTGCTCTCTGATTAATGTGTGCACCTGTGCCCCTCCCTGCTTGAGTATCAGTTAAAACTTAGCTTCTGTCTGCCTCAAGCTTACAGACTCTCCTGTTTGTGTATTGCTACTAGACCTCCTGACTAAACCTACTGCTGCACATGGGATCACTCTGCTGTGTAAACTCCTCAGGAAGGTTCACCTAGTGCCACACATCCTCACCTACCCAGGACCCGCTCCTGCTGTGTGCCATCTTCCTACAGATCTGTTAGTGGAACAGCTGCTTACCACCTCCAGCTCTGTTGAACCACACTCTGCTCACCTGCCGGACATCATCCAGCGCTGCTGCAACAAAACTTGAGTCTGCATATACTTACTGTGGCTGTTATCTGCTGTGTACACCCCTACCAGCCATAGGCTTCCACAAATTATTCACATAAAGTGTAACCCCGGCTGCATTTGATTTCTGACCGACAGCTCTGTGTCGCTCCACTCTGGATGCCTGGAAAAGTTGGATCCAGTCCTGGGAAATTAGATAAACATTGGTGCAAATTACAGTATATGTGTAAAAAAAACAAACGGTCGTTTATCGCTTGTCTGAATATGCACCGGAGGATCGCGGTGAGACGGCAGGCACTAGGGATGGTCCGAACCCGCCGAGGTTCGGGTTCGGCTGAACCTGAACACTCGCCATTGGATTCCCGCTGTCTGCCCGCTCCGTGCAGCGGACTGATACAGCGGGAGGACCACCTGGAAAACTGGGATACAGCCTATGGCTATGGCTGTATCCCAGTTTTCCGGATCCGCCCGCTGCACGGAGCGGCCAGACAGCGGGAATCATTGCGGAGGGTTCGGGTTCGTACGAATCCCGTTCGAACCAGGTTCGGACCATCCCTAGCAGGCACCATACCCTCATTTTTTCGAGAGTGCTGCGTGACTTTTGTTTTTTCTAAATAAATATATATATAAAGCTTCTTAACTCACTTGTAATGGTGGCAAGCAAACAGAAGCTTGTCAGTTCTGTAGCTATGCAAGGAAATCAAGCTGCTTCAGGAAAATTAAGGCGAATATACCATAAGTACATTCGCTTTAGGATTTGCACATGAATTAAATGGTGACGTTGTAGGGGATCCGGTGCTGCAGTTTTTTTTAACTGCGGCTTGAATCCCCTGCACGGCACAAGTCTATTACTGAGCAATGGCTCTGGCTGAAGCACTAGAGACGGGCCCGCCCACCCCCAGTGGGAGGAAACTCCTGCTCCTCTATGATGCAGCTCTATTGATTCTAATGGAGCTGTGTTATAGAGCGGAAGGGTTTTCCTCCCACTGGGGACCGGCTGGTCCTCCTCCAGTGCTTCAGCCCGGGTGGGTAATAGACTGGCGCTGTGTGCAGGAACTGGGCCGTGGTTTAAAAAGGGACAGTGGCACTGGCGCCATTCTATTCTATGTGCAAAACTTTGGTTTTCATAGTATCATCATAATTATTTTTCTTTTTTCAGTCCAAAATGTAAGTCCACAGGATAAAACTCTCCTGTTTTGCTTCCGTCGTTTGCCTCTTCATACCCCTAATATAACATTTTATATAATTGACTTCTTTTCAGTAACATTCAAAATATTTTTCTGAAATCCATTTGCAAATTAGAAATCAGCAATGAATTTGCAGAATTTGTTCTCCACAATTGATTTCATGAGCCCTACATTTCAATGCTCTTACTCATTTCTATCTTAAATACTAAATATATCCCTGGCAGAAACAGACTTAAAATGACATTTTTATTTGAATGCAGCCAAGAAATCTATTGATTCTGTAGACACGTTAGGGAGAGGCAACAGCAAGATATTATCTGATCAGATGAAATTCATTCATGAATTCAAATGGTGGTCATTTCGTCTGACTTCAAAAGCAGTCAATTCTACCTTTGGATTTTAAAGAAAACTAAACTCTCCCAGGAGCCCTTTAGAACAATCGATCCAAGTGTCTGGCAAGTTCATATTACAGAGCTGAATGTTAGGCATCTGATAATTGTCAAGGTTTACAATGTAAACCTCACAAAATGGACTTTATAAGGTAAAATATCAATATTTTCTATGTTATACTTATAGTCAGGTCTGGAAAATACTTATAAGGCCATTGTAGGATTTGTTGGTGGTTTTTAAGATGTAACAGGCTGTGGCAGTATAAGCAAAAGATGTCTATTTGTGTCATTGTACATATTTTATTTGGTTCGAAAAAAGTAAAATAGAAAGCTGATGGGGCATAGTAGGGGCTAGCAAGTTCTGGGAACCAACAAGCTGTTCTACTAGAGTATTTAGACACTGGATTATGGAAACCCCAGCAATGGCTTTAGAAAACTCAATCATAAAAATAGCTTATGCACATATTCCATACTGTAGTCATATAGGAAATTAACCTTTGGTTTAGTATTGGATCCTTCCATACACATATATCTAATTCAAGCTAAACTGAAGTTTATTTAATTATACACAAATTCAATGATCAAACCACTGAGCATTCATTGTTTAAAAAAATATCGCTGACACATATGTGAAGCCAATCCAGACTACAAGTAGCATCTTTGTAGCCAAGCACTGACTCTCATAGAATTCATGTGTAAATGTAAACATGAATTAAATGCATTGATCCTGATGCCAATAAAGATGATTTTTACAGCAGCACAAATGAGGAGATCAATGCTAAACTATAGTTTTCTTCTTTAGAATTGATCATTTCTAGCACATCATAACAACTTCTTTCTATAGCAACTGGGATTTGACTAAACCAGTTGAGGGTTTTAACTCCCTACTAAAGCATTTTGGTCATATTAATGTTATGTTAATTGCTACTGCAGGGGTATTAGGCTTATAACCAGGGTATGGATTTCAAGTTTCTTTGGAAATGAGTATGGCCCTTATAAGAGTTATCATGAGTTAATATTGATATCATTGGGCATTAGGGTGACAAGATCTAAATGGTGATGCATTGCTTGATGATATAATGTGTTCTTACTGAAACTTTCTGGAAGTACTCGGACAGATGAGAGTTTATTGGTTGTTCTTACTGTCACTTCCTCCCTCAATCAGTGATTATTATTGGTCCAGACAATGCAATCTGTTATTGGGGCAAGGTGTTGCCAGGAGCATCCCTCTGCACAGACAGCAGGAGGTGTCTCTATATGGTCAGGGTTAGCTTAGTTTACCTGCAAGGTTTTTAGATTTTGGGTTAAATAGACTGCTGATGATGAGAGCATATCTGAGAGGGATCTGAGAACCACATCTGGTTGTATAGCAAGGCTTTTTAAGAGCCCTTGCACCTAAGCAGCTGAATAGCTATAGTTCTAGTGCTAATTGCTATCTTTTCTATAGGGACGACTTAGACTGTGTCTATCCAGGGGACTAGGTGCTGTCGTCCTCAAGAGAAATTTCCAAAGAAAGTTCCTGTCAGCTTGGGAGAAGAAACTACACACAGTACAGTTCAAAGAATTTTCCTCCTCCTGGTTATAGCTCTACAAGACATAATAGGTCATAGTAAGCTACTCTAGTTGTGGGGAAAATGTCTTTAAGATGCAAGCCCAGAAATAATGCGGGCAAAACTGGCGGAATTCCACGGCAGAATTCTCTGCTGCGGAATCCCGCCAGCCTTCCTGTCATGATTAGTTTATGGGAGGCACACGCGCCTCCTCTCTCTGCACTGAAGAATGGACATATCTATTCTTTAGCACGAAGAGAGGAGGCATACGAACCTCCCATAGACTGTCATTATAACAGGGAGGCTGGCAGGATTCCACGGCAGAATTCTGACAGTTTAGCTCTGTGTGAACGGAGCCTAAGAGTTGAAGCATGTCTGTTTGCAACTTGTACCACGTAAGCATTGGCAAGAATTGTTTCACTATGCTCATGCATGTGTTGCCAACTTTTCTAGTACATCATCTAACTGAATAAGTCATTGTGCATATGGATCTCTCACTTACCATCGCTCCTGAGTCAGTCTCTGTTTGAATTTCCCACTGTTTGCAGGTCCCTGAACCTCCAGTTGGTGTCTTCATTTTTTCTTCCCTTCCTAGTTTGGGGTTTCCCATGAAGCACTTTGTCTCCTGTGTGTAACTGACTGTAAAACTGTTAGATGGCTTACATCTTGCTAAGTCAATCAGAGCTGAGCAACCTGAGGCAACTGACAAGGGAGGCTTAACAGGGCTTAGACCCGCCTCCCTCTTGATGATGTCATTGTCCCAAAATGGCTGCCACAGAACAGCCTGAGGTCAACAGTCATTAGGTAAGAATGAGTTTACTTCACTTCCTGATGGAGGGTTGAGGAGGAGGGGGGGGGGGGGGGGCGTCAGAGGAAAGATGGGCAGATAGGTGATTGAAGCATATTACAAAGTTATATAACTTTGTAGTGTGTGTCAATTACTGGGAAAAAGCTTTTCTCTGGAGTACCCCTTTAATGCTATTTGGTATAAGGTGGCATGATAAAAAAAAAAAAAATAATAGACAACACATAAATATGTACAACACAGGGACAGAAAACACACTGATATAATGTATAGAACTGCATAATAACATTTTATATCAAAATTTCCAAAAATTTTAAAAGTTCAAGGTTTGCAGTGGGTTAAAAAAATCTATCATCTTCTGCTATACCACTCTAATAGCATCCATGCATTGGGGTTTGATGTGAAGTAGATTCTATTCTCAGCATTTTTATCTGAAGCTCTTGTTACAGCATTACAAGACAGCAGACATACTCATAGAGAACAATGTTCCTGTAAAAGGTCTATTTAACCTCTGATCACATTTATGTGCTGTTATTGCCAGGAAACTTGCAATGATTTTCACCATAGTCAACTATTAAAGGCATCAACTTTAAATGACTTTTGGTTACATTTACATCACTCCCTCACGAGCAGATGGAGCAGTCTTCATTAAGGAACTTAAGAGAGATTGATATTGCACATTTTCCATTGGAATACATTGATTTAAACTGTGGCATTCTGTCACCGAAATACTACAGTTCACTGCAGTATAGATTGCAGCATTGTCGCTGGAATGAACACTAAAGATGTTTCTCTGGTGATAAAAGTATTGGCTAATGGTAGGTATTATCGGTAGATTGGGGGGGGGGGGGTTGTCCATCAATGCTGATGTGCTAGTAATTAAAGGGTACTCTGGCAAAAATCTGGCAAAAGTTATATAGATTTGTAATTTTTTTTTTAATTCGAAATTTTTTATTTTATATTATTAAATACAAAAATATATGCATTTTACAATATAGTTTTACATGATCAATAGACGTAAACAAATATATTTTAAATACATACTGTACAGGATAATACCGTATACCTCTAAATAGGTCATACAGTTACAAAAAATGTCAGCATATAATGTGTAAAAAAAAATTATCACCATTAGAGATGAGCAAGTACTAAAATGCTCGGGCGCTCGATACTCAAGACGCGTATTTCCTATTGCTCGGGTGCTTGTTTCGAGTAACAAACCCAGGGACGGAATAGGACTAAAAATCAGCCCTGGCACTCACACCCCTCCAGCCATATGCCATTTCACACTGTGTCTTCGGGTTGCGTTGTGTGGTATTGCAGCTCAGTTCCAATGATGTGAATGGAGCCAAGTTGTAATAACAAAGGCAGCCTATGGGCAGGGGTGGCACTCTATTTGGAAAAAAAAGAACTATGTCTTTTTAAATCCTGGATAACCCCTTTACCTAGACTATCTGTGCCTACAGGTAAAAGCCTTATACGTAATAAAATTTTAGTTATTACAAGGTGAGGGCTGCTTATGTTCTCATGCTAGGAACGTACATGTATGAGCAATCCAATATACCCGATTAGCTGTTAGATATCTATTTTATACTGGATCTAGCAAAGAAAATCCGACTGCACTCCTGGATGACGTGTAAAATTCAAGTGTTTATTGTGATATCAAAAGCTTTATAGCACAGCAATCAAAGTAAGGCAACGTTTCTGTGGCCTCTCGCCACAGAAAATGCTGTGCTGCACATTACATTTTGATGGAATAAATCTTCACGTTGAAGTTACTTGGAGAGTGCTGTTGGAATCCTTTGGCTAGATATGTCTGATAAGTGGTCGTGATCCTCCAGCTGGCACCCCCTATCTGACTGAATCTCCAGGCTGTGTTTACTTTCCTGTTGATTATCTCTCTCTCTCTCTCTCTCTCTCTCTCTCTTTTCTTTTTTCTCTCTATCTTTTATCTCTCTATCTATCTTTTATCTCTATCTTCTCCCTCAGCATTGACTGAGCTAGAACTGAGCGAACTAAAGTGATGAGTGAACTTACAGTAAGTTGTGGTTCACACTAACGTACTGTAAGTTTGCTTACCTCTGGCAGTGACCAAATAGAGATAGAGATCCAACTATAAAAAAAGGCTGTACAGACCTTATAAGTGATTATAGTGCAGTTACATCCAGTGACTCACAGAGGGCGTTTTCTCTACATGAATCATAAGTGACATTTTTGGTGGTCGAAGCTGCCTGTTTTTCCTTTTCTTCTTTCCTTCCAATCTGGCTCAGCCCATCACACAGATTTCCTTAGCCATGACTTGTCTTTACAGAATCTGCCAGACAAACGTTTTAGGCTCCTTGCTCCACAATCATCTTAACAATATGAAGTGAGCATGGCGGGACCTTGATTCTTATAAGCCATGTCATCTGATCTGGCCAGCCAATCACTGCTATTGACATGTAGGGTTCCCATGTGATCCTACGAACTCCCAAAGCCTCTCCTGCATGATGATGAAAGGAAGATGCAGGAAGAGGAAGATGCCATTGTCTCGAGTATCGCAAGAAACTTGTCCGAGTAACTAGTACCATCGAGTACCCTAATACTCGAACGAGTACCAAGCTCGGACGAGCATGCTCACTCATCACCAATCACCATACATATTATCACGATACTGTTACTGACCAAATCCAGTATAGCAAGACCAATGTTATCAATAATACCTGTATACAAGGCACAAACATAAGCCCTTCTTACAGTTCTATTATTACATTTTGCCTTCATGAAGCTTCATGCTGTATTTGATCTCATCATTTTGTGTCAGGATTTCTGCATTGTATTGACATGTTTTAGACATCTTTAGTAGAGTCTTTCAAAAAAATCATTAAAATGCTTTGATGACGAAGGGTTAAGCTGCATTTTCACTTACCTAAAATGTTGTGTACACATAAAAAAAATCAGCCAATATTACAGTATTTATAATCAAAGCCTTCTAATAAAGATTGAAAAGTATTGCACGTAGCAAAATCCATTTAATAGAGGATTATACATGCCCCAGATCAGAAAGAAACTTTGATCTTCCTAAAGTGAAGTTCTGTGTCAGACAGATAGAAAACCTTTACGTTTTTATCCCTTCACCGCAAACAACTTTAAATGGATGTGTATATTTTTGAAAATATTTTTTCTCTTGCAGTTTAACCTGTTATCTTTTTTTTCTGTTATTATTCATTTCATCTTTATGACTTGGTTTAACTAAAATACAGATGGTCTTATCCCATCTCAATGCAATGGACTATCATTAGTGGCAGATGGCTAGTGAACTGTGAGGTGACATGTTGGGAATACTGACACAGTATCGACCATTTCTTGACTTTTCATAGAATTTTCATTTGCATTTGAGTTGAAAATTGTATCTTAGGATTTTTGGGGCACAATAGTTAGATCTCTGTGATAAGGCAGTTTTGTAAAAATCCAGATTATTTCATGACATCACAATGAATTTTGCTTTGACATAGTGTAATTGCTGCTAATACACCTATTCCTACGGGGTTGATGGAGGGATGGATGGTTCATAAAAGAAGGTTGACGAAGGCTTCATTTACCTATGCCTTTCACTGTCTCTGCTTTCTGTATATTGACTGTCAATAGATTTGGTAGAACTGATAGGACTGATATGTGAAGTGAAATGAGATTTGTATCCTGAAGAATCATTAAAACTAAAGTTTTAAAATACAAACTCATTTATGTTATAGGTGATCCTTTATGATTCTTGGGCAGTGGGCTATACAAGACTAGACAAGTAACATAGGCAACCACAGTTATAGAAAGCGGTGGTAAGACAAAGGGTTTAGGATAGCTTTCTCCACAAAAACAATCTAACTTGTCTGATTCCAATATTGACTCTCTTAGAAAATACCTACCAGGATTGACAAGGTGGTTCTAAGTATATTATAATGAATTAGAGGAAGCCCAATTGTCCCCAAATATATATTGTTGGGATAACCAAGAAATAGGCATGTTTGGATTTTATTGTACTAAACTCTATGTTTATGTCAGGATTTATGGGACCAGTAAGACAAATGACAGGTGCAGCCCTAACACTGGCACTCGCCCCGCTGTCCCTGTCTACTTGCCACAACAGCAGACAACTGGTAGATGGTCTCTATCCTATATAGTATAAACACGGAACAACAGACAAGACAAACACAAAACAATACAGCAAGGTCAGAGGTCCAACTCAGCAACAGGAGGGCAGCGCAGTACAAAGCGTAATCCAGGAGAATAGTTGAAGGCCAAAAGCCAGAATTCAGAAAAACAAATACACAAGTGCAGGGAAGAATGCTAGGTCTTTTCCAAGCTGGGTGGCAGCTGCATCTGCCAGTCAGAATTACTTGAGGTAGAGACAGTTGAGCGGCTGGGCTGGTTACCAGGGACGTCGTGCGCTCCGGCGGTCCAGAAGCCAAGCATGCGGCTCGTGACAGTTTACCTGGTAAATAAGAAGTAAAGGAGGATCTGCCACTTATTTCCTCTGGCAGGGTCAGAGATCTTTCATCTACTACAATAATCTTTGTTTATAAAAAAAAAAAAAAAAATGAGGATGAGGTAGACTTCCATCTGTAGAATTTAGCAATCATCTTCTGACATGTTAAGGATTAGATATGGGAAACTAATGATTTCTTAAATATATATGTCCAAAGCCATTTCTTCTGTAAAACACTTTCATTGACTCTGCTAGAGCAGAAAAACTCGTGATACTGTAGCCTCAGCTCTACCCTTCCCTAAACACAAAGGACCTGTGTAATAAATTACAGAAGGGTCACTCCATAGAGAGAAAATCCATTATTGATGACCCATGTAGAGAAATACATCTACGCCTCTTACATAGGGTTACTCATGCTTTCAATCCATCTTGTAAAGTTGCTCTTTTCATTATATATGCAGCTGCGCTAATTGTGCATTATTCAAAATGGGCTTAACGATGTCCCACCTGTATAGCATGTATGGTCTGGAGCTAGGAATGAACTTTTTTCCACACCTGTGCTCCCCCTTAGGGCTATGTAAATCTAAACACCCTATAACACTGAGTGATTATCTGCAAAATTAGGCAGATATCTTGCCATGCAATAAAGACAGCGATCAGTCTACAGGAAGTGGCAAACACCTGCTTGTTGACTGATTGTAGTTTTTCAACCTGTCAAACAATCATCAGCTATCAGTGGCATTTCTCTCTGTGTAACAGGTGATGTGCAGCCCAGGGCTGAATAAAGCTAAGCCAGCACAGACATCACTAGCAATATCTGTGCAGCCCTGGCCACCCAAATATCAAGCTCAGGCAGCAAGATTGTTTTCTCTTCTGATACATTTTAAAACTTCTAAATTGTTAGTAAAACACATTCATCATTTTATGATCTTATATTTAGTTTCTAGGACTGCCTTGGAAGCTTGAGTGGTGGATGCCCTTAGCTTGTTGAGAGCTCTAGACAAATACCCCATTTGCCCACCCTTTAATTCAGCCTCAAGCTGCATCCTTGACCTGTCTGTCACATTTAATATACACTGAGACCTACTATAAATGTGTTTGTCAAAGACTTTTTAAAAGTATAAAAGCTATTACATTTGTCCTCTTATATTTATGAATAATCCTTCAATTTAATTGATTTCATATTTGATGAATAGTTATAAAATTGATATTTTTTAAATCTGTTCTGCAGAACTAGTTCTCTTCACCATTGTAATCTGACAGCTGCATTATTATATTTTTTTCTAATACCATTTTTCAGGACTGTGTGAATCTTTAGTGATATACTGATGATCTTGTCTTACTGTCAAATAGAATAGCCGCTTCAGGTTATTTCAGAATGTATTTAAATCAATTTACATCAGATGACAACTATATATAACTGACTAAACTGTTTTAGTTATTTAATACAATGAATAGATAAGCCAGTTCTGACGGATCGGAGCCTGTAGGGAGTAATGTGAATGGTTCGGCAATATATCTGTAAGGCATTTTAGAACTTAATATTGCAATCTAAATCCTATAATATATTATATGCAATTAAGTTTGCAGCATTACATAAGAGTTCAGGAATAAAAGACATTAAAGAGCCATATATATTTGGATTTTGATTTGTATTATGGAGTGCTGTAACTTTGAAGTTATTTGTTGCAGTTTTTTTTTTTTAATGCATTTTTTTCTGTTCTTTCTTGTGGGCTTGGTCATGTGAGAAAAAGGTTAGCTGTGCTGTTAACCAATGGCCAGATTTATTATGTGAAACTCTCACAGCCGTGGCGGCATCCCGTGCTCCGGGCGACCGTCGCTGCCACACCCACTTCCCCCAGAGCCCACGTGCAGGGGCCCGATGCCAACATTTCTTTGGCACAACAGAGCTCCTTACCATGCCACACTTCTGCTCCTCTCCTCCTAAATTTAAAAGGGACAGTATGCCCTTAATTGGTCCTAGCTTTTAGCTCTGCCCCAATAAATATCTGACCCTGCCCTGACCTCCCATGTAATGCATGGTCTTTTTTACTGTCTGTTTCAAATTCAAACCCATCCTGCTCCTACTGCTTCTAACAGTATTTATGAGATATACATTAGAGCAATCCCTATGGATATAGACATATTGGTCTGGAGCAGACCCTATTTACATGAATGGGACCATTTTCTAGACGTGCTATGTGACCTTTGCCGAGGGTCATTCCACAACTATTGTGAATCTTTGCATTGTTGTGACCGTTTACTGTAATCCTCCTTGTAATGAAAAGGAGGCCACTGATAAAAAAAAATCTGTACAGAACAGGAAGTGTCATTTTAGTTTTAGGCTTAGTAGTCAGAATGAAAACTGCAGGATTAGAGTTCAGCAAAGATATTACTAATAATTATTTAAAAAAAAAAGTTTGATATATAAAAACTTGATTCAGTCAGTCCCTTTAAACCAGATTTTAAAAGCCAACTTTATGCTTTTTGATACATGAAGCCAATGTAGAACGGGAATAAAAACTTTTAGACATTTTCAGAGTTTGACAGTTTTAGGTGCATGTTTGAAATAGGCCAAATTTCAAAATGTAAATGTGCCAGTTAATCTATTTACAAACTTAAACAGCCTGTCTAGATGACAGACAGCACAAATATTTAGTGAATTTCCCCTCCTATGTGGCAATTTTATTTAAATATTGAATGGCAGTTTATAAGGGCCATTTATGGATGTATTATTTGGGTACTCTACGAAGGTACAGCATGAATGACAGTATTATTTTATGTACATTACACAACTTTTAAAATTATGAGACTGTCTGTTTAAAAGAGCAAGCAGGATAATTAACTTTCTATATAACCGACTCCCTTGCCAGCTGTAGTGTATATGTAGTCTGAGAAAATTTCCACAGCTTGTCTAATTTGCTGATATCATGGTTCTTCAGTACTTTAGCTATCCCCTTTCTTATTAAAGCTAGTATACCACATTCCTGTCACTGAATAATTACAGAGTTTGACCTAAAATTGTATTTTTCTTTATTAAAGCACCAAATTGACTGATGTGAGGATGAATGCAGCATATAGAAAATGTACATTTGTGTGCAGTTGTTCAAGACTAAACACAAGGGAGAAGCAAAAGTCTACTGCAAAACATGTTTTACCACCATCTGCATATCAAATAAATGTTCTTCTATGCAGCCAGATGGTGAGTACATTATGCTTATTATCGGCTATGGTTTTGCACAAACTACATTTATGACCATTGATGTTATTCTTCTTTCCTTGATCATACTTTTTACATTGTTTATTTCCATTTTAACATGACTGATTTAAAAGTTTTGGAAAGATTGCTTCCTGAAAAGACAAGAGACTTGTTTTCAAAGCATTAAAGAAGGTTTATGCTACCCTATCTAAGGGCCCTATTACACCGAGTGATAATCGGCCAAATCAGACTGATTCGGCTCATTATAACTCCAAGTAATACAGACAGTGAATAGCTGATGACAATGATCATTGGCTGATCGTGTTTTTTAGTCCGGACCAAAAATCATCGGCCCACAGGCATGCATCAATAAGTCTAATAGCGATGCGCTGCTGGTGACTGTGTGGGGCGAAAAAAAAAACAAAAAATGTATACATTACCTGTGCATGGCCTCCGGTGTTCTTCTGCCCTCTGCTTGCTTCCCAGAGCCAATGCTGTAGCTTTAGACCTGGTCACTGAACTGTCAGGCTTCTCAGCCAATCAGTGGCCGGGACCACCGTGAAGAAGTAACTTATACAGTTTAAAGGGGTTGTCCGGCGAAAAAAAATTATTCACAGAATAACACACATTACAAAGTTATACAACTTTGTAATGTATGTTATGTCTGTGAATGGCCCCCTTCCCCGTGTCCCACCACCCCCACCCGTGTACCCGGAAGTGTGGTGCGCTATACATTACCTGTCGCGTGCCGACCACGGTCTCCGATCGTCAGCAGTGACGTCTTCTTCGGGAGCTTGGCGGATCTTCCCGAGTGCCGGCCGCCCTCTGCAGCGTCATCCGAAGCTCAGCCGCGATTGGCTGAGCATAACTGTGCTCAGCCAATCGCGACTGAGCAGCTGATGACGTGGCCGCGTCATCAGCCGCTCAGCCGCGATTGGCTGAGCACAGTTATGCTCAGCCAATCGCGGCTGAGCTTCGGATGACGCTGCAGAGGGTGGCCGGCACTCGGGAAGATCCGACAAACTCCCGAAGAAGACGTCACTGCTGACGATCGGAGACCGTGGACGACACGACATGCGGTGAGTATAATGCACCACACTTCCGGGTCTAGCGTGGGTGGGGGGAAACACGGGGAAGGGGGCCATTCACAGATATAACATACATTACACAGTTGTATAACTTTGTAATGTGTGTTATTCTGTGAATAATTTTTTTTCGCCGGACAACCCCTTTAAGGGCAATGGCGGCACATTAAACATTAAGCTGTCTGTGCAGCCCTTACTAAATGATTATCGAGCCATGTAATAGGCTCAGAAAGAGAGCGCCAATCTCGTAGATTGGTGCTAGCTTACAGAAGGCAAAGGTCCATCTAATACGGTCCTAAGGGTAACATAAACTAGTGATAGACAAGCTGAACAAAATTATGGATCACTTACATTGTTCTGTGCAGCTGATCCGGATATATCCTATTGAATCAAGTGAACTCAGAGCACCATATACTATTCCTATCTATTGTATGTGTATGTGTGTGATCAGTAGTCCTAGATATTTATGAGCACCAACTCCCTCTGTCCACCAACCACTGATTAGCAGTTTCCCTATACTATGTATATAACAACTGCTATATGACAGTTGACAATATGACAACAAGGAGTGATGCAGAATGACTCCTTGTTTTGTTAAGGTTGGATGCAGTTAGCATAGAAATAAGTGCATTCACATTAGCACATAAAAACATACATGTACAATGTCCTTTTGGTGTTGTGCTGTGATATGCTGAGGGGTTGTGTTGCTGGGTGGTGTAGTGCAACCATAGGGCTCACCTTCTGAAACCTTCCTGTCATGGTGGGGTCCGAGGGTGCTGGGGCCCTTGTCTTCTTCAGAATACACACAGGGACATATAATTTTTTATAAAAGTCTTCACACAATAGAAGTGAAAGTATATTAAGACTTTACTTGAAGGATAACTAATGTACAATTCAATACAGGGGCATCTGATGACAGTAAATTGTTGGCTTCATCAGAGTCCTTAAGTTCAGGGGGAGGGTTACCTTGGTTACTATAGCTTAGACTTGGTGGATAAATAGGATTTTAAGTAGACAGACCAGTTCCAGGGACATTGCGGTTTTCCAGCCTTTATAAGGTACTTGTGAATAGGTACTTGAAGTTACTGAAGAGACGTGACGCTGTCGACGCTCGCCATCATGTAGGAGGAAGATGCATGGACACACTGACTTTGAAGCCAGGAAGATGTGGACGGTGAATGGGAGAGCCTCTATCACTTCACCAATCCGACAGCAGGCACTAAGAAATACAGAGGATGTCCTGCTGAGACTTTGAGGACATGTATTAGTCCTTATGGCTGACTGGAAACAGGTTAGGTTGAAGATGGAGTCTGACAGGATTACTGAGGTGACATGGGGAGGTTAGATGTGACTCTGGCAATGCCATACTACCAACTGACAAGACCACACAGCACCTCTGGGTAGAAGGTGGGCGGAGCTAGCTTTCCCCTGGCCAATCACTAGAGTGTGAGAGGTTGCAGGGGAGGAGCACTGATCAAGCTCAACACTTGTCTCATTAGAGATTAATACATAACAACATATTGAATAAATATATGACAGAAAACACTATCTCTATAAGAGAGTTAGGAAAAAGCAGCAAATACATAGGTCCCATTACAGACTGTCTAGGGTTGCCAATAGCAACAATACATCTCCAGAGGCCTGACAATAAACACTTTTCTGGGCCATTACACATGTGCTCCCTTCAGAATGATGGCGGCTTAGAAACATGCCGCCATATCATTATGCTCTCTCAGGATATATATATTATATATATATATATCACTATCTAAAGTATTCACTAGGTTTTCACCCTTTATCCTGCTTAAAGGGGTTATCTAGCACTACAAAATCATGGCCACTAAACAGGGCCACTTTTCCCCCTACTTTTGTCTCCAGTTCAGGTGCAGTTTGCAATTAAGCTCCATTTACTTCAATGGAACTGAGTTTCAAAACCCCACCCAAACTGGAGACAACAGTGGGGGGAAAGTTGCCATGTTTTTGTAGCGCTGGATAACCCCTTTAAGTGTGCAGATGCAGGACTTCTGCTGCTAGAGGACACCTGGTCACTACCCCTAGAATAGTCCCGGTAAGGTAAAGGCTTACCAGGCAAGCCAGACAGTCCTAGTGCCTGGCACCGTGGACACTGGTAGAGGTGAGGCAGGTGCAGTAGGCCAGTTGCCTAGTAGTAATATCAGGAGACACAGAACAGTCCAGAGTAGCCAAGTCTCAGCAAAGTCTCAAGTGCAGTTGATAATTTTCTATATGAAAGCATCAGGAGAGTAATCAGAGGAGGAAGCTTGAGGCAGACAGTGGAGAGGTGGAGCAAAAAAGGTGGTCCAGCAGCAGTCTGGACATGCTGTACACTGGCTGGTGCCTACCGTCATAGTTACATTTGCTGTATATGGCTATGTTCTCACACCGTTTTTTTCATCCATCATTTTGAGTCTAAAATAACGGACATTATTTAGCAGCCTGGCCTCCCCATTGGCCTTTGGGTGTGGCTTAATTGAAAAGTCCATTGAATTTATTAGTAAAAACAGAGAGAGAACAGTGACAAAAGAAAAACTGTGTGTGAACAACTAATAAAAAAAGAGTCTGCTGTTTGTAAAAGACGTCCGAAAATAATGATCACGCGGTAAAAAACGTCCGTTACTCAATACATTGTGCGCATTGGATGTCTGTCTTCCCATTGACTTCAATCCATGGCCATTGCAGTCAGTTAAATCGCAGCAAAAACGGACGCCTTTTCTCTATTTTTGACGTTGTGTGAACATAGCCTTAATCTGTGTGGTTACCCAGTGGCTGTCTCATAATTTTGTTCATAATAAATTGGAACCCTGAAAAAAAATCAAGGAAAGGTAAGGAAGTGCATATCTAAAATGGCTAGTTACTGCCATAAGCTATGTTCACACAATGTCCAAAATATTGAAAAGGCATCCAATTTTGCTATTTACATTACGGGGCTTACATTAGTATATGCATTAGGCTGGCACGACCTCTCTGTTCTTCCTCCCCACCCTCCTCATGATTAGGAATTCTCCAGGCAGATTGCTTCCTATTCCCCAGCTTTGTGCATAATGAACATGGGCTGGATCGTTAAGACACCTGTGCAAAGCTCAAACAGCAGTTAATGTTCCTGGATCATTCCGAATGCTGAGGAGGGTGGGGAGGAGGGAAGGAGAGGTTGTGCCAGCCTAATGCATATACAAATGTAAGCCCCGGAAATTAGACACAGCGCTGCCGGATTAAAAGTCGTTTTTTAAAACAATAACTGCATCACCTGCCGAATGGACCCCAGGACAGATCTTGGATTAAAAGCAGCTATCTGAAGGTAAAGGCGGTTTGGGGGGTGGGGGGTCAGATTGTGGGTACGAAGTCGCTTTAAAAAGTCCATAGCACTTGCATTTTTTCACCTAGAAACCCACATGAGCCCTTATTTTTTGCGCCACTAATTGTACTTTGAAATGATAGGCTAATTTAAGTGTGGTGAAATTGAAAAAGAAAAGCATTTCTTTTATTTGGGGAATTTTCGTTTGTATGCTGTTCGCCCTGGGGTAAAACTAACTTATATATGTTCTTCAAGTCGTTACGATTACAATTATATGTAACATGTATAACTTTCATTGTGGGTATATTCACACGGACGGGCTCGCAGCGAGATTCTCGCTGCGAGCCCGGCAGGTCCTGGAAGTTCCCATACACTACATACTTGCTGCGGTCTAAACGACCGCAGCGAGTATGTAATTATACTGCCCTTAACCCCTTCTGCTCCCCCGCTGTGTATATACTTTACCTGTCCTCGCTGCACGGGTCCGGCGTCCTGCTCTCCCGCCCGGCCAATCAGTGGCTGCGGCTGGGCAACACACTGATTGGCCGGACAGGAGAGCAGGACGCCGGACCCGTGCAGCGAGGACAGGTAAAGTATATACACAGCGGGGGAGCAGAAGGGGTTAAGGGCGGTATAATTACATACTCGCTGCGGTCGTTTAGACCGCAGCAAGTACGCAGCAAGTATGTAGTGTATGGGAACTGCCAGGACCTGCCGGGCTCACAGCGAGAATCTCGCTGCGAGCCCGCCCGTGTGAATATACCCTGTATCTGATGGCCTGTAAAAAATTCAAACCATTGTTAACAAATATATGTTCCTAAAAATCGCTCCATTCCCAGGCTTATAGCGCTATTATCCTTTGGTCTATGGGGCTGTATGAGGAGTCATTTTTTGCCTCATGAAGTGTTCTTTCTATCGGTACCTTGATTGCGCATATGCGACTTTTTAATCGCTTTTTATTAAATTTTTTCTGGATTTGATGCGACCAAAAATGCACAATTTTGCACTTTGGGATTTTTTGGCGCTTACGCCATTTACCGTGCGAGATCGGGAATGTGATAAATTAATAGTTTGGGCAATTACGCACGTGGCGATACCAAACATCTTTGTTTATTTATTATTATTATTGATGGTCCGAACCCGCCGAGGTTCGTGCAGCGGGCGGATCCAGCGGGAGGACCGCCTGGAAAACTGGGATACAGCCTATGGCTATGGCTGTATCCCAGTTTTCCAGGCGGTGCTCCCGCTGGATCCGTCCGCTGCACGGAGCGGGCAGACAGCGGGAATCATTAACGAGGGTTGTCAACTTTGACAGCTGCATCCGATTACTTTATTAGCGGGCACAGCGATCGGACCATGCTCGCTAATCGCTGCGCGGCCCCGCTCTGAACGCATGGAGGTGGCCAAATGGTTAACTGACTGCAATGACAATGCATTAAAGTCAACGGGAAGACGGACGTCCAGTGCACACACTGTATTGAATAACAGACGTTTTTACCGTGGACGTCAAAATAATTAACATGATAATTATTTTTGGATGTCTTTTGCGAACAGCGGATGTTTTTATTAGTAGTTCACACACAGTACAGTAGTTTTGTCACCGTTCTTTTTCCGATTTTACTATTAAATTCAAAGGACTTTTCAATTAAGCCGCACCTAAAGGCCAGTTAGTAATCCCAAACTAGAATAATGTACAAACACCAGTCATTGCACAAGGGGAGGCCAGGCTGCTAAATGATGTCCGTTATTTTAGACTCAAAATAACGAAAGCAATTTTAAATGGAGCACATTGTGTGAACATAGCCACACATTGACTACTTACATAGTGCGTACTGCATGTCAGATTATTGAATTTTGCCTTGGTTGAGTCATGTAGTGCTCTAAATGACTCTGCAATTCTCTCTTAACCCTTTGAGGAACAGGCCCAAAATGACCGCGCAAATTTTGATCTTTGCGCTTTCGTTGTTCTTTCCTCCCCTTCTAAGAGCTCCAGCACTTTCAGTTTTCTATCTACAAGGCCATGTAATGGCTTATTTGTTACAGGAATAGTTGTACTGTGTAATGGCGTCTTTCATTTTACCATAACATGTATGATGGAACCCCAAATATATTATTTATGAAGATATAAATAGGTGAAATCGTAAAAAAGAATGCAATATGGTAACTTTTGGGGGGTTCCTGTGTCTACGTAATGCACTATATGGTAAAAGCAGAAAAGATAGGGGTGCACAGCAGGACTGGGTGGTGCTGATTACGGATGGATTTTCATCCAATTATAATCCAATATAAAGACTCCGTAGCACTCGTTTTCATATGCAAAGTGTTCAAACGTTTATTTACAGCGTGAAAAACGGCAAGGCCAGGAAATATACAATCATTGCGAAATACTTTGGATTATGGTGACAGTGGACGTTTCGACCCTATCCAGGGTCTTTTTCAACGTCGCTAGGTGTGTAGAAGGGCGATGCGCTCCTGGCGCTGGTCCGTGGCGTGTCAAGCGCTTGACACGCCACGGACCAGCGCCAGGAGCCCATCGCCCTTCTACACACCTAGCGACGTTGAAAAAGACCCTGGATAGGGTCGAAACGTCCACTGTCACCATAATCCAAAGTATTTCGCAATGATTGTATATTTCCTGGCCTTGCCGTTTTTCACGGTGTAAATAAATGTTTGAACACTTTGCATATGAAAACGAGTGCTACGGAGTCTTTATATTGGATTATATATGGTAAAAGCGACATGATACGATTAATCTATAGGTCAGTCCGAACACAACCATATGCAGGTTTACACAGATTCACTAATGTTATATATATATTTTTTTTAATGAAATCCTTTTTTTTGGCAATTATTATTAAAATGGGCCTATTGTGCCACTTATAACAGTTTTATTTTTTCACCTACGGGGCTGTATGGGGTGTCATTTTTTCCGCCATGATCTCTAGTTTTTATCAATACCATATTTGTGAAGATCGGAGGTTTTGATCACTTTTTTTTTATTATTTTTATATAATGTAACATAAAATCTGTAATCTGCACACTTTTTTTCCCTCTTTTCGTCTACATCGTTCACAATGACGCTTGTTATATTTTAATAGATCGGACAATTACGCACGCTATGGTATATGTTTATTTCTTTTTATATGTTTTATTTATATAATGGGAAAGGGGGGTGATTTAAACTTTTATTGGGGGAGGGGTTTTGGGGTAGTGTGTTAGTGATTTTTAACTTTTTTTTTTTTTTTACACATTTTAAGTCCCTTTGGGGGACTTGTACATACATTAGTTTCATTTTTACACACTGATCATTGATATGCCATAGGATGCCATAGCATTGATCAGTGTTGGCGCTCTGCTGATTGAGCCTGCCTGTGCAGGCTCAGTGACCAGAGCGCCGATCAGACCACACAAAGGCAGGTGAGAGACCTCCGGCAGTCCGTTTTAACTCCAGAGCGCACTTCATAGCTCAGGGCTTACCGGTACGTCCAGGGTCGTCTGGGCACAGACTTCCAGGATGTACCGGTACATCCTAGGTCATCTAGGGGTTAAAGGGACAATACAAAAGTCACTCTTAATGGGACATACCAAAGTCTTTCTTAAATGGACGCCACCAAAGTTGCTCTTAAAGGGGCAGCCCGGCAGCATCAACGTCGCTATTAAAGGGAGGGTACCAAAGTCGCTTTTGAAAGGGTAGTACCAAACTCTCTTTTTAAGGGCAAGTACCACATTCACTTTTATAGGGCTAGCACAGAATTTGCTCTTTAAGAGCTGGTATTGAATTATTTTTTAAAGGGTAAGTGCCGAATTTGCTCTTAATGGGTCAGTATCAATTTTTTTCTTAAATTGCTGGCACCAAAGTTGTTGTTAAAGGGCCAGAACAGAATTTGCTTATAAAGGGCCGGTACTGATTTCTCTTGTAAAGGGCCAGTACTGAATTACTTAAAGGGCTGGTACCAATTTTGCTCTTAAGGGGCCCCATCAAAAGTGGATTGCAGAGCCCATTAAGTAACTCATATAATGTGCCCAGCTCCACTATCTGCATTAGGGTATGTTCACACTGAGTAAAATAGGCAAAATTACACGGCAGAACAAATTTACGCAGCTTCTGGGCTTGCTTGGGACACAACAGAGTGGTATATTTACCTGTCCTGCTCCACTTCAGCTGGTGGTTCCTGGGCCACCTGCTTTCATCATTTTGACTACTTCCACTGATGTTCCATACCCACAGGAAATGGCGGCTCAGCATAGACAATAATCTGCTAAACACCATACTGTGCTATGCTGAGCGGGCATTTCCTGTCAAAATGACACATCAGTAGTCAAAATGATGACAACGTCGGAACGCGGGCAGCCGAGGAACAGGCAGCCGCGACAGAGCAGGACAAGAAAGTATATTGCACTATTGTATCCCCTGCAGCTGCAGTAACATCGTAGATTTGTAGTAACATTTTAAAATTCTGTTATCTGGAATATCCGATAATAAGAGATGTGCAGGTGCATAATCACTGGTATACACCCAAAAGAAACTAAAACATAAAATGTAATAACACACACACACACACACATTTATAACAAACAGTGTACAAAAAAAAACATATATACACATATCATACATAAACAATGTTAAAGTTACACATATATATATATATATATACACACACACACCTTTCCTATAAATATACCTACCTTAAATAAAGAATAGTGTGCAGACAGGGTGCAGGCAGAGGCATAGCTACCTTGAAGGCAGGGAAGGCGACTGCTATGGGGCCCTTGCAAGAAGGGGGCCCCAGAAAGCCCTGCTCTGCCTTCATGTTAGGTATGACACTGACAGCCAACCACCACATCCCCCCCTCCTGCAGAGGAAGAAGGACCCGCCACTTTACTCTTCAGCTGGCTCACTGTAGTGCAGGGTGAGCGGGCTGCACATCAGAAGGAGAGGGACAGAGGAGCAGGACCTACCAGGTCCTGTACGCACAGGAGGAGAGGGATGAAGGACCTTATCACATGACCCAAAGGTCCTCAATACCTCCCACACCCAAAAACATACAGATAGGTGAATTTAGATTGTGAGTTTAGATTGTGAGCCCTATTGGGGACAGGGAGCAATAATTGGCAAAAACTATGTAAAGTACTGCGGAATCTGTGTGCACTGTATAAAATAAAAAGCAAAAAAAAACAAACAAAAAACACATTTGTGGCTATATATGTATATGCTGTAGTGTCTGTAACACAGGTGTGTGTGTGTGTGTGTGTGTGTGTGTTTGTGTATGTCAGCAGTGCCTCAAGTGATTGACAGGTTTGCTCCTAAAGATGTTCTGCAGCAGTTTCTATTAATGCTGGGCTCTAATAAAAAAAACCACCACTAAAAAGAAAATATTATTTCTGGTTCTTATTCTGATCCGGGCAGAGACCGGCCATTCCGTGACCCGTCCGGGTTACGGAACGGCTGGTCTCATACGTTGTATGAACATGATCATCGGACGTGTTTGGCTGATATCGGCCATCACGGCTGATAATTGTCTTGTGTAATAGAAGTCAACGATCAGCCGACATGAACAATGTCGGCTAATCGTTGTCTGTCACATGTCACAACATGTTGAAAGACAAACGACTAAGATAGCAACGATCTGCTGCTGTCGCTCTATTCTGTGAAATAGGAGTGCCGACTCAGGGGCCTGGGCCCCCCACCCCACTGTAACTATGGCAGCACTAGCCTGACGTTCATAGTACAGGATAGATAATGTCATGATGTCCAGATTTGTGCAAAATTGCCAAAAAAAATCTGTGATTTTTTGCAAATCATGGCGGAAGTGTAGCCAGAAGACAGTACACCACTGAAAGTATAAGTCTTTTTGGGTGGTCATGGGCCCCCCAGGAGCTCAGGGCCCCGGGCTGCAGCCCAAAATGCCCCTATTATAATCCATTACTGCTGACAGTAGACTGCCGCTATCTTCTATGGGCTGTCTGGACAATCTAGCAATCGACCGGGCAGCCCCGCACCGCCCCGTGCTATTACACGCATTGGCAGCAACCGGGGAATGAGGAGCAAGCGAGCGCTGACAGTGATCGTTTGCTTCTCTCCATCTCCCTGTGTAATAGGGGCTTTACACTGAAAACACAAAAAGTCTATGTTTTCACAATGTTTAAATTTAGTGGATGGCCGTCAATAAAATAATGGGAAATAATGGCTGTTTTAAAATAACGGCAATTATTTTCAATTAAATAACATCTATCCACTAAATTTAACCCCTTTGCATCCCATGACGTACCTGGCGGCGCAAGGGGGGTTTAATCGCCCGAACTATCAATTTATCACATTCCTGATCTCGCACGATAAATGGCGCAAGCGCAAAATTCCAAAGTGCAGAATTGCGCATTTTTGGTCGCATCAAATCCAGAAAAAATTTAATAAAAAGCGATCAAAAAGTCGCATGTGCACAATCAAGGTACCGTTAGAAAGAAAACATCATGGCGCATAGCTGACACCTCAATCAGGCACATAGACCAAAGGATAAAAGCGCTATAAGCCTGGGAATAGAGCAATTTTAAGGAACATATATTTGTTAACAATGGTTTGAATTTTTTACGAGCCATCACATAATATAAAAGTAATACATGTTACATATCGTTGTAATCGCAACAACTTGAGGAACATATATAACAAGTCAGTTTTACCCCAGGGCGTAACCCCGAAACTTCCTGAAATGAAAACAAATTCCTTTTTTATATTTGACAGTGCAAATTTTTTTTCCCGGTTTTGCAGCATATTTTATGGTAAAATAAAGTCTGTCATTGCAAAGTACAATTGGTGTCACAAAAAATAAGGGCTCATGTGGGTCTCTAGGTGAAAAATGCAAGTGCTATTGCCTTTTAAACATAAAGTAGAAAAAGCAAAAGCGCAAAAACGAAAATTGGCTTTGACCTTAAGGGGTTAAAGGGTAACTCCGGATAAGAAAAACTTGTTTTCTATTAAAAGTACATTAGTAGTCAAATATATGTCTGTACAATGTATTACCGTATCTGTACGGTTCTGCCATGCTGGTAGCTGATAGAATTCCAGGAAGTGAAAAAAATGGCTCCTGTGCAAATCCACATTGTCTCCTGATCCTTCTGATATACCCCCTTAGGAGACAAATCTTCCATGACTCTGTCTCACATTGTGTGTGTTTGCTGAGATCAGGCTGATGATACAGACAGGGGGCAGGGCGTGATCTCACAGAAGGCTTAGCTGCATCCCCCAAGGTGTTGCACTAATTTCACTGATTGGGCAGAAGTGTGCAGTGAAATTAGGGCTGTGTTCATTGCAGTACTGCAGCGTATTCACTAAAATTATGCAGTAACACGAGTAAAAGATGCTAAACGGCAGAGAGGATCGGAGCCTTATAGTGGGGCTAAACTTCAAAGATAACAGATGCTTGATCATAATGTGTGTGGAAATATGGCCATCAATTTGAGTGAAAAAATTAAATAAAGTGTGTGGCTATGTTCACACAACGTCAAAAATAGAGAAAAGGCGGCAAGTTTTGAAATTTAAAAATTTTTAAAAATGCGATTTAACTGACTGCAATAGCAATGCACTGAAGTCAATGGAAGGACGGACGTCCAATGAACACAATGTATTGAATAACGGACGTTTTACCGTGGACGTCAAAATAATGAACATGATCATTTTTTCGGACATCTTTTGCAAACAGTGGACGTTTTTTATTAAGTTTACACAGTTTTTCTTTTGTCACTGTTCTTTATCAGTTTTTACTATTAAATTCAATGGACTTTTTAATTAAGCCACACCCAAAGGGCAATTAGTAAACTTAAACTACAATAATTTACAAACACCAGTCATTGCACTAAGGGGAGGCCAGGCTGCTAAATTACGGCCGTTATTTTAGACTCAAAATGACGGACATAATTTGAAACAGAGCTGAAAAAAACATTGTGCGAACATAGCCTGATCAGGTAAAAAAAAAAGCTATTTCTTTGTAAAAACATTAAATGATGAGCATGTTTATTATTTCAACTACTGTATGCAATTGCGCCCATTGCTCTATCCTTCTACCTCAAAAATGTGTTAGGGTACAAACCCACACACCGTATACGCAGCAAATACGCAACAAATACGCAGCAAATACGCAGCAGTTTGATGGTGAAGATTTAATGCTGAGTTCAGTTATTTAGATCTAATCTGCTGCGTTTTTGTTGCGTATTTGTTGCGTTTTTGCTGCGTATTCGCTGCGTATCGCAGCAGTAAATACGCTGTGTATACGGTGTGTGGGTTTATACCCTTATAGTATTTTACTGTGTGTGATCCTTAAGGGGTTCTGCGACCAATTGACTTTTTTACACTTAACTGGAGAACAGGAATCTAAACATGTTTGTAATATAGACTTCATTAAAATAATCCCCCCCTATAAAGATAATTACCTTCCATTTCATGAATGGCACCCCCTGCTGTTTCTAATGAAGCTCCTCTGTCCGACCATGTAACAGTTTTTCTGGTCGAGCATGCGTATATCTGCCTCCCCTCTCTGCTTGTGCTGAGTTAAAATCCCTCCGCCTGCTGTCCGGATCTACATTCCCCAGAGGGGAACCGGGAGTGCACTGGAAGCTCCCTGCAGCCTCTCAGAGTCAGCCTCCTCAGCTAATTACCACTATCAGAGGGTAGGAGGCTGCTGTTTGAGCTCAGTGTGTGCTCCCCTCCAGCTCCTATGTGTACATGCCAGACCTCCGTCTTCTTCCTCCTGCAGTGACAGGTTAGAGCAGTCGGGAGGAAGCAGGCTGCTCAGTCGGGACACAGCAGGAGGGGAGAGGGGCCCCTGCTGCAGCCATGACAGGCTACTTGTAATAGGAAGCCTTCTGCTGTGTGATGTCTCTGCATGTGGAGCTCCCTCAGATATCATTCCCCTCCCTTAGAGCAGATAGAACAGGCCTCCACCTCCAGTATCCAGCTCCCTAGTCGGGACAGAGAGGGAGGGAGCAGGGAATGTCTGCAGACACTGTGCAGCAACCTAATCCCTGCCACATACATCTCCTGCACACCTGCCCCTGCTCTTCATGAAGGGTGAGTGTGGTTATGTGTGTAAGTGTGCAAATATGTGTGTTATGTAAACATTATGTAGGATGATATGCATGTGTGTATGGTATGTATATAATGGCATGTACACATGTGTGATGTGTGTCTATATATGTGTGTGTGTGTGTGTGGGGGGGGGGTTGTGCTTTAGGGTGCTTTCACACCTACTGGATCCGCAGCGGATCTCACGCTGCGAGTTTGCAGCTAAATCCGCTGCGGATCCTGTAGTGTGAAGCTCAATGGGTCCCATACACGCAGCAAACTGCCCCCTGTGCGGCCGCCTGCAGGTTACAGGCCCAAAACCCTCCGCACCGCCCTGGCCCCCCTCCCCGATCGCAGCCCCGGCCCCAAGCATACATCACCTGCTCGGGCCCTGGCTGTGTGATGCCGACTCGGCGATCGGATGTGCGGGGCGAGGGGGGGGGGGTTAAGGGGGCCAGGGCTGTAAGCTGCCGGCGGCAGCGCAGGGGTTAAAGGGGCAGTTAGCTGCGTGTATGGGACCCATTGAGCTTCACACTACAGGATCCGCAGCTGATTTCGCTGCAAACTCGCTGCAGATCCGGTAGGTGTGATAGCACTCTTAGGGTACAAACACACACACCGTATATGCGGCGTACTTACAGCGGCGATATGCAGCAGATTAGATCTAAATAACTGAACACAGCATCAAATCTGCACCATCAAATCTGCTGCGTATCTGCTGCATATACGGTGTGTGTGTTTGTACCCTTAGGTCCTATTCCGATTAAAAAAATGTTCTAAAGCACAAGGATACTGTACAGTGATAGCAAAGTACAGGACTGTGGTATACATGGGCGTTAAAGCACAAGAGCCATGCCCACAATAATAGTATATTACCATATAGGGGCCATGTTCACCATGATGTCACAGAAGTGAGATAAATCACCCAGTGATGTTAGTGATGTCCCCCCCCAGAACTAAAAACTCCCACCATGACCTACAGGTCATGATGGGAGTTGTACTTCTACAGCCTGTGGCCATCCAGGTTGCAGAATTACAACTCCCATCATGACCTGCAACCTGGGTGGCCACAGACTGCAAAACTACATCTGCCATCATGTCCAATCTTTTTTTTTCTCTTCAGGAAATCCTGAAGGCTTTTCCTGATGGTTTCCTGAAGGTAAAAAAATGGATTAGGCCCCATTCACACGTCCATGTCAGTTTTTACTGTCAGGAAATCCTGATCAGGAGGCCTCAAATGTCATCAGGAAAGTATCAGGATTTCCTGACAGTAATCCGTTATTACCATCAGGAAAAGCCTTCAGGATTTCCTGATCAGAAGAAAAAAAAAATAGGACATGATGGGAGTTGTAGTTCTGCAAACTGGATGGCCACATGCTGCAGAAGTACAAATCCCATCATGACTTGGTGGGGATACAGGGGTGCCATGTGCGGGGGTGTTCGTGCCATGGGAGGGCGTATGGGGGGGGCTGCTGCTGAACCAGGAAGCCGAACAGAGGGGGAGGATGCCGCCGGGTGGGCACCGCTGATCTGAGGTCCGGGGGGGGGGGGGGGGGGTTGTCCGGGGGGGGGGGGGGGGGTTGTGCCGCTGACGCTGATCTGTGGTCCGGGCGGGTGCCGCTGATCTGAGGTTCTGGGTGAAGTGTCCGCTAAACTGAGTAACTGAGGTCCGGGGGTGCCAGGGCAGGTGGGAACGGCAGCAGCAGCAGGACGCAGGTGCACACCGGGACACGTAGCACCAGGAAGAAGGAGGCCGGGGGAGCCGGGTGCAGGCTGGTGAGTTGTAGAAGAGAGGGGTACAGGCGGTGGGAGGTGCGCAGGCAATCCATCAGGAAAGTGCCCGTGATTCCGGCTCTCCCATAGACTTCTATGGGGGCGTCCAGGCCGGATGTCCGGACAAAAATAGGACATGTCCTATAAAATCCAGATCTATTTTCCGGAACGGACACCCTTCTGGATAAATCCGGAAGGGTATCCGAGACTAATTAAAGTCTAAGGGTCCGAAAATCCGGATGTTTTTTCCTGGCGTGTGAAGGGGGCCTAACTCTCAGGAAATCCTGATACTTTCCTAATGACATTTGAAGCCTCCTGATCAGGATTTCCTGACAGTAAAAACTGACACGGACGTGTGAAGGGGGCCTTAGTATGCCTTCACACGTACAGGATCCGCAGCTGAGTTTTTGCTGCAAATTCGTAGTGAAATTCGCTGAGGATCAAGTGCCATTCATCCCGATGAGAGCACATACAGCGGGATTGACATCCCTCTGTATGTGAGTTAAAGGACAACTCCCGCGGGACCCCCCCCAAAAAAAAACAAAAACAAAAAAAAACACCATACTCACCATCCCTCCGGTGACGATCGCCACTCCATTCGCCCGCCATCCGCCTCACCATCACCTGTGTCTGCCGTCCAGCGATGTCCCTTACTTCCAGGTCCATGGGAGAGAAAAGGCTGCCAGTGCACTTGCGCACCGGCAGCCTTTTCATTGGCTGGAGCGCATCACATGGCTTCCAGAAAGCTCAGCCAATCAGGGTGAATTGCGGCCGCAGAAAACGGACATGTCAGTTGTTTGCGGCGCCGCACAGGATCCCGGCCGGAGTGTACACTATGGGGGAGATTTATCAAAGGGTGTAAAATTTAGACTGGTGCAAACTGCCCACAGCAACCAATCACAGCTCAGCTTTCCTTTCAGCACTGCCTAAAGCTGAGCTGTGATTGGTTGCTGTGGGTAGTTTGCACCAGTCTAAATTTTACACCCTTTGATAAATCTCCCCCTATGTGTATGCGCTCCGGCCGGGATCCCATAGAAGAGGCAATGTGTATACACGTGCAAAGTACGGCCGTTGATGCCGATTGTAACAACGGCCGTACTTTTATGTAGTGTGAACATAGCCTTAGGGTACAAACACACTTGACTTATCCGTAGCGAGTTTCTCGCTGCGAATATGCAGCGAAACTCGCTGCGGTTCCCGGCCCTATACTCTCAATGAGAGACAGCCCGGCCTGTTAACCCCCCGTCCGCTGGAGACTATACATCACTGGGTTCCCGCTTCAGCTTGCTTTGGCGGTTACCGGCATAATCTCCAGTGGCCGGGGGGGTTAATGGGGCGGGCTGCGGACAAACTCGCTGCGGATACGGCAAGTGTGTTTGTACCCTTAGAGTGATTATGCTGCTGCACATGTATTAATGGGGTATTTAGGAGAACAGAATTCTTAAATAGAATAGAATAATAGAATTCCCCATACTTAGGCTAGGTTCACACTGCGTTTTCAGCATCCGTTTAACGAATCAGTTTTTTGCAAAAAAAGGATGCATTTGTGTGCATCCGTTTTTGATCCATTTTTCCATTGACTTCCATTATAAAAAAACGGATCAAAACGGATGCGTTTTTTTTTACGCACAATTTGACTGTTAAAAAAAACGGATGCTGAAAACACAGTGTGAACCTAGCCTTACCAGGCTTCCTTGGAGCTCCTCCATAATGTCTTTTGGTCCCTCACTAAACACTCTGGCTTCTACCACCAAGCCAGACTGGTCTCTGCAGTTACAGCCGCTCAGCCAATTACTGACTGAGGAGGGACAGCTGGTGATTGGCTGTCCCTTCCAAGACGGGTCAGTCACTGAAGTAATGGTGCGTTTACACAGGCAGATTTATTTGACAGATTTTGGAAGCCAAACCCCGGAATGGATTTGAAAAACATCAGTCTTTCCTTTATGACCCGTTCCCTGTTTATAGTCTGTTCCTGGCTTTGGCTTAAAAAATCTGACAGATTAATCTGCCTGAGTAAACACGCCATAACAGTCAGAGCGGAGGTAAGTTTGGGGTATTTTTTATTATCAGTGTATCCTCAGCAACATTACAAATTTTGTTATCTGGAATACTCCTTATAAATAAATCAGAACATATATACAATACCTGCTGGCTATCAGGAAGTTTCTCCCATGTCCCATGAGGTGTGCAGCAGTGTCTCAGCGGGTGTGCAGCAGTATCCCTCCATGTCCACTGACAGATTAGGCAGAATAGAGAGCGGGCGCTGCATTACCCCATTTGTTGCCATTATAATTATGATCCACTTATATGTGAGAAATCCTAATGCTTAACTGGTAGAAGGCCGCACTTAGAAACAGCAGTAAGAGTCTATGGCTAGCATACAGTGTGAAAATTGCAGCCAACATTTGGAGCAGCTTTAAAGGGGTACTCTGGAGACTTAGGGTACAAACACACACACTGTATACGCAGCAGATCTGCAGCAGATTTGATGGTGCAGATTTGATGCTGTGTTCAGTTATTTAGATCTAATCTGCTGCGTATTTGTTGCGTATTTGCTGCGTATCGCAGCAGTAAATGCGCTGCGTATACGGTGTGTGTGTTTATACCCTGAGGGTACAAACCCACACACCGTATACGCAGCAGATACGCAACAAATATGCAGCAGATTTGATGGTGAAGATTTGATGCTGTGTTCAGTTATTTAGATCTAATCTGCTGCGTATCGCAGCAGTAAATACGCTGCGTATATGGTGTGTGGGTTTATACCCTGAAAAATATTTTTTGTAGGAATGTATAGTTTTTCTTTACATAGCCCTTCTGTTGATGGTTATGCAATGGTTAAATGACTTCCGCCCGCGATCATTAGCAGTGGGGCCTGCTCCATATGCACTCCTGCTGTGTATGGAGCGGCTCGGGAGGGGTTAAATGCAGCTGTCAATAGTGGCAGCGCCATCTACCTGTAAAATAGCTGGCACTGGCAATCACTGTGTGCCGTCTATTTGAATTTGGCACCGCCGGGAGCGGAGGGAGGGTGAGCTCAGGAGGTGACCGCAGGGGGCAAGGGCGGTGCACAGAGAACATGGCCAGTGCTCAGGTAGCCGCCGGCCGTGTTCTCTGCTCTATACTTTATGCTAAGCTGCGTTATCTATATCATAAAAATCAAAGTCTGTCTGTCTGTCTGTCTGTCTGTCCTTCTGTCTGTCTGTCTGTCCTCTATAGACTTCCAAACGCCTGAACCGTTTGACCCCAAATTTGGCACACAGATACATTGGGTGCCCGGGAAGGTTATTGCGAAGGTCCCGTCCCCGCCAGATGTACAGGAGGGGAGGGGGAGGGGGAAGAGCGGCGCCCCATAGAGATGAATGGGAAAATCTCCTCACTGCAAACATAGGTGATATAATTAGCTGCAGCAGACACGGCAGTTGGAGCCTTAGCAACCAATAGGATTGCTGCTTTCATTTTCACAGGGAGCAATGGTTGCTAGGGAAGCTGCCTTTACAACATCCACAGTAATAACTGGTAGGCCCCCTACTCCATCTATACAATACATGTATATACAGGGCCCCCTACTCCATCTATACAGTATATGTATATACAGGACCCCCTACTCCATCTATACAGTACATGTATACAGGACCCTCTACTCCATCTAAACAGTACATGTATACAGGACCCCCTACTCTATCTATACAGTACATGTAGACAGGGCCCCCTACTCCATCTATACAGTACATGTATATACAGGACCCCCTACTCCATCTATACAGTACATGTATACAGGACCCCCTACTCCATCTATACAGTACATGTAGACAGGGCCCCCTACTCCATCTATACAGTACATGTATATACAGGACCCCCTACTCCATCTATACAGGACATGTATATATAGGACCCTCTACTCCATCTATACAGTACATGTATATACAAGACCCCCTACTCCATCTATACAGTACATGTATATACAGGACCCCCTACTCCATCTATACAGTACATGTATATACAGGACCCCCTACTCCATCTATACAGTACATGTATATACAGGACCCCCTACTCCAACTACACATTACATGTATATACAGGGCCCCCTACTCCATCCATGCAGTACATGTATATACAGGACCCCCTACTCCATCCATACAGTACATGTATATACAGGGCACAACAGATATACCAAACTTTGACTGGGTAACACTGCTACAGCAGACCTGACCAATACTGCCATACTGTGCTGGATAACACTGTCATACCAGACCTGACCAATACCGCCATACTGTGACTGGATAACACTGCCAGACCTGACCATTACCGCCATTATGTGACTGGATAACACCTCCATACCAGACCTGACCAATACCGTCATACTGTAACTGGGTAACACCGCCACACTAGACCTGACCAATACCGCCATACTGTGACTGGATAACACTGCCACACCAGACCTGACCAATACCGCCATACTGTGACTGGATAACACTGCCACACCAGACCTGACCAATACCACCATACTGTGACTGGATAACACTGTCATATCACACCTGACCAATACTGCCATACTGTGACTGGATAACACCGCTATACCAGACCTGACCAATACCACCATACCGTGACTGGATAATACCGCCACACCAGACCTGACCAATACCGCCATACTGTGACTGGGTAACACCCCCATACCAGACATGACCAATACCGACACACTGTGACTGAATAACACTGCCATACGGGTAAATAGAACCCTGCAGGTATACAGGACACTACAGGTATACAGGACCCCAAAACTATACACTACAAGTGCACGGGACCTCCACAAAACTATATACTACAGGTATACAGGACCCTAAACTTTACACTACAGGTATACAGGACCCCAAAACTATATACTACAGGTATACAGGACCTCCACCAACTATATACTTCAGGTATACAGGATCTCCACCAACTATATACTACAGGTATACAGGACCGCAAACTATACACTACAGGTATACAGGACCCCAAAACTATACACTACAGGTATACAGGAACTCCACCAACTATATACTACAGGTATATAGGACCCCAAACTATACACTACAGGTATACAGGACCTCAAAACCATACACTACAGGTATACAGGACCTACACCAACTCTATAATACAGGTATACAGCACCTTCACCAACTCTATAGTACAAGTATACAGGACCCCAAATATACTACAGGTATACAGGAACTCCACCAGCTATATAGGACCCCAAACTATACACTACAGGTATACAGGACCTCCACCAACTCTATACTATAGTTATACAGGACCCTCAAACTATTTACTACAGGTATACAGGACCCCTGAACTATATACTACAGGTATACAAGACCTCCACCAATTATACACTACAGGTATCCAGGACCCTCAAACTATAAACTACAGGTATATAAGACCTCCACCAACTATACATTACAGGTATACAGCACCAACTATATACTACAGGTATACAGGACCCCCGAACTATACAGTACAGGTATACAGAACCTTCACCAACTGTATACTGCAGGTATACAGGACCTCCCTCAACTATACACTATAGGTATACAGCCCCCCCCAACTATGCACTACAGATATGCGAGACCCCTAAAAACTATACATTGTGGGTATACAGAACCCCTCCAACTATGCACTACAGGTATACACTAATTCCACTGATTAACAATACCTTTAGCTTGGCCTCCTGGGCACCTTAGAACAAATCTAATTAACACACTGACACTTTATACCCGGGCAGCGCCGGGTACATTTTCTAGTTATACATAAAGTATCGATACCAGGAAATCCTGGTACCGAACTATCCCTAGTGTGTGTGTGTGTGTATATCTATCTATCTATATGTGTGTGTAGATAGATAGATAGATAGATAGATAGACAGTGTGTATGTGTGTGTATATCTATATCATAAAAATCAAAGTCTGTCTGTCTGTCTGTCTGTCCTTCTGTCTGTCTGTCTGTCTGTCCTCTATAGACTTCCAAACGCCTGAACCGTTTGACCCCAAATTTGGTACACAGATACATTGGGTGCCCGGGAAGGTTATTGCGAAGTTCCCGTCCCCGCCAGATGTACAGGAGGGGAGAGGGAGGGGAAAGAGAGGCGCCTCATAGAGATGAATGGGAAAATCTCCTCACTGCACACACAGGTGATATAATTAGCTGCAGCAGACACGGCAGTTGGAGCCTTAGCAACCAATAGGATTACTGCTTTCATTTTCACAGGGAGAAATGGTTGCTAGGGAAGCTGCCTCACAACATCCACAGTAATAACTGGTAGACCCCCTACTCCATCTATACAGTACATGTATATACAGGACCCCCTAATCCATCTATACAGTACAGGTATATACAGGGCCCCCTACTCCATCAATACAGTACATGTATATACAGGACCCCGTACTCCATCTATACAGTACATGTATATACAGGACCCCCTACCCCATCTATACAGTACATGTATATACAGGACCCCCTACTCCATGTATACAGTACATGTATATACAGGACCCCCTACTCCATCTATACAGGACATGTATATACAGGGCCCCCTACTCCATCTATACAGTACATGTATATACAGGGCCCCCTACTCCATCTATACAGAACATGTATATACAGGACCCCCTACTCCATCTATACAGTACATGTATATACAGGACCTCCTACTCCATCCATACAGTACATGTATATACAGGGCACAACAGATATACCAAACTGTGACTGGGTAACACTGCTACACCAGACCTGACCAATACCGCCATACTGTGACTGGATATCACTGCCACACCAGACCTGACCAATACCGCCATACTGTGACTGGATAACACCGCCACACCAGACCTGACCAATACCGCCATACTGTGACTGGATAACACCGCCACACCAGACCTGACCAATACCGCCATACTGTGACTGGATAACACTGCCACACCAGACCTGACCAATACCACCATACTATGACTGGATAACACTGCCATACCAGACCTGACCAATACTGCCATACTGTGACTGGATAACACTGCCATACCACACCTGACCAGTGCCGCCATACTGTGACTGGATAACACCACTATACCTGACCTGAACAATACCGCCAGATTGTGACTGGAGAACACCGCCACACGAGACCTGACCAATACCGCCATACTGTGACTGGATAACACCACCATACCAGACATGACCAATACCGACACACTGTGACTAAATAACACTGCCATACCATACCTGACCAATACCGCCATACTGTGACTGGATAACACCGCCATACCAGACCTGACCAATACCGCCATACCCCCCTCGAAAAGACACCAGATTTTCTGGCAAGTCTGAATGGGAGGGTACTGCCCCTCTGCAAGGTGCTACCCTACGCACCAGACCATGGGTGCCTAATGGTAAATACGACCCTGCAGGTATACAGGACACTACAGGTATACAGGACCCCAAAACTAAACACTACAGGTGCACGGGACCTCCACCAACTATATACTACAGGTATACAGGACCCCAAAACTATACACTACAGGTATACAGGACCTCCACTAACTATATACTTCAGGTATACAGGACCTCCACCAACTATATACTACAGGTATACAGGACCCCAAACTATACACTACAGGTATACAGGACCCCAAAACTATACCCTACAGGTATACAGGAACTCCACCAACTATATACTACAGGTATACAGCACCTTCACCAACTCTATACTACAGGTATACAGGACCCCAAAGCTATATACTACAGGTATACAGGAACTCCACCAACTATATACTACAGGTATATAGGACCCCAAACTATACACTACAGGTATACAGAACCTCCACCAACTCTATACTACAGTTATACAGGACCTTCAAACTATGCACTACAGCTATACAGGACCCCCGAACTATATACTACAGGTATACAAGACCTCCTCCAATTATACACTACAGGTATCCAGGACCCTCAAACTATAAACTACAGGTATACAAGACCTCCACCAACTATACATTACAGGTATACAGCACCAACTATATACTACAGGTATACAGGACCCCCGAACTATACAGTACAGGTATACAGGACCTTCACCAACTGTACACTGCAGGTATACAGGACCCCCCAACTATACACTATAAGTATACAGCCCCCCAACTATGCACTACAGATATGCGAGACCCCTAAAAACTATACATTGTGGGTATACAGAACCCCTCCAACTATGCACTACAGATATACACTAATTTCACTGATTAACTCAGATAAAATAATACCTTTAGCTTGGCCTCCTGGGCACCTTAGAACAAATCTAATTAACACACTGACACTTTATACCCGGGTACATTTTCTAGTATATCTATATAATAAAAAATGAAAGTCTGTCTGTCCCAAATAGACTTCCAAACGCCTGAACCGTTTGACCCCAAATTTGGCACACAGATACATTGGATGCCCGGGAAGGTTTTAGTGAAGGTCCCATTCCCGCCAGATGTACAGGAGAGGAGGGGGAGGGGGAAGAGTGGCGCCCCATAGAGATGAATGGGAAAATCTCCACACTGCACACAGGTGATATAATTAGCTGCAGCTGCCCAGCAGTTGGCAGTTGGGAGCCTTAGAAACCAATAGAATTACTACTTTCACAGGGAGCTGGAATGTGAATGGTTGCTATGGCAGCTGCCTCACAACATCCACAGAAATAACTGGTAGACTGCCTACTCCATCTATACAGTACATGTATACAGGACCCCCTACTCCATCTATACAGTACATGTATACAGGACCCCTACTCCATCTATACAGGTATACAGGACCCCTTACTCCATCTATACAGGTATACAGGACCCCCTACTCCATCTATACAGTACATGTATACAGGGCCCCCTACTCCATCTATACAGTACATGTATACAGGACCTCCTACTCCATCTATACAGGACAGTATTACCAGCTGCTGCTGCCCTAAGCACTAAACCTGAAGACGCCCTATCCTCACTCACCAATTAGCATCAGGATAAGTACTGTAGGTAATAGCTCCAGACGTCACATTTAATTAATGGTAAATACGACCCTGCAGGTATACAGGACACTACAGGTATACAGGACCTTAAAACTATACACTACAGGTGCACGGGACCTCCACCAACTATATACTACAGGTATACAGGACCCCAAAACTATACACTACAGGTATACAGGACCTCCACCAACTATATACTTCAGGTATACAGGACCTCCACCAACTATATACTACAAGTATACAGGACCTCCACCAACTATATACTACAGGTATACAGGACCCCAAAACTATACACTACAGGTATACAGGAACTCTACCAACTATATACTATAGGTATATAGGACCCCAAGGTTTACACTACAGGTATACAGGACCTCCACCAACTCTATACTACAAGTATACAGCACCTTTACCAACTCTATACTACAGGTATACAGGACCCCCAAACTTTACACTAAAGGTATACAGGACCTCCACCAACTACATACTACAGGTATACAGGACTTCCCAAACTATACAGTACAGGTATACACCCCCCCAATTATACACTACTGGTATACAGGACCTCCCTCAACTATACACTACAGGTATACAGCCCCCCCAGCTACACACTACAGGTATACAGGACTCCCCCAACTATACACTATAGGTATACAGCCCCCCCCCCCCACAACTATGCACTACAGATATGCGGGACCCCTAAAAACTATACACTGTAGGTATACAGAACCCCTCCAACTATGCACTACAGGTATACACTAATTCCACTGATGAAACAATACCTTTAGATTGGCCTCCTGGGCACCTTAGAACAAATCTAATTAACACACTGACACTTTATACCCGGACAGCGCCGGGTACATTTTCTAGTATATGTGTTTATGTGTATATATATATATATATATATATATATATATATATATATATATATATATAATACAGTATGTTTGGGTATATATATCTATGTGTGTGTGTGTGTGTGTGTATATATATATATATATATATATATAATATATATATATATAATGTGTGTGTATGTATGTCACATCTATATACCTTCTTCCTGCCTTGCTGAGATGCAAGACATGTCAATTCTTTGAGCGGTGGCACAGGCTTTGCTGGAAATTCCACCTATTTTGCTCAGTGTGAATGGGCTCTGGGAGTCAAAACATTGTGGATAGAGATGAGCGAACCTCGAGCATGCTCGAGTCCATCCGAACCCGAACGTTCGGTATTTGATTAGCTGGGGCAGCTGAACTTGGATAAAGCACTAAGGTTGTCTTGAATAAACACACATTATTGTTCTAAACTTTTTCCAGAGCTGCGGTTTCTATCTATCCCATAGATACGATAGATAGATAGATAGATAGATACGATAGATAGATACGATAGATAGATACGATAGATAGATACGATAGATAGATACGATAGATAGATACGATAGATAGATACGATAGATAAATATGTCTATAAAATGTACCCAAGGGAGATTATAAACCATTGCACTAGTAGTGAGACCACTGCAGCTGTGTGTAAGGGACTATTTTTTATGCAGATTAGGTCAGTGAAGGGAAACCAAACAACTGTTATCTGGTATCTATGGTAACAAGGCCCAAACTGCAAGGCACTACTGGGAAATACAGTAGCCTCCTGGTCACATGCTTCACACTGGGCCCCTCCACATACAGTGAGGATATCAGGGCAGCACAGAGACAAGAAATAGGCTAAAAAGGACAAAAATAAGATCTAGGAGTAGCTGTTTTTGCATAGATAGTGTTAAAATGGTGGTAGGTATTACTCCAAGTATTATTATTTTTTAACCACTTTGTGGCAGAACCCCTTTAATGGGATGTTCAGCTTTTTTGTTTTAGTGACAAAGCTAGGCTAAAATAATTGTGTACTCACCTGCAATGATCTCCCACCATTTCAAATAGCCTATCCCCGCTGCTCAACCATCCCTGGTGGTGTATTAACACAAGAAAATGGCCACTCGCTGCAATAGTGACTAAATGAAGTCAGTGATTGACTGAATGGGAGCTGCCTTTGTCAGGACGGGGAGGTAGAGACAAGACCTGACAGTGGACCCTAAGGCTGAACGCACCCACTGTCACTACCTACTTGCCTCAGTGGGCCCTAGGCAGCCGCGGACAACCATGAAGACGTGCCCTACACTCAAGTGTAACACCGAACAAGACAGACAGACAAATGCAACAAAGGAGAGTCGACAAGCCAGGTCAGAACCAAACGGACAACGCAGTACAAAATCAGGGATCAGGGAATCAGGGAAGTCAAGCAGACAGTCAGGGAAGTCAAGCAGACAGTAGACAGGGGCAGCTGGGATCAGGGTATAAACCTTAATTGCCAGCAGGGAATAACTGGCTCTGTTTTTATCTATGAGGATCAAGAGCCTGGTACGGATCCCCATTGGACCGGTGCTCTGATCCTCAAGGTTTCGGACAGGTAGAGGTATCTGTCAATCAAAAACACTGCTCAGCTGCAGCGATCAAGGCTAGCAGTAAGCAGTGTAACTTCTGCATTGCCATGAGGCTAAAATAAATTGTTCATGTTCATTTGGTAAATTTTAACACACATTATTTGGTTCCAGATCTGTTCATTGTACCTAACCCCCCCTTCGAGATGTGTTGCAATGTGTATTCATTTGTACTTTATCTGCTTTTGTTTTTAAGTGATTTTTAAGTGTTTTTGTGACCCATATTTTTTTTTCCTATTAATTGCTTTTGCATGCTCACCCTTACTCGTGCATGTTTTTTCGCTTTTTATGTGTTGTACAACTGCTGGGTTTACACATCCTGTAGAGCATAAATGTCTCCAGACAGAGTATAGCAAAATCATGTTTTTTTTTGTTGTTTGTTTAATTTTTCCTTAAAGCTGATCCTCTTTTGCCGTCTAATCCTAAGATAAATAAAACCATGAAGAAATGTAAAAAAGTACATATTGGCTTGGTGCAAAAGCCTATGCTGCCTGTAAGTCTTACCAGACATGACTTTTCCATAACTTTGTTTATACAATTCCAAACTACAGTAGATAAGTGAGATGTTTTTCTTCAACCCAGTTCTCTACATTGAGCCCAAAATTACACAGTACAGTATCTCCGCTCTAATGCACATTTTGAGGATTACATGAAGTACCTAGGTAATTCTAAAAGCAGACATGGTAGCAGACTGACACATTTAATCATATCGTTCTCTGACAAGGCGAGTGACTGCAGCAGAACTAACACTCGTTTTTATACTCTGCCGCCTCACTGCACCTTTGACTTAATCTGTGCTAGAATTCATGCTGGTAAAGTTTAGACTATTGCATTTTTCATCCTGTCAGAATAAAAGGTTCATCAGTTTAGAGAACTGGATAGATGCCAAGCAAGGAAAATTATATAGAATGTATTAAATTCTTTGTACTAATCAGATAGTACACTATGAAGACATTGAAGTCCACAGTGTATAGTCAGGATCCCCCCCCCCCCCATACCATTCCTACCTTTGCTTGCATACAAGCATAACATGCATAACATTTATCATATCAATCATTTACAGAGTCTGTAAAGTTTGTTATTAATGAAGCCACAAATATTCTCATTTTTGACAAAACAAATTCAGGTTTGTGTAAGCCAAACAGTGCCATACATGGGTAGGTAGGAAGAAGCCGTAGCCCTTAGGTAAAGAAGGAAGATGTTTTTTAAGTCTGACAGGCTTGTTGTATGTGAAATGGATGTACACTATCTAATCTACTAATTTCTGGCTGTGTGTAATCCAGCGTTTTTATGGAAACTTTTTACATAAATAACATATGCAATAAATTTATTATTTTTTTTTAAAGTGCCACAAACAGCAACATCAGCAACCTTCAATTACAGTATCAGAACAGGTCCACGAGCCAAAGCTCAAGCAATAATACCTTCTCCACATGAGAACACCACTGAAGGTGGTGGAGCTTAAATCTTCAATGAATGGTATTAGTTGCGCTGACAACGTGGGTTCATCTGTGCCATGTTGCTGCTGTGCTGCCCAGAATAATTCAGTGAGTTTACTAGTCTCATTGGAAGTTCAGAGATTTTTGCAGATTAGAGCTGCTAAACTGTCTAGAAGCACAGAATTTATGCTTCATATGTCTGCCTCTATGCGCTGCAGTGCCCCCCGAATACAAACTTCTTAAGTGGAGCTGTTTTTTCTGTCAAACCTGACAGAAATTGCTACTCCTTGTACAGTTACAGTAAGTGATTGAGGCCTTATGCCTCACTGGCTTACTTTTTGAAGACTTGTCCAGACACTGTCATTTCAGCAGTACTCCTTGCTCCTGTACTGCATACTGTATGGCAAAGGGAGGTAAGTGACAATCTTATGGATTGTCTCTACACTTTTTACACAGTGCTCTGCTGTTTGCCCAGTTAGCTATATAAAAATTGGCAATTGACTCCAAATTAAATTTGATATCCAATTTGAGCCAAACTTTCCTAAATGAATTTAAAACAAATTTGCTACTCACTAGCTGTAAGTAGCAGTCCACTCACAACATTCCAATTAGCATTGGAGAAACAGTGTTAGCTTCTTTCTGCAATTTGCTTAGAATTGGCCACAAAAGTCTTCATAAACTATTACTCCTACATATAAAAAATGAACAGTTAGGACTTATGGCACAGTTCTGTAGCTGCATTCTCGTGTATGGGACTAGTTGGGAAGGGGTTAAATATACATTTTAAAAACATAGCTTTAATAATAAACTAACCTAGTTAACTTTTTAATATTTTCTATCTGGGAACCATGAATCAGTGTCAGATTGTAACAGACTTGAGAATTTCTGTAATATATTTGTCTTATCAGCTTCCATCTGTCAGAAACAATTGTCTAGACCACCAATAAATAAATCCTACCTGCAGGAAATTACCATCAAATCATTTCTTATAAAAAAAAAACCCTTCTTTTAGGAATCTTGTATTTGATGTCTTGTGTCATTCACCCACCTAACAACTGTAACTGCTTGAATAATGTACCCAGCAATTATTGCTTCAGGTTTTAATAGTGAAATTCCCTGTAATTACTATGACAATTTCTGCAAGTGGAGGGGAGTATGGATGGCTATATTTTTAAATATTATTTCTTCTGCAGTTAAACATTTCAAGAAATTTCTGACTAAAGGTATTTGAAATGGAGAAGAATGTTTTCATTTGACATTGCACTTATCTAGTTGTGTGACATTTTAGTATAATTTAGTTATGTTAGTTGGAGTACCATCTAACCATCACAGCAACAACAATACCAATAACAATAGTAATAATAATGATGCATATCTGTCATCCATGGGGGGGAAAAAACTGTGGGATTGCTGCTCCCTACATAATAGTTTAAGTCTTGGTTTATGTTTTTTTTATTTTATTTTTTGTCACTACCCTGGTTCCATTTGCTTCATTCCCCTTTGCCATGCACTGCCACTTATCAATTGCTAGCATAGTACAGAGAACTTCCTGTGCCTCACTGTCCTCCAAGCAGGCTGAGGTGGCTTTCTGTGCCTGACTCTGAACCAGTGTTCTGCCCTTCTAGTATGTGGGAACATAGACTAAAACTGCTGTCACTGCCATGAGAGATGCGATTACAGACTGTTACACTCATCTCATCCAAATCCCCCCCCCCCAACCAGTTTCTGCCTTTCTAACTGAAGCATCCAACCTGTTATATCCCTAAAGCACATAGGGTGCTGAGGGTGAAGATACATTTTAGCTTAACCCTTTCACGACTTGGGGTCCTTGATGCCTCAATGCCCAGGTCGTTTTAGGATACCAGCTTATGGGATCATAATGATCCCATAAGCTGATATCCCTATGTCTGCCCCTTCTCCTCTGTCCCCTGCCACTGTTACAATCTTGTGACAATGGCAGGGGGGAGAGGGAAGAGGGCAGAGCTCATGGCCATGCACCCGGTGTGCCCAGCCTTCCCTCCCCCCACCAGCCTCCGTAGCAAGGAAGCTAGAAGCCTGAAGCTTTCTGTTTCCATGGCTACCATCGGGGCTCTGTGATCACTTCGCAGAGCCTCGATGGACACCAGCAGGGGTAATGGACACCTACAGAGGGAGAATTCTCTGTCAGGAGCCCTATAGATGCTGCCGTCATGCTGACCGCAGTATCTATAGGGTTAACTCACTGATAACCGAGATCCACCACGGATGACACAGGCGCAGCTTCTACGCCTGTGTCATCCTGCAGCATAAATTAACGTCGCTGCAGCATCAGGCATAAGCTGCAGCAACATTAATTTACTGAAGAGCGGCGGGAGGAGGTTAAGTCTTATGCTAATGTGGTGGTTTGGTGCCCTGGGGATGGACTAAAACCCTCATTGCACAGATCCACCCCCAACCCATCGTAATTTTTTTTAAAAATATTTATTGCGCTGCAGTAATGAGCACTAGAGGGATGTCAGTGCAGGGTGCCATCCCCTATATTCATTAGACCGGGCAAGCCGACTGGGGACCAATTAGCATATGGATTATACTGCAAAGTACAGGTAAAAGGTGCTGAGGATGAAGATAAGATATGTATCTTCATCCCCAGTGCCCCATGTGCTATAGGGACATATCAGCAGGTTAGATGCTTTTAGATGTTTCCCTATAATAATAATAATAATAGTAATAATCATCATCATGATCATCATAATAATTTGGGTATTCCTTATTGCTCTCTACTGTAAAAATATTACTAAGTAATCAAGGCGTATGTCAGTAATTAAAGGATTATGCCTTAGAGCCTTTTTTCGCTGGACAACAACTAGTAATGAGCATTTCTAGGAATACTAATTTACCCGATAATCGGCCTGGGTAAAAGAGCCAGAAATCTGACTGAATCTTTTGTATGAACATATAAATTATCATTAACAGCTGCACATATCCCTGTCTAAGAATGCATTACAAACTAATACATGTATAGAGCGCTACCAGTGTTACTAGGCTAACCTTCTCAGCTGTTGAATCTGCCTAGAAAGTGCCGAGTGAACTTTTTTTTTATTTGACTATATGTCTCTCTGTCTGAGACACACATGGCATTGTTTATTGTGTTAATGCTACGCTTTTGTCATTTTTATGGTATTTTGCCACAAATTGCTCAATCGCAGTAAAATAGTGTCCAAAAAGACAAAAAAAATGTCAGAGAAAAGTCATTGTGCAAACACAGCCACATAGTGGATCCAAGCAATCTAGGGCTATGTTCACACATCGTATTTTGATCAGTATTTGTAGCCAAAACCAGGAGTAGAACTGACAGGACAAAATTATAATAGTGAGATCTGCACAGTTTCTATGATTTTAACCCTCTCCTGGTATTGGTTGAAAAAATCCTGACAGAAACACTATGTGTGAACACAGCCTAGTTCTTTTAGGCCAGGGGTGGGGAACCTCCGGCCCGCGGGCCGCATCTGGCCCCTGACACCTCCGGATGTGGCCCGCGGCTCCCCTGTGACATGCGCCGCTCTGGAGGAGAAGGAGCCGACACACACGGCATCCTCCTGTGTCTGTGACAGCTGCCAGGAGGATGCTGTGAGTGCCGGCTCCTTCCCCTCAGAGCGGTGCACATCTTCTGTCTCCTGCCCTCCTGTGACGTGCGCCGCGCTAGGGGGGGCAGGAGCTGGCACAGACACAGGAAGATGTGTTGTATGCCGGCTCCTGCCTCACCAGCGTGGCGCACGTCTTCTGACTCCTGCGGGCCGCGCGCGATGACGTCATTTCATCACGCGCCGCCTGCAGGAGAAGACCGGCACAGAAGAGAGGAGGGAGAAGAGGACCTGGACAGCGTGGGAGCGGAGGAAAGGTGAGTGGGATGTTTATTTTTTTCATTTGGGGCAGACACTGGAGGTTAACTAGGCTACCAGGGACATGACTGGGGGGGTTAACTAGGCTACCAGGGACATGACTGGGGGGGGGTAACTAGGCTACCAGGGACATGACTGGGGGGGTTAACTAGGCTACCAGGGACATGACTGGGGGGGGGTTAACTAGGCTACCAGGGACATGACTGGGGGGGGGTTAACTAGGCTACCAGGGACATGACTGGGGGGGGGGGTTAACTAGGCTACCAGGGACATGACTGGGGGGGGGGGTAACTAGGCTACCAGGGACATGACTGGGGGGGGGGTTAACTAGGCTACCAGGGACATGACTGGGGGGTTAACTAGGCCACAAGGGACATGACTGGGGGGTTAACTAGGCCACCAGAGACATGACTGGGGGGTTAACTAGGCCACAAGGGACATGACTGGGGGGTTAACTAGGCCACCAGAGACATGACTGGGGGGTTAGCTAGACTACCAGGGACATGACTGGGGGTTAACTAGGCTACCAGGGACATGACTGGGGGGGTTAACTAGGCCACCAGGGACATGACTGAGGAGTTAACTAGGCCACCAGGGACATGACTGAGGGGTTAACTAGGCCACCAGGGACATGACTGAGGAGTTAACTAGGCCACCAGGGACATGACTGAGGAGTTAACTAGGCAACCAGGGACATGACTGAGGGGTTAACTAGGCCACCAGGGACATGACTGAGGAGTTAACTAGGCCACCAGGGACATGACTGAGGAGTTAACTAGGCTACCAGGGACATGACTGGGGGGGGGGGGGGGGTTAACTAGGCCACCAGGGACATGGCTGGGGGGTTAACTAGGCCACCAGGGACATGACTGAGGAGTTAACTAGGCCACCACGGACATGACTGAGGAGTTAACTAGGCCACCAGGGACATGACTGAGGGGTTAACTAGGCCACCAGGGACATGACTGAGGAGTTAACTAGGCTACCAGGGACATGACTGAGGAGTTAACTAGGCTACCAGGGACATGACTGGGGGGGTTAACTAGGCCACCAGGGACATGGCTGGGGGGTTAACTAGGCTACCAGGGGCATCACTAAGGATTCAAATCAGGTACAAGGGGCATCACAGAGGGTTAACTACAATAGCAGGGGCATTAGGGGAACAATACTTTGCCTTGTTCGGGTGCTGCAAACCCCCGCTACTAACTGCCGCGCACTGTATAACATTGAGTGCGGCCCTCGAATGATTTTATTAAGGCCCGACCGGCCCTCGACATGGAAAAGGTTCCCCACCCCTGTTTTAGGCTATGTTCACACAACGTTGTACAACGGCCGTGATTATTACAAAATGATACGTTACCTTTCTGTCTATGGGATCCCGGCCAGAGCGTATACACATAGTATACGCTCCGGCCGGGATCCCTAGTGGTGCCGCAAACAACTGACATGTCAGTTTTCTGCGGCCACTATTCCGTGAATAGCGGTTGTAGAAAACCATGTCAGCGCACACTGTGGAACGAGCGCATAGTGTGGAACGACGCATAGCACTGCTCCCCTCTGGGCAGTGGCAGCAGGAGGATGCTGTGTAACACAGCCTCCTACTGCTGCCCGATCTCAGATAAGGAAAGTGGGGGTAGGCAGAAAAGCCATGACGTCCAGGGACGTCGTGATGCATTCTGCCACTGCTTTTCATGACGTCCCTGGACGTCATATGGGGGAAGGGGTTAAGCAAGTAGGGTTAGGGTCAGCACTTGGACCCTAACAAGTTTGGTGACATGTCAGAAATTTGGAAATGATGAATACCCTTCAGTTTAATTTGTTGGGATAGATATAGATATATATATATATATATATATATATATATATATATATATATATATATATTGTAAGTTTGCACAGTGTGAGAGAGAGAGAGAGAGAGATATCTAGCTGTGCTCATACTTGTTAGCACTTAAACAAGTTAGTACTTAGAATTGTCACATTAGTCAACTAGAGAAGGGGATGTCACTATTGTTGGGTGACAGTTCATAGTTCACATTGTAAAAATGTAAAGTTCTGCACTTATCTAACTTTTCATTGGTTGTTGTTGTTTGATTGCACAGTTTGAGTTCACTTTTACCACTTTGATAGTTTAGAAGGATGTGTGCTTTTCCCCCAAAACATTTGCACTATGATGTGGCACGGCCACATGCATTTCTCTACATTTTAAAACATTGTCTGAATCATGTTTTTCATGTTTTTAACTGCTTAAAACATAAACTGTGACTGAGTAACAGCACCATACCAGACCTGACCAAGACCAGCATATTCCAATAGTCTCCTATAGTAGCAAGCCCTCCCCCTTAGTCTCATATAGTAGCCAACCCACCCCCATAGTCTCATATAGTAGTCAGCCCTGTCCCATAGTCTCTTATATAGTAGCCAGCCCTCCCCTGTAGTCTCATATAGTAGTCACCCTCCATAGTCTCTTGTATAGTGTCCAGCCCTCCCCTGTAACCTCTTATATAGTAGCCATCCCTCCCCTGTAGTCTCTTTTATTGTAGCCAGCCCTCCCCCATAGTCTCTTACATAGTAGCAAGCCCTGCCCAGTAGTCTCATATAGTAGCCAGCTCTCCCTATAGTCTTACATAGTAGCCAGCCCTCCCCCATAGTCTCTTATATAGTAGCCAGCCCTCCCCAGTAGTCTCATATAGTAGCCAGCCCTCGCCCATAGTCTTATTCACAGTAGCCATGGTGGGCCACATGTAATTCAAACTCTGAATTGCCTGGCCTGCCAAAAATGATTTGGCCCACGGACAAGAGTTTGACATGACTGCTTTAGATCATTACTTTTTAATGTGTTTTCTTCTTTTGGCCTGAATCAAGTCCGTTGCTTCACAAGGTGGATTGCATGTGACATGTGATCCCTGTGCGTCTCAAGGTAGAACACAGCGACAGGCTTTCCTTATGTGGTTCACAGTGAAATACAATGTGGCCCTTGTCGGGGGAGCTAAGGTGACGTTATCCCTGTGCTTTCTAGGTTAAAATGCATATGGTGTGTACCTCTGGCCAGTGCATGGGAGGAGCATTGGTCCTGCCATGGACCCAACACAGAGCACCCGGAGGTGCAAAGGGACAGCTTTTATCTTGGTTGTTTTATATAAATGCTTGTTTAAGTTAATTGCATATACCTGGCTTGAGAAAAGTGGTCGCTATACCACTGAAACATGTCACCATTAAACCCATTGACGTACAACTACTGTCTTGGATGTGGTTTGGTCTATTGTCAGGAGTTCTCAGAAGCGAATGAGATACCAATTATCTATCCCCCGTATGAAGTAAGTCTATTTAACTCCTGTCACGTTACATGAAGAATCACTTTAGTGCTGGATACATTTTGTTCTTTGTATTCTTGACGTGCCTTTACTGCCTTTCTTGGCTGCCTACATTTGGGTTGTGATTCCTGAGCCTGTTTGGATGTCCAGGTGGACATTCAGTCAATACCTTTCATCACTGAGTCTGTCTTTTATATATTTAATTCTTTGGACTTGCTTCTTATGACAGATGCAGCCCTGGTGATAATGCATTATCCGTGGTAAGGACTAGCTTCATTTAGTAACAAACTGGCAGTGCCTACCCCACGTTTATCTTGACAAGCAATAAAAAGGATTGTTTACTTTTGCCTAGTAAACTGTAACATCTGCCCAGGTAAGCACGGTGCTGACGACAGATCTGTGGTAATGTTGACCTTTTGCATTTTGTTACAATGCTCCAACAACAATGGCAGCACAAGTTCAAGTTTGCTTCATCTGCAATTTTCTGGCACACATTATATACACTGACTATTGAATAAATTATTTTTTTTCCCCCTGTATGAACATTTTTAGAAGGAGACCAGTGGGACTGCAGTAGATGTCACCTTTGTCTCTCCAGTCATTTTCCTTATTATATACATGCTGTATCTGTCTTTTAGGAAAAAATGCGACTAATAAGTGTAGCAGCTATCCAGTACATTTTAGATCCACTTCACATTCGCTGTCTGTAAAATACTGGCTAGATGACAACTCTATCCTCTGCTCTGAATCTTAATACAGTATGATTCATATGGAACAGCTTCCCAACCAATTAAACATCCTCACAGTGGAGTATGTAATAGTAAGATATAGTATTTAGGTCAAAAATGTATTTTAAGTTCTCATTTGTTTGGTTCTATCAAAACTTTAAGTGCTGCCTCTGTAAAACCAATCACATATTCTATTTATCATGGCTGTCTGTGTACTTAGGTATTTTTGGAGCCACATAATAGAGTGATATGAAATCATACAAAGTTATTTTTTTTCCCATATAATGAGATCTAAATGCTGTTGTACGTTCATGTAAAGAAGAAAAGACATGTAATAGGACACATCAGAAGTTTTGAATGGTTGGGGTCTAAGTTCTAACACCCCGACCGATTGTGATAAAGTGCTAATCTAAATGCTGTGTCCCTACATTGTATTTACTTTGCTTTTCAGAGACCCAAGTGTGCAGTGAATGGATCGGCCGTACTTTACATTATCTGCTATGGCTAATTGGAGTGCACTTTTGGGTGTGCCCAGAGTCTAACTAAAAAGAATGGATGTTAACCTGCCCGGTACCCAAGTCCTGGCCAGGTTAAACACCTCAGACAGCGGTCATTCTGTGACACGGCCACTGTCCTGCCATGTGTGAGCATGGCCTAAAGGCATATTGCACTTAAGAAAGATTTAACCCTGTTCAATTCCCACCCATAATCTAAACTTGTTTGTAATAGGTTTCTATTACATGAATTGAACCATTTGTCTGAAGCACATCTTGAATTACACACTGAAGCTGCAGAAAATACATACTTTCTGGTCCACTTTGTCTCCCCTCCTTTGCCCTCCCCCTCCCTTTTGAGACCAAAGTCACATGATCTCTGTCTCTTTTGTTGCATGGCAAGCTGTAACAACCCATCTGTAACCCCATCCACCACTGACATCAGACGAATCAGTGAGCACCTGGCCAAGGGTCACAAATAACAGAACAGTAACAGCCTCCTAAGCAGTATAGGGGAAAGGAAACACAGATGTTTAACCGCTCTCTTTCTATTCTATGTAGATAGATAGATATATAGATATTTTGCTTACAGTGTAAAGCAGAAGCATATTGATGCAGCAATGAGCAGATTCTACAAGATGAGAAGGATACTGCCATTAGGCTCTGTGGTGCAATGCATGTTGGGAAATGTAGTTTCCTGGCCAGCGCCATCTTGGGTATCTACCAGCTTTTAGAAAAACTTGTAACTCAGGAACGGTAGCAGCAAAAAAGAGGAAGGGTGGTTCAAAATACTCAGGGGGGCTTAGTAAGTTAGACCAGCTAGCTTTGGAAGCATTTAATTTTTTAGCTCATGTGGGGAAATGTCTGTATAACCATATGTGTATAATGGATGGTCCAAGCATGAGGAGGTTGATCCCTTGGATCCCTAAGGAGTGATGGTGTTCCTTCTTCGAGGAGCAGAGTCTAAGGAGCTCCTGGTTTTCACCAGCACCTGCCACAAGGATGTCTGGACTTCATTTTGAAAAACTCCCAGATTGCTTCCTTTAGGGAAAAACCTCTGTGAACTCGAGAAATGCTGGAGTTGGACTAGGTGCTATTCCTCTGTGATAGAAGTGCAGGATGATGCAGCATTAGGATGTAATTCAGACTGGTGCTGAGCTGAAACTGGGAATGGGGGGGGGGATCCAAATAGCAAGAAGATTGCTAGGAAGTGACAGAAAGCCAGGGAGCACAGCCATGGTTGCTCACTGAAAAACAACAACTGAGCAAAGAGGTGAGGAGGTGAAGACTATATATATACCCTCCAGAAAAGATGCCAGAAGGGTCCAGAACCTGTGGACTGAGCTTATAAATACAGGTGGACAGCTGCATGTCTGTCACTAGATGGAGCCCAATTCTCCAGGAGGCTAGCTCAGAACAAGAGAAACTGCCAGAGGATAAGCATGCTGAGAGGAAGGGAGATGATCAGAGCGCAGTGTGACCCAGGGCAGGTAGGGTGTAACGGACAGAGCCGCATGCTAATATGTGATGGATGTAAACCATCCCTTTTGTACATCTTAATAGACCATCTGCTGTTATCCTTACACTATTGCTTTAAAGTGCAAATAATTTGTGCAAGATGAACTGCTAGATCCACTTCACTATTTTAACTAGCAGCCTTACCAAACTTTACAATGTGTTTCCTATCCCTGCTCACAATAACACCTTGAAGACATCTGACCTACTTCAGCACGACCTACTTCAGCACAACCTCATTCTGCCCCAAAACAACACCTTTAGGCCACGTTCACACAACTTTTTTTTTTAATTAATCACGGCCGTTGTAATTTGCACCAACGGCTGTGATTAGTACTACAGATATTTGCATTGACAATAATTAGAATAACGGACGGAGTATATACACATAATATACGCCGGGATTGCAAGCAACTGCAATGAAAACTGACATGTCAGTTTTGTGTGGCCGCTTGTCATTGAATAGCGGCTGCACAGCCTTGACAGCGTAAACAATGGAGAATGCGGCTTTCTATTGAGTGCAATTGTGCCTGCATCCCAAATCAATAGAAATTACGTTTATCCGTCCGGTACTGCAGTACCGGCCGGGATACACTTCACTGATAACGGCTGTTCTGTGACACGGCCGGGTCACAGAACAGCCGATGTCCTACATTGTGTAAACCAAAAGAAGATGCCTTCTCTATTTACTATTTCTATCAACTGCTTCTGACTTTTTGGTACCACTCAGAGCCCAATCTAAACCAACTGAATCACATGCAGCCATGCAGAATCACATTATCATGCATCTGAGCCATCATGTTTGTATCTGCAACAGCATCACTAGCTAGATCAGTATAATAAAGCTATAATACTTATATACATTTTTTTTCCCCCTTGCATTGTTACTTTTTATCTCCTTAAGCCAACTGTTGCCCAAACAACCCTTATCGTTGAAGGTCTTTCAGTAATTGGTGGATAGTTTAACCACTTCTGATTTAAGTTTACAGACTTAAGACTGTAGCCTAGAATTTTCAGTAAATATTCATAAAAAGTGGAAAACACCCCAAATTGGAAATGGTACTACAAAATAGAGCAGTGGTAAGCGATAATTGTATTGCCAATGCAGTCAGTTAAATTGCGACAAAAACAGATGTTGTTTTAAAAATTTTCAAAATTGGCCGCCTTTTCTCTATTTTTGACGTTGTGTGAACATATTAAAGCCTGACAAGAGTATTGACTAGATAAGGCTTAAAACTTAACTTTTAATAGCTCGCTAAAATACTATCACTAATTATATCCAAAAGTCATAAGAAAAAATATTGTGACAAACAACTGTGACAACTTACTCCCACGTAACAACAGAGTATGGTGGATAAAGGGACCTAAAATCAGATGAAACCAAGATGGGGGCGGGAAAAGTGCATTCTGCACTAAAAGGAGATACTCTATCCCTGCCTTTTGGGGTAGTCACCTCCTTAGCAGGGTGGGCCCAACCACGATGGCGGTCCCTACTCTCAAATAAGTGCGCGGGAGAAAACAATAAACACCATGTGTCCCTACAAATATTCCCCCCCAAAAAATGAAATAAACCGTGTACACACTGTGAATTATGTACAATATTGATCAACAGATCTAGTTAAAATGTAAACATTCCTACGCGTTTCCCCCGTCTGTTTGCTACGGGTTCAGACAGTCTCTGCTTTCTTGATGTGTTACTAGAAAGGGGCCCAGGTAATTTGATTCAGACAAGTGTATACAGAAAACCCACGGCAGGCAATAGCCTCCTCCGTTGGGACAGCCATCATCCATTAGCCCTCAAAAGAGGGATACCGAAAGGGCAATACCTTAGGGCGAGGAGAAATTGTTCGACAAATGAATCCTTCAAAAAGGAAGCTTCAGTCCTAAGGGAACGGTTTTCCACGAGAGGATACCCAAAATCAGTTTTGAAACGAGCATATCAAGAAGCGTCCCAAAGGGATAGACGGGATCTCCTTGTCCCACAAAAGAGAACCATAGAGGAGGGGAAATCCCGTATAATTGGTACCTTTGACTCATGTCACAAAGAGATAAGGGACATAATCGGCAGATTTTGGCCTATACTCACCTCTGATCCAATCACATCAAAAATGGTTGAAAGCAATCCAAGTATCACTTATAGGAGGAGTAAAAATCTGGGGGATCGTTTGGTGCACTCACACTTCACACCACCCTCACAACCAGCTGGGTGGCTAAATAGGAATGTACCGGCGGGTACCTTTAACCCCTTAACGACATCGGGCGTAAACTTACGCCCTGGCGCCCTGGTACTTAGCGCATCAGGGCGTAAATTTACGCCCGATGTTTCCCCCATCGCTGCGTGTTCACACACAGCGGTCGGGGAAGATGGCCTGCTATAAATCATAGCAGGCCATCATAGCTTCTCGGCACGGGGGGTGGTTAACACCCCCCGTGCTTACGATCGCTGCTATAGGCTGATCAATTCAGATCAGCCAATAGCGGCGATCGGAACCTTTCCGGGTCATCGGTGACCCGATGACCCGGAAAAAAATGGCGGTCGGTGCTGTCCGAGGACGGCACCGACCGCCATTACTGTAAAAAGTAATGTTGATCGCCGTGCCACCAGCCCGATCGCCGTGAACGGCCGGCCGTTCACGGCGATCGGGCCGGTGGCACGGCGATCAGAGTCCCACAAAATAGTAAATACCTGCCCTGGACCCCTCAGCTAGGTAGCCGAGGGGTCCAGAGCAGGTATTTGTACATTACTCACCTGTCCCGGGCTCCTGATCGGCGGCTTCCGGGTTCGCGGCGTCCTCCGTCATTCCGTTCGGTCTTCGGGTCTTTCCGGCGGTCCTCGTCGTCTTCTTTCGGCTATTTTCGGCTCCAGCCTCGTCATTTTCCGGATTTTGCGCTCTGCTGCCCCCTAGCGGCTGATATGTGTAATACACTTATCAGCAGCTACAGGGATATTCAGAATATAGAAAAAGTGTTTTTTTTTTTCCCCAATTTTTTTTTTCTATTTTCCGCACCCTATCGCCGCTGAGTGTTGATTAGCATCGCACGAAAGTGCGCTGCTAATCAGCAACTCCTCCTTTTTGGCGTAGGGTGTTTTTTTTCTATATTCTACTGCCACGGTCTGCTTATAAGTGCCGCACATAAGTGCGGCATTTATCAGCAACTCCTTTGTTGGCGTAGATTTTTTTTATACTTACTGTAAAAAAAACACGTAAAAAACACTACATTACACCACACTACATTGAATAAAGTTTGACACTACACCACTACATACCCCATATACTAGTCCCCATATAAAGATGGCCCCCAGGGTGTTTTCGGTGTCAGAGGGATACGTTATTATTGCCTCCGACACCGAAACAGCCAGTGAGGATGAATGGGGGGGATCGTTCTTTCCTCCATTCATCCTCATCATCCAGTGACGTGTCTGGGGGTAGCGTAGCGTACGCTGCCCCCCAGACACGTCTTTTCCGCCAGTACCGTCCCAATAAGAGATCACGGTATGGTGTGAAATTCTACAAACTCTGTGAGAGTACCTCTGGGTACACTTACAGATTTAGGGTACATGCACACTGCGGAATGGCGAAGGATAACCCTTTGTGCATTCCGCAGCTGGCACCCGCCGGCGGACTGATGGAGGCGCATGTCTCCACCCGTGTCATAGACTCCATGTTATGCACGGGCGGATTCCGTCGTCCATCCAAAGAATGAACACGTTGGACGGAGAGCGGAATCCGCCCGTGCATAGAATGGAGTCTATGACACGGACGGAGACGTGCGCCTGCATCAGTCCGCCGGCGGGTGCCAACTGCGGAATGCACGAAGGGTTATCTGTCGCGATTCCGCAGTGTGCATGTACCCTTAGAGTGTATGTAGGAAGGAACACCCGAATCCAGCCCCAGATGCCCCCCCCCCCCCTCCCATCCTCGGAACAAGTGGGAAGATAGTCCGGGAACTGATCTTCCCACTGCTGGATAGTGGTTACCACCTGTACGGGGATAACATTTATACCAGCACCCCCTCTTCCGGTCCCTCGCTGCCCGAGCTACTGTAGCTTGCGGCACGATCCGAACATATCAGAAGTAGTAATAGCGCCCTAATATTTAGCAGCCATGGAGCGGACCCAGCGCTTCTGGATATGAGGGACCCCGTATCGCACCAGGACAACATTTTCCAGGTGACGTCCCCCACACTGGAGAACAGGAGACCCCAGAAGAAGTGCAGAGTGTGGCGTAACAGGGGGATCAGGAAGGACACCATTTCCAGTGTGACGCCTGTCCTGATCACCCCGGCCTCTGCATATTGGATCGCTCCAAGGCGCACCACACGTCACTGGGGTTCTACATTATCTAAATTCTGTCCCTTATTCCTATTTCAGGGGTCACGTTGGTCCGGGGATTATTCTGATCGCCATTATGGAGTCGGGAAGGAATTTTTCCCATTGATGAGGCTACTGTTGTCTGCCTCACGAGGGTTTTTTGCCTTCCTCTGGATCAACACAGATTGAATTTGATGGACACCTGTCATTTCCAACCTTATAAACTAATAATTGCCCTAATACCCCCAAATAAATTAGAATTGTCCCTTTTTCCCAGCTAAATAGGTATGGCCGCCATTCCCATTAGAGGATGCCATGATGCAATTACAAAGCCTCTGTGCGGCCAGGACAGTAGAAACCCCCCACAAGTGACCCCATTCTGGAAACTACACCCGATAAGGAATCTAACAAGGGGGGCAGTGGGGATATGGCCCCCAAGTGACGGCCACATTTGGGACGTGAAAATGAAAAAAATGGTATTTTTTATTTTCTCGGCACATGTTCTACGTAAGTGCCTGTCACCAGTGGGGTCCATATGCTCACTGCACCCCTTGTTAGATTCCTTATGGGGTGTAGTTTCCAGAATGGGGTCACTTGTCGGGGGTTTCTACTGACCTGGCAGCACAGGAGCTTTGTAATTGCGACATGGCCTCCATCCTCCATTCCAGCCTCTAAATGGCGCTCTGTCCCTTTGGTGGCTTGCCCTGTGCCCATATGGCACATTATGCCCACATATGGGGTATTTTCGTAATCAGGGGAAACTACCCTACACGTTTTGTGTTAATTTTCTTTTTTAACCCCTTGTGGAAATGGAAAAAATCAAGGCTAGACCAACATTTAGTGTAATTTTTGTAAAATTTTTACTCTAAATCATTAATCTTGTCATGATTTTTTCATTTTCACAAGGGGCTAAAAGATAAAAAAAACCACTAAATGTGTAGAGCAATTTCCCCTGAGTACGGAAATACCCCACTTGTGTACATAAAGCGCCATTCGGGTGCAGGGTAAGCCTCCGAAGGGAAGGAGCGCCATTTCGTTTTTGAAGGCTGGATTTGGATGGAATGGATTTTAAGGGGCCATGTTGCATTCAAAAGGCCTCTGTGTTGCCAAGACAGTTGAACCCCCCCACAAGTGACCCCATTATGGAAACTACACCCCTCAAGGAATGTAACAAGGGGTGTAGTGAGCATATGGACCCCACTGGTGACGGGCACAAATGTGGAACAATGTGGCATGAAAATGAAATATTACATTTTTTACACTATAATGTTGGTTTAGCCTTGAATTTATCATTTTCACAAGGGGTTAAAAGAGAAAAAAACACACAACATGTGTAGAGCAATTTCCCCCGAGTCCGTAAATACCCCACATGTGGACATAAAGCGCCATGTGGGCGCAGGGCAAGCCTCCAAAGGGAAGGAGCGCCATTTGGATTTTGGAGGTTGGATTTGGCTAGAATGGATGATGAACGCCATGTCGCATTTACAGAGCCCTCGTGCTGCCAAAACACTGGAAACCCCCCACAAGTGACCCCATTCTGGAAACTGCACCCCTCAAGGAATCTAACAAGGGGTGCAGTGAGGATATGGACCCCTTGATGACGGGCACATTTGTGCCATGAAAGTGAAAAAATGAAATTTTTTACTTTTACGTCACATTGTTCCACATTTGTGCCCGTCACCAGTGGGGTCCATATGCTCACTGTGCCCCTTGTTAGATTCCTTGAGGGGTGTAGTTTCCAGAATGGGGTCACTTGTGGGGTGTTTCCAGTGTCTTGGCAGCACGAGGGCTCTGTAAATGCGACATGGCCCTTGAAATCCTTTCCAGTGAAATTCAGCTTCCAAAAGCCAATTGGCGCTCCTTCCCTTTGGAGGCTCGTCCTGCGCCCCCTTGGCACTTTATCGCCACATGTGGGGTATTTCCGTACTCGGGAGAAACTGCGCTACACATTTTGTGTCTTTTTTTTCCTCTTATCCCTTTAAGAAAATGAAAAATTGAAGGCTAGAACAACGTTTTAGTGTAAAAAATTTTTTTTTCTTTTTTCACACCATATTGTTCGGAAAATCTGTGAAGCACCTGTGGGGTCCAAATGCTCACAGCACCCCTTGTTACATTCCTTGAGGGGTGTAGTTTTCTAAATGGTGTCCCTTTAGGGGTGTTTTTTTAGGTTTTGGCACCCCAGAGCCTTTGCCAACCTGAAGTGGTACAGTCAGAAATGACCAAATATAACGGAGGCGTTGAAATTCACTAGGCGCTCCTTTGTATCTGAGGCTTGTGGTTGCGTCAAATAGCGCAATAGGGCCACATATGGGGTATTTCTATAAACTGCAGAAACGGGGCAATAATTATTGGGGTGCATTTCTCTGGTAATAGGTTTATAATTATGAAAAATATTGGATTACAATAAAATCTCTGCACAGAAAATTAAAATTTTCAAATTTCTTACACACTTAGCTTTTATTTCTGTGACTCCCCTAAAGGGTTAAAACACTTTATGGATATGCTTTTGCAGAGTGTGGGGGGTGCAGTTTCTGAAATGGGGTGCTTTGTGGGGCTTTCTAACATACAGGCCCCTCAAATACACTTTTAACCTGAACAGGTCCCTAAAAATATCTGATTTTGAAATTTTACTGAAAATTTGGAAATTTGCTGCTAATGTTTTAAGCTTCCTATTGTCTAAAAAAAATTAAAGATCGTTTAATAAATGCCGCCAACATAAAGTAGACATGTTGCTAATGCTATTTAATATATAATTTATGTGGTATAACCACTTTCTGTATACGCAAAAAAGTTTCAAAGTTGGAAAAATGCAGTTTTTCACATTTTTTCACATTATTTGGGTTTTTTTCATAAAGATTTGTTATGATTATCGACTCCAATTTACCAGAAATGTAAAGTACAATATGTCACGAGAAAACAATCTCAGAATCAGCCGGATAGGTAAAAGCATCCCGAAGTTATTAATGACTAAAGTGACACTGGTCATATTCATAAAATTTGTCTCTGTCATTAAGGCCATTTCAGGCTCTGTCCTTAAGGGGTTAAATGTGGTAGGTGTAAGGCCTGTAACTACATTAAAGTTTCAAAGGCCTTCTCTACTAAAAATGTTACCAAGGATTTTCTCAATAGGGAATTTGCTAATTGCAGTAGTACCCATGTGGTCTATCTAGCCACTTGTCCTTGTGGTCTATCCTATGTAGGTAAGACCAAGAGAGAGTTCCGCCGACGAATTTTAGAACACATTGGAGACATCACCCACTCCAGGGACAAACCTATAGCTCTTCACATGCGATTACAACATCCTTCAACCCCTTTTTGTATTGTTTTCCAGGCCATTGAGGTGGTACAAATCTCCCCACGAGGTGGGGATGTAGATGGGGTGTTGCTACAAAAAGAGGCCAGATGGATATACCGCCTTAAAACGGTGTCTCCCTCTGGCCTCAATGAGGCATTATCATTTGCCTCATTTATATAAAAGGCATTGTCATCTGCCTCATTCATATGCAAGGCACTATCATTTGCCTCGCTCATAGAAAAATCCATTATAAATTCCTCCTTTCACGCGCCATCATCTATAGGTGTTTATTTGACACCTTGCACTATTAGGTATAAGCTTAGCTTGTTGGAAAATACCACGAGTTTTTTAAGTGGCAAATGTTATATGCATCCAAAAATTGCCCCATACCAAGGATGATACATATTGGTACGGCAATGCCCTCTGTCTAAGAAGTTTTGAATGGCTGCCTTTATCTTAGACTACCCCTCCCCTTCCACAATGTCTAGCACTTGATATGTTTAATTTTTGCTGGGCTGTCCCTAATACCTCCTGAATGTATATTATCCTGTAAACCTATCGACATCTCTTAAGGGTATCATTATAAAACCCCTATTGAAGATAGATATGATGTTTAGATGTTTATTTAGAATCTGTTTAAATGTAGCTGCGCAGATCCATAGGTAAATACCATCGGCGCTGGATAATACAACACTTACAATAAGCTGTACTATGTAATGTACCGTAGTTATCACAATTCAATGGACTAAGTTGCGGTCATGTGACGGCTGATGTCACACCGGGGGGTGTAACCACATCAAGCGCAGCATGCGCTCCAGCGCGTGGAAATAGTCCATTGACCCATGTCAGGTGCGTTCCAGCGGGTGGAAGCGCACAGCTGCATCACGTCAGATCCTGTGTAGGAGGGACATGATGGAACGCACGCTTGCGTTCCATACAGCGGAAGGGGGTTATTGCGCACTGATGGCGGCACACATCGTGGATTGGCAGTCACAAACTATTTAAGGTAGGGCAAACAGCTAGACGCAGCAGCTCCTCAACATACCCTACATCGGGAACAGTGTTTGGGTGTCCATCTGGCACCCCATGTGGTGATTCATCTCCACATGCATACAGGGCACGTTCATCCTTGGACCCTGAAATGGCCTCTATCTAGATGAGTATATCGTTATTCTATATCTGTTATGCTTTGGCCCGTGTTCTAGTATATACCCTTGTTTAGGTTCTAATATACATTTTATTGTTTTCCCTATCCAGAAAACATTGTGGTTTGAACTATACTGTTTGAGGAAATATACTGCTGTGGTCTCCACTTATGTGATTGTGGTATTGACTGTGTGTTTCTACTATCATAACTACATATGAGAGACAATCACACTACATGTTATTGTGTAGCAGGTGCCATTGTGTTTTTCATCCCGTAGTGGTGCATTATTGAATATCTGTTTACATCCTTTAAGCAATAAATGATCATTGTTTGTTGATTCCCTGATGAACCCGTAGCAAACAGACGGGGGAAACGCGTAGGAATGTTTACATTTTAACTGGATCTGTTGATCAATATTGTACATAATTCACGGTGTGTACACGGTTCATTTCATTTTTTGGGGGGGAATATTTGTAGGGACACATGGTGTTTATTGTTTTCTCCTGCGCACTTATTTGAGAGTAGGGACCGCCATCGTGGTTGGGGCCACCCTGCTAAGGAGGTGACTACCCCAAAAGGCAGGGATAGAGTATCTCCTTTTAGTGCAGAATGCACTTTTCCCGCCCCCATCTTGGTTTCATCTGATTTTAGGTCCCTTTATCCACCATACTCTGTTGTTACGTGGGAGTAAGTTGTCACAGTTGTTTGTCACAATATTTTTTCTTATGACTTTTGGATATAATTAGTGATAGTATTTTAGCGAGCTATTAAAAGTTAAGTCTTAAGCCTTATCTAGTCAATACTCTTGTCAGGCTTTAATTAATTCTAGTGACTATAGGGCTATTCTATCTGGTGGTTAGCAGAGACCCATATATCGTGTCTGCATGGTTTGGATTACGTTGTGTGAACATAGCCTGACAATGAAAACCGTTTAAACAAAGTAACATTTTTTAATAACAAAACTTCATGAGCTAAGTTTATGTGCAATACCCTGTGATTGCAGTAATTTTATCCTAAATGGAGAAATCACTAGAAAAACTAAGCAGGGAAATACAATGCTTCTCTGCAGTTACTAGTGGTTAAAGGTAAAAGGGTAGGAAATCAGTGGGTAGATGAGAAGATTTAAGGAGCAGATTTATCTTCTAAAATCAGGTTATTTTATAAAAAGACAGTATGATAATGCAGATGTCATTGTTTAGTAGAAATTAGAAGGTGAATACAAGCCTTACTACAAAATCTATGTCTATGGTAATCACACAGTGCCATATAAGCAGCCAATATCATTACAGTGAGGCAGAATGGAGAGAACTATTATTACCACTTCTCTGATAGTGAACTTGTAAAATTCTGAGGGACACTGATTTACTTCTCAATTAGGGGTAGAAATAGACATGACTGGAAATGTTCTTTAATGTCTATGTAAGATTATTCTGGGCAGGTGCACAGACACTTGTGAAGGAATTGTCTTTGATGCCTACCACTGACCTATTACCCTGTTTCCCTGAGAATAAGACATTCTCCAAAAATAATGTATAGTGGAGGATTTATAGGATAGCTTAAAATAAGGCATGCCCCTGAAAATAAGGCACCCCCTAACCTAAGACCCCCGCCACCACTAAGGTTATGTCTGGTTATGCTGGTTTGTGACGACAACTGCTATAGAGTATATAATACTTTGGGGTTTTTTATTTCAACAAAAAGTGTGAAAAATAAAAATAAGACATCCCCTGAAAATAAGACAGCACATCTTTGGGAGCAGAATTGATATAAAACAGTCTTATTTTCAGGGAAACAGATATGAAGTAGTCTAAGTTTGTGAGCCTGCTCCATGCATCTCTACCTGACATGTGCAAGTGTAATGTTGGCTAGAAGTTTAACAGTAAGTACATTTTCACCTTACCCCTCCCCCTTAAATGACCTCCTACGTACCAGCATACTCCTGTGATCTTCATCCTATCCCGAATGGTAAAATCTAAGGATTTATTCACATGTCCGTTGTTTTGTGCGCAATTGCAGGCACGCAATTGGGAACAGAAGATAAAATCAATGTTATTCAATGGCCCCGATCACACGTCCGTACGTATATACGGGGCTGCAATCCGTGCTGCAAAAAACGGGCATGTTATAATGCGGACGTTTTTTTTAGGGTAATGAAGTGTGAACATAGTGTAAACTACGGATGCTCACTCATAGTGCGGGCCGCGGCTGCGGACTGCACTACGGGTGTGTGAATATAGCCAAACATTACTCAAACATCAAAGTAAATATCATTCACAGTATGTAATTTGAGAACTTTATAGTTTATTTTCAAGGATGTTTACTTTAAAATATGACTGGCATATCCTTTAAGTCTCGTATTCCTTTACTCAATACTTAAAGTAAAGCTGTTTTTCTTCAAGGAATTCATCTGTTTAATTATTATCCAGGAAGCTAAACATACATCTCTGCTTTGTTGTGTATCTCAATGTTTATTGAACAGAGAAAAACTTGGAGCAGTTTCAGAACACGTTTCTGTTCAATAAACCCAACTGTGTTTTTGTACTTTTTCTCTGTATTCCGATCATTGCCCTCTCAATCTTCATAGATTTGCGTTGCTGCCGCCTACAGAAATTGAGAATTTTTCTTTTCTTAGTAACCATACACAGCCTTGAATGACTTACAATGGGCACCATTTGACTCTTTTGGAACATCAATTGTGTTTCTTACAGCTTTTTGTTTTTCTCCCTTTGAGTATGTAGATTCACTTTCACAGTCGTTGAGTGATTAGTATTACTGCTTTTATACATGTCATTATTTTCACATTTACATTTAATGTTTTTCTACAGCCATACATTGTTAATGCATATGCTTTCTCTAGCATATTTTTTTTATTTTGACCTCAATTGCAGTATAAAATCGCACCTTTAAGTATGGCATTATTTTTATATTACTCCTACCTAACCCTGAAAGTATTTCTACTAATGGGTATTACATAGTTAACGGCATCACTGTAATTGAGAACTTTCGCAGTAGTGCTGTACCAAGATTTCACTGTTTTTTTTTATCTTTGGTGTTCCATTTGAGTAATGGGGAAAATTACTTTGCACTTAAATTGAACAGTTAAATAGGAAGTAAAGCCCCACTACACCTATAATTACATGAGAGAGTTCCTAAAGATAACACGTAAGACACCGGCCGTTATGTGACACGGCCGTGCCACGGAGTCAGTGACTATCATCCTGGCCGCACAAAACTGACCGGTCGGAATACTGGCTAGAGCGTATACTTTGCGTATGCACTCTGGCCAGGATTTCTCTGACTTCTATAGCAATGTATCATTTGTATAAATCACGTCCGTTGTTGCAAATTAGCAACAACGGCCATGATTAATACCAAAGACACGTTGTGTGAACATAGTCCAAAACTGACCATGCAGATTGAGTCATTTTTAATAGTTTGGAGCAAGCATAGGATGGACTTTTACAGAATACAACAGATTTGTGGAAAATCTTATTCAAGGGATAACCATGTAAGTTAACATAATTTGTTTTTTTATTTTTTTTATAGTGCATTGTATATTGAAAGTCTAAAGGTTCCTATATTGCCTATAAAAGTAGAAAAAAAAAGAGAGGAGAGAGGAAGCACTCCAATTCAGTGATGCATGTTCATTCACCCATGGCAATGTTTCAGCTTACTGTGAAGCCTTTCTCAAGCCTACAATGAGCCGAAGCTTTGCAATGGGAATAAACACGGATCACTGATTTGGAGTGCAGCCTCTCTCTCCTCTTTTTTGCTACATTGGAGGTCACCGAATCAAGTCTTTTAAAGGCTTTTTACTGTTAGATGCATTTGATTTTAAAATGTAGTTCTGCTTCATCTTTTCTTTGTAACACTAAGGCCTGTAGGCAACTTGATAGAAGAATCATCATTACCAGCAAAGAAAACCATCCCTTGTATCAATTGATCATATACAATGAATAGATATGTTGGATGATAGAACAGTCGTTTAATATCTTTTAAACAGTTTGTTACATACCTACACACAATTGTACATCACTGAGTACCTACTGCATTGCCAAACTCCACTTCTACAGCAAAATAGCATTTTTCTCCAGTTGTAGTGCTCTGTTGCTACATAATAAAATGCTGGGTTGCTACTGATGATGTCCTTAACCCCTTGCCTCTAAAGCCTGTTTTGGCCTTAATGACCAAGCTAATTTAAAAAAATCTGACCTGTTTCACTTTATGTGCTTATAGCTCAGTGATGCTTTAACGTATGCTAGTGATTCTGAGATAGTTTTTTCGTCACATATGGCACTTTATGTTAGTGGCAAAATTTGGTCACTACTTTGTGTTTTTTGTGAAAACCATCAAAATATCACGAAAAATTTGAAAAATTAGCATTTTATGAACTTTGAAATTCTCTGCTTCTTAAAAAAGGAAGTCATAGCACATAAATTAGTTACTAAATCACATTATTAGTATGTCTTCTTTATTCTGGCATAGTTTGGTAAACATATTTTATTTTTTAGGGTGTTATGGGGCTTAGAAATTTATCAGCAAATTATCAAATTTTCATTAAATTTCCAAAACTGATTTATTTTTAGGAACCAGTACTTTTTTATATGGATTTAGGAGGCTTGTATACTGGAAACCTCCATAAGTGACTAGACACCTTCAAGAATTAATCTAGGGGTATAATGAGCATTTTAACCCTACAGGGGCTGGTGTTCACCATTAGGCCGTAAAAAAATGGAAAATTTAAATTTTCCAATAAAATATATGTTTAACCCTTTAAGGACATGGCCCATTTTCGTTTTTACGTTTTCGGTTTTTCCTCCTTGTGTTTAAAAGGTCATAGCACTTGCATTTTTCCACCTAGAAACCCACATGACCCCTTATTTTTTGCGTCACTAATTTTACTTTGCAATTACAGGCTGAATTTTTGCATAAAGTACACTGCGAAACCAGAAAAAAATTCGAAGTGTGGTGAAATTGAAAAAAAAAACGCATTTCTTTTATTTGGGGGAAATGTGTTTTTACGCCATTCACCCTGGGGTAAAACTGACTTGTTATGCATGTTCCTCAAGTCGTTACGATTAAAACGATATATAACATGTATAACTTATATTGTATCTGATGGCCTGTAAAAAATTCAAACCGTTGTTAACCAATATACGTTCCTTAAAATCGCTCCATTCCCAGGCTTATAGCGCTTTTATCCTTTGGTCTATGGGGCTGTGCGAGGTGTCATTTTTTGCGCCATGATTTGATCTTTCTATCGGTACCTTGATTGCCCATATACGTCTTTTTGATCGCTTTTTATTACATTTTTTCTGGATTTGATGCGACCAAAAATGCGCAATTTTGCACTTTGGGATTTTTTTTGCGCTGACGCCGTTTACCGTACGAGATCAGGAATGTGATTGATTAATAGTTCGGGCGATTACGCACGCGGCGATAGCAAACATGTTTATTTATTTATTTATTTGTTTACTTTTATTTAAAACCTGGGAAAAGGGGGGTGATTCAGACTTTTATTAGGGGAGGGGGCTTTTTACTATTAACAACACTTTTTTTTTTTTTTTTTACACATATACTAGAAGCCCCCATGGGGGACTTATAGTATATACACTGTGATCTCTCATTGAGATCTCTGCAGCATAGATATGCTGCAGAGATCCATGAGATCGGCACTCGTTTGCTTTCGGCTGCTGCAGCCGAAAACGAACGAGTGCCGAGCCGAGGACGGCGCCATCTTGGACGCGTCCCCGGCCGGCATCAGTAACGGAGATCGCTCCTCCGGGACAAGGTCCCGGAGGAGCGATCTCCCCCACTAGACACCAGGGAAACGTTGCCTCCGGTAATCGGAGGCAGCTGTCAACTTTGACAGCTGCCTCCGATTAGCTAATTAGCGGGCACGGCGATCAGACCGTGCCCGCTAATAGCGGCGGTCCCGGGCTACACGCGGCACCCGGGATCGCGGCACTTCAAAGCGGGGCCGCCGCGCGGCCCCGCTTTGAAGTGCAAGTGAGGACATAGGATGTACCGGTACGTCCTATGTCCTTAAGAGGTTAAAGTTTCTCATTTTCAAAAGAAACATGAGAAAAAAAGCACCCCAAAATTTGTAACGCAGGTTCTCCTGAGTACAATGGTACCCAATATGTGGGCGTAAACCACTGTATGGGCGCACAGGAGGGCTCAGAAGGAAGGGAGCGCCAATTAGCTTTTGTAATGCCGATTTTGCTGAAGAAGTTTCTGAGCGCCAGGTGCGTTTGCAGTGCACCTGTAGTGTCAGCAGAGAGAACCCCCCCCCCATAAGTCACCCCATTTTAGAAAGTACACCCCTCAAAGAATACATCTTGGTGTGCAGTGAGCATTTTGACCCCACAGGTATTAGAAGAAAGTATTCAAAAATAGACAGTTAAAATGAAAAATATGAATTTTTCCAATAATATGTTTATTTAGTTTGTAATTTCTCATTTTCACAAGGAACAGGAGAAAAAAAGTACCACAAAATCTGTAAAGCAGGTTCTTCTGAATACAACGGTACCCCAAATGTGGGCATAAACCACTGTATGGCACACAGTGGGGCTCAGAAGGGAAGGAGCGCCAATTAGCATTTTCAGTGCAGATTTTGCTGAAGAAGTTTCTGAGCACCAGGTGCGTTTGCAGAGCCCCTGTAGTGCCAGTGGAGTAAAATCTCACCATATATCACCCCATTTTGGAAAGTGCACCCCTCAAAGAATTCATCTTGGTGCATGGTGAGCATTTTTACCCCACAGGTATTAGAGGAAAGTATTCAAAATTAGACAGTAAAAATGAAAAACTTGAATTTTTCCAATAATATGTTCCTTTAGTAAGAAATTTCTCAATTTATCGGGGAACAGGAGAGAAAATTCACCCCAAAATCTGTAACACAGGTTCTCCTGAGTAGAACAGTGGGCATAAACCACTGTATGGGCACACAGCAGGGCTCAGAAGGGAAGGAGCGCCAATTAGCATTTTCAGTGCAGATTTTGCTGAAGAAGTTTCTGAACGCCAGGTGCGTTTGCATTGCCCCTGTAGTGCCAGCGGAGTAAAAAAAAAAAACATAAGTCACCCCATTTTAATATGCACCCCTCTAAGAATTCATCTTGGTAAGCATTTTGACCCCACAGGTATTAGAGGAAAGTATTCAAAATTGGCCATTAAAAAGGAAAAACTCAAATTTTTCCAATAATATGTTCGTTTAGTTTGAAATTTCTAAATTTCGTGAGGAAGAGGAGAAAAAATCCACCCCAAAAACTGTAAAACAGGTTCTCCTGAGTAGAACGGTACCCCGTATGTTGGCATAAACCACTGTATGGGCACACAGCAGGGCTCAGAAGGAAGGGAGCGCCAATTTGCTGGAGCAAAACCGCAGCTAGTAATGGTTATTAGAATAGCGAAGTTACTAAAATACTATAAAAAAATGAGATTACAGGTAATCTGGAGGTGGTTACGGGTAATCTGGAGGTGGTTACGGGCAACCTGGGGTGGATACCGACAACCTGGGGTGGTTACGGACAATCTGGGGTGGTTACGGGCAACCTGCTGTGGTTACGGGCAATGTGGGGTGGTTACGGGCAACGTGTGTGGATACGGGAAATGTGGGGTGGATACGGGCAACCTGTTGTGGTTAAAAACAATCTGTGGTGGTTACAGGCAACCTGCTGTGGTTACGGGCAACGTGGGGTGGATACAGGCAACCTGCTGTGGTTACAGACAATCTGGGGTGGTTTCAGGCAACCTGCTGTGGTTACAGGCAACGTGGGGTGGATACGGGCAACCTGCTGTGGTTACAGACAATCTGGGGTGGTTACAGGCAACCTGCTGTGGTTACGGGCAACGTGGGGTGGTTATGGACAAACTGAAGTGCTTATATGTAATTTGGCGTGGTTACGGCAATCTGGCGTGGTTACAGCAATCTAGTGTGGTTACAGGCAATCTGTACGTACGTACTGTGGTCAAAGGCAGCGTGCGGTGTTCAGAGGCAACGTGCTGTGGTTACGTGTAATCTGGCGTGATTACGGTCAACGTGCGGTGGTTACTTGTAATCTGGTGTGATTACGGGCAACCTGCAGTGGTTACGGGTAATCTGGGGGGGGGGTTAGGGGTAATTTGGGAGTAAACTGCAATTATTACTATAATAAAGTGTGTGTTTTATTTTTTTGTATGTTCACTTTTTGTACTTTTACACATTTTTTCACTGCATCACTATGATTACTGTGATATTTTCTATCACAGTAATCATTGTTCACTGACAGAGACCAAATTGGTCTCTGTCACTTTAAATTTTCAGAGTTGGCTGGTATCTTGGTAAGCATTTTGACCCCACAGGTATTAGAGGAAAGTATTCAAAATTGGCCATTAAAAAGGAAAAACCTGAATTTTTCCAATAATATGTTCGTTTAGTTTGAAATTTCTAAATTTCGTGAGGAAGAGGAGAAAAAGTTCACCCCAAAAACTGTAACACAGGTTCTCCTGAGTAGAACGGTACCCCATATGTTGGCATAAACCACTGTATGGGCACACAGCAGGGCTCAGAAGGAAGCGCCAATTTGCTGGTGCAAAACCGCAGCTAGTAATGGTTATTAGAATAGCGAAGTTACTAAAATACAATAAAAAAATGAGATTACAGGTAATCTGGAGGTGGTTACGGGTAATCTGGAGGTGGTTACGGGCAACCTGGGGTGGATACCAACAACCTGGGGTGGTTACGGACAATCTGGGGTGGTTACGGGCAACCTGCTTTGGTTACGGGCAATGTGGGGTGGTTACAGGCAACGTGGGGTGGATACGGGAAATGTGGGGTGGATACGGGCAACCTGTTGTGGTTACAGACAATCTGTGGTGGTTACAGGCAACCTGCTGTGGTTACGGGCAACTTGGGGTGGATACAGGCAACCTGCTGTGGTTACAGACAATCTGGGGTGGTTTCAGACAACCTGCTGTGGTTACGGGCAACGTGGGGTGGATACGGGCAACCTGCTGTGGTTACAGACAATCTGGGGTGGTTACAGGCAACCTGCTGTGGTTACGGGCAACGTGGGGTGGTTATGGACAAAGTGAAGTGCTTATATGTAATTTGGCGTGGTTACGGCAATCTGGTGTGGTTACAGCAATCTAGTGTGGTTACAGGCAATCTGTACGTATGTACTGTGGTCAGAGGCAGCGTGCAGTGGTCAATGGCAATGTGCTGTGGTTACGTGTAATCTGGCGTGATTACGGTCAACGTGCGGTGGTTACTTGTAATCTGGTGTGATTACGGGCAACCTGCAGTGGTTACGGGTAGTCGGGGGGGGGGGGGGTAATTTGGGAGTAAACTGCAATTATTACTATAATAAAGTGTGTGTTTTATTTTTTTGTATATTCACTTTTTGTACTTTTCCACATTATTTCACTGTATCACTATGATTACTGTGATATTTTGTATCACAGTAATCATTGTTCAGTGACAGAGACCAAATTGGTCTCTGCCACTTTAAATTTTCAGAGTTGGCTGGTTCTGGAGAACCAGCCAGGACGCCGAGGAGGAAGGACCTCCCTGGATCAGGTAAAATATATGGGGAAGGGGGGGTGGTGACTGGGGGACGGGGGGTGACTGGGGGGGTGGGGGGCGACTTGAGGGACGGACACTGACACTTTTTATCCCCTGTCACCAATGATTTATGGTGACAGGGGATAAAAAGTGCTTCTTTGCACTGGGAACAGGCGATGAGCGGTATATAGTATATACCGCTGATCGCCTATTCCGGGACCCCACAGGGGGGTCCCCAATTACTGCCCCATGCTCTCCGCTACCTCCGGTGGCGGAGAGCATGGGGCTTTGATAATTTTTTGTTTTCCATCCCTGTGAACAGACATAGCCTGTTCACAGGGATTGGGGCGGCCATCTTTGATCTGATGGTCGCCCGGGGAGGGAGAGAAATAGTGATCACCCACTAAGGGGGCTGATCTAGGGTTCACGGTGGGGGGAGATGAAAGCTATCGGCAGCGCCGGTAATGCCTGGTACCGGCGATCGCCGCTATAACTGTAATATCGGCGATCGCCGTTACGGGGGGCTGGGGAAGGGGGGTCGGGGGACACACTGGAAGTGGCGGCGGGAGGAGGCAGCCTCCTCCCGCCGCCCGATCGTCGGCACACATCAGATCTCCTCCATAGACGCTGCGGTCGGATCAACCATGGCAATTATGGGGTTAACTGCCCGGGGGGGGGGCGTGGCTCCCCCTCCGGGCAGAGGCAGCGGGAGGAGGCTGACATTTACATGACATTTCCCAAATGTCATTTTACGGCAAGGGGTTAAAGGGGTTGTCCGGGATTTTTCAATAAACTAGCATTGCATTGACCTCTGTGGATGTTGCATATTCTACATACACTACTATGTTTTATTTAGAGCGTTTACTATGTTCTCAAACTTAGTCATCTGACCACTCTGCCTGTGTTTTCTTAACTTCCTGTGATGCCCTGTTCCCTTTTTGTTTCCTGTTCCTGCCAGTGAGGGAACAGTGAGTCATCAGGTGGGTGGGGCTATGCCTCCACATTTCTTAAGCCACACCCCTAACATCTAACATCTAAGCCCAGAAGACACTGCAGCAGTAAGGACTAGTGATGCACGATGCACCCTGCCTCCTGGTGTCCCCTCCTCCACCCGCGCGCTTACCGCTCCTGGCGGCGCCAAATTTAAATAGCCGGCACATAGCGATCGCTAGTGCCTGCTATTTTACAGGGTAGATGCCGCTGTCACACCTGATGCAGGAGTCTGCGGCATATGGAGCTGCAGCCACTGCTAATGACTGCTGCCCACGACCTCGCAGGCAGCAGTCATTTTATCCCCCCACTCAGGACTGCTTCAGCCGGGTCCCCCGCGCCGCACTACCACCAGGACCTGCCGGTGCAATGCGGTCCCTCACATGCTCCAGTTTCCACAATCCTGCCCCCCCCTTCCCTTGGGGCCCTCCGATACAGTGGCATAGCAACTCCCAGCATACCTTCTTGTGGGGAGTTGTTGTGCACAGGGAGGTATGCTGAAGTTGTTGTGTCAGGAGGCTACTTATGCACTACAACTCCCAGCAGCACACCTTCTTGTGGACTATAACTCCCAGCATACCTCCTTGAGCACAATGGTATGCTGGGGGTTGTAGTGCACAATGAGGTATGCTGCTGGGAGTTGTGCATTAGCAGCCTCTTGACACAACAACTCCCAGCATACCTCTGTGTCCACTACAACTCCCAGCATACCGTCTTGTGGGGAGTTGCAGTGCACAAGCAGGTATGCTGGGAGTTGTTGTGCACAAGGAGGTATTCTGCTGGGAGTTGTTGTCAGGAGGCTGCTAATGCACTACAACTCCCAGCAGCATACCTCCTTGTGCACTACAACCCCCAGCATACCTCCTTGTGCACTACAACCCCCAGCATACCTCTTGAGGTATGCTGAGGGGTGGTAGTGCACAATAAGTTGTGCTGCTGGAAGTTGTGTCAGGAGGTTGCTGCTGCACAACTGCAACTCCCAGTATACGTTCTTGTGAACTACAACTCACATTTACATTTTTTTCCCAAACTTTATTTAGTATCGAATTAGTATTGAGTATCGAAATAAGAAAGCTGGTATTGGTATTGAACTCAAAATTCTGGTATTGTGACATCCCTAGTAAGGAGAGCATGACAGGCTACAATCTCTGTACAGCACTGCAGCATAGGTTGGAGCTATAAACAGTAAATAAAGGAACTATGGGGTTGATTTATCAAAACTTGTGCTGAGGAACAGGGAAGCAGTCACCCATAGCAAATAGTCAGATTCTAGGTTTCATTTTCCAAGGCTTTTTTAAAAATGAAAGAAGCAATCTGATTGGTTGATATGGGTAACTGCTCCCCTGCACAGGCTGTGATAAGTCTCTGCCTATATTGTTACTATTGTGCTGTAAGGATGTACATTGTTAGGGCAGTGCTGCTGCTGCTGTGTGTAATATGGAAAGGAGAGAGGCTGCTGCTGTGTGTAATATGGAGAGGAGAGAGGCTGCTGCTGTGTGTAATATGGAGAGGAGAGAGGCTGCTGCTGTGTGTAATATGGACAGGAGAGAGGCTGCTGCTGTGTAATATGGAGAAGAGAGAGGCTGCTGCTGTGTGTAATATGGAGAGGGGAGAGGCTGCTGCTGTGTGTAATATGGAGAGGAGAGAGGCTGCTGCTGTGTGTAATATGGACAGGAGAGAGGTTGCTGCTGTGTAATATGAAGAAGAGAGAGGCTGCTGCTGTGTGTAATATGGAGAGGAGAGAGGCTGCTGCTGTGTGTAATATGAAGAGGAGAGAGGCTGCTGCTGTGTGTAATATGGAGAGGAGAGAGGCTGCTGCTGTGTGTAATATGGACAGGAGAGAGGCTGCTGTGTGTAATATGGACAGGAGAGAGGCTGCTGCTGTGTAATATGGAGAAGAGAGGCTGCTGCTGTGTGTAATATGGAGAGGAGAGAGGCTGCTGCTGTGTGTAATATGGACTGGAGAGAGGCTGCTGCTGTGTAATATGGAGAAGAGAGAGGCTGCTGCTCTGTGTAATATGGAGAGTAGAGAGGCTGCTGCTGTGTGTAATATGGAGAGGAGAGAGGCTGCTGCTGCTGTGTGTAATATGGAGAGGAGAGAGGCTGCTGCTGCTGTGTGTAATATGGAGAGGAGAGAGGCTGCTGCTGTGTGTAATATGGAGAGGAGAGAGGCTGCTGCTGTGTGTAATATGGAGAGGAGAGAGGCTGCTGCTGTGTGTAATATGGAGAGGAGAGAGGCTGCTGCTGTGTGTAATATGGACAGGAGAGAGGCTGCTGCTGTGTGTAATATGGACAGGAGAGAGGCTGCTGTGTAATATGGAGAAGAGAGAGGCTGCTGCTGTGTGTAATATGGAGAGGAGAGAGGCTGCTGCTGTGTGTAATATGGAGAGGAGAGAGGCTGCTGCTGTGTGTAATATGGACAGCAGAGAGGCTGCTGCTGTGTAATACGGAGAAGAGAGAGGCTGCTGCTGTGTGTAATATGGAGAGGAGAGAGGCTGCTGCTGCTGTGTGTAATATGGATAGGAGAGAGGCTGCTGCTGCTGTGTGTAATATGGAGAGGAGAGAGGCTGCTGTGTGTGTAATATGGAGAGGAGAGAGGCTGCTGTGTGTGTAATATGGAGAGGAGAGAGGATGCTGCTGTGTGTAATATAGAGAGGAGAGAGGCCGCTGTGTGTAATATGGAGATTAGAGAGGCTGCTGTGTGTAATATGGAGATGAGAGAGGCTGCTGTGTGTAATATGGAGATGAGAGAGGCTGCTGCTGTGTGTAATATGGAGAGGAGAGAGGCTGCTGTGTGTGTAATATGGAGAGGAGAGAGGCTGCTGTGTGTAATATGGAGAGGAGAGAGGCTGCTGCTGTGTGTAATATGGAGAGGAGAGAGGCTGCTGCTGTGTGTAATATGGAAAGGAGAGAGGCTGCTGTTGTGTGTAAAATGGAGAGGAGAGAGGCTGCTGCTGTGTGTAGTATGGAGAGGATAGAGGCTGCTGCTGTGTGTAATATGAAGAGGAGAGAGGCTGCTGCTGTGTGTAATATGGAGAGGAGAGAGGCTGCTGCTGTGTGTAATATGGACAGGAGAGAGGCTGCTGTGTGTAATATGGACAGGAGAGAGGCTGCTGCTGTGTAATATGGAGAAGAGTGGCTGCTGCTGTGTGTAATATGGAGAGGAGAGAGGCTGCTGCTGTGTGTAATATGGACTGGAGAGAGGCTGCTGCTGTGTAATATGGAGAAGAGAGAGGCTGCTGCTCTGTGTAATATGGAGAGTAGAGAGGCTGCTGCTGTGTGTAATATGGAGAGGAGAGAGGCTGCTGCTGCTGTGTGTAATATGGAGAGGAGAGAGGCTGCTGCTGCTGTGTGTAATATGGAGAGGAGAGAGGCTGCTGCTGTGTGTAATATGGAGAGGAGAGAGGCTGCTGCTGTGTGTAATATGGAGAGGAGAGAGGCTGCTGCTGTGTGTAATATGGAGAGGAGAGAGGCTGCTGCTGTGTGTAATATGGACAGGAGAGAGGCTGCTGCTGTGTGTAATATGGACAGGAGAGAGGCTGCTGCTGTGTGTAATATGGACAGGAGAGAGGCTGCTGTGTAATATGGAGAAGAGAGAGGCTGCTGCTGTGTGTAATATGGAGAGGAGAGAGGCTGCTGCTGTGTGTAATATGGAGAGGAGAGAGGCTGCTGCTGTGTGTAATATGGAGAGGAGAGAGGCTGCTGCTGTGTGTAATATGGACAGCAGAGAGGCTGCTGCTGTGTAATACGGAGAAGAGAGAGGCTGCTGCTGTGTGTAATATGGAGAGGAGAGAGGCTGCTGCTGCTGTGTGTAATATGGATAGGAGAGAGGCTGCTGCTGCTGTGTGTAATATGGAGAGGAGAGAGGCTGCTGTGTGTGTAATATGGAGAGGAGAGAGGATGCTGCTGTGTGTAATATAGAGAGGAGAGAGGCCGCTGTGTGTAATATGGAGATTAGAGAGGCTGCTGTGTGTAATATGGAGATGAGAGAGGCTGCTGTGTGTAATATGGAGATGAGAGAGGCTGCTGCTGTGTGTAATATGGAGAGGAGAGAGGCTGCTGTGTGTGTAATATGGAGAGGAGAGAGGCTGCTGTGTGTAATATGGAGAGGAGAGAGGCTGCTGCTGTGTGTAATATGGAGAGGAGAGAGGCTGCTGCTGTGTGTAATATGGAAAGGAGAGAGGCTGCTGTTGTGTGTAAAATGGAGAGGAGAGAGGCTGCTGCTGTGTGTAGTATGGAGAGGATAGAGGCTGCTGCTGTGTGTAATATGGAGAGGAGAGAGGCTGTTGCCGTGTGTAATATGGAGAGGAGAGAGGATGCTGGTGTCTGTAATATGGAGAGGAGAGAGGCTGCTGCTGTGTGTAATATGGAGAGGAGAGAGGATGCTGGTGTCTGTAATATGGAAAGGAGAGAGGCTGCTGCTGTGTGTAATATGGAGAGAAGAGAGGATGCTGGTGTCTGTAATATGGAGAGGAGAGAGGATGCTGGTGTCTTTAATATGGAGAGAAGAGAGGCTGCTGCTGTTTGTAATATGGAGAGGATAGTGGATGCTGGTGTCTGTAATATGGAGAGGAGAGAGGCTGCTGCCGTGTGTAATATGGAGAGGAGAGAGGATGCTGGTGTCTGTAATATGGAAAGGAGAGAGGCTGCTGCTGTGTGTAATATGGAGAGGAGAGAGGATGCTGGTGTCTGTAATATGGAGAGGAGACAGGATGCTGGTGTCTGTAATATGAAGAGGAGAGAGGCTGCTGCTGTGTGTAATATGGAGAGGGGAGAGGATGCTGGTGTTTTTAATATGGAGAGAAGAGAGGTTGATGCCGTGTGTAATATGGAGAGGAGAGAGGATGCTGGTGTCTGTAATATGGAGAGGAGAGAGGATTCTTTGTAATATGGAGAGGAGAGAGGCACACAGGAGAGAGGCTGCTGCTGTGTGTAATATGGAGAGGAGAGATGCTGCTGCTGTGTGTAATATGGAGAGAAGAGAGGCTGCTGTGTGTAATATGGAGATGAGAGAGGCTGCTGCCGTGTGTAATATGGAGAGGAGAGAGGCTGCTGCTGTGTGTAATATGGAGAGGAGAGAGGCTGCTGCCTTGTGTAATATGGAGAGGAGAGAGGATGCTGGTGTCTGTAATATGGAAAGGAGAGAGGCTGCTGCTGTGTGTAATATGGAGAGGAGAGAGGATGCTGGTGTCTGTAATATGGAGAGGAGAGAGGATGCTGGTGTCTGTAATATGGAGAGGAGAGAGGCTGCTGCTGTGTGTAATATGGAGAGGAGAGAGGATGCTGGTGTTTTTAATATGGAGAGAAGAGAGGTTGATGCCGTGTGTAATATGGAGAGGAGAGAGGATGCTGGTGTCTGTAATATGGAGAGGAGAGAGGATTCTTTGTAATATGGAGAGGAGAGAGGCACACAGGAGAGAGGCTGCTGCTGTGTGTAATATGGAGAGGAGAGAGGCTGCTGCTGTGTATAATATGGAGAGGAGAGAGGCTGCTGCCATGTGTAATATGGAGAGGAGAGAGGCTGCTGCTGTGTGTAATATGGAGAGGAGAGAGGCTGCTGCCTTGTGTAATATGGAGAGGAGAGAGGCTGTTGCCGTGTGTAATATGGAGAGGAGAGAGGCTGCTGCTGTGTGTAATATGGAGAGGAGAGAGGATGCTGGTGTCTGTAATATGGAGAGGAGAGAGGATGCTGGTGTCTGTAATATGGAGAGGAGAGAGGCTGCTGCCGTGTGTAATATGGAGAGGAGAGAGGCTGTTGCCGTGTGTAATATGGAGAGGAGAGAGGCTGCTGCCGTGTGTAATATGGAGAGGAGAGAGGATGCTGGTGTCTGTAATATGGAGAGGAGAGAGGCTGCTGCTGTGCGTAATATGGAGAGGAGAGAGGATGCTGGTGTCTGTAATATGGAGAGGAGAGAGGCTGCTGCCGTGTGTAATATGGAGAGGAGATAGGATGCTGGTGTCTGTAATATGGAGAGGAGAGAGGATGCTGGTGTCTGTAATATGGAGAGGAGAGAGGCTGCTGCTGTGTGTAATATGGAGAGGAGAGAGGATGCTGGTGTCTGTAATATGGAAAGGAGAGAGGCTGCTGCTGTGTGTAATATGGAGAGAAGAGAGGATGCTGGTGTCTGTAATATGGAGAGGAGAGAGGATGCTGGTGTCTTTAATATGGAGAGAAGAGAGGCTGCTGCTGTTTGTAATATGGAGAGGATAGTGGATGCTGGTGTCTGTAATATGGAGAGGAGAGAGGCTGCTGCCGTGTGTAATATGGAGAGGAGAGAGGATGCTGGTGTCTGTAATATGGAAAGGAGAGAGGCTGCTGCTGTGTGTAATATGGAGAGGAGAGAGGATGCTGGTGTCTGTAATATGGAGAGGAGACAGGATGCTGGTGTCTGTAATATGGAGAGGAGAGAGGCTGCTGCTGTGTGTAATATGGAGAGGGGAGAGGATGCTGGTGTTTTTAATATGGAGAGAAGAGAGGTTGATGCCGTGTGTAATATGGAGAGGAGAGAGGATGCTGGTGTCTGTAATATGGAGAGGAGAGAGGATTCTTTGTAATATGGAGAGGAGAGAGGCACACAGGAGAGAGGCTGCTGCTGTGTGTAATATGGAGAGGAGAGATGCTGCTGCTGTGTGTAATATGGAGAGAAGAGAGGCTGCTGTGTGTAATATGGAGATGAGAGAGGCTGCTGCCGTGTGTAATATGGAGAGGAGAGAGGCTGCTGCTGTGTGTAATATGGAGAGGAGAGAGGCTGCTGCCTTGTGTAATATGGAGAGGAGAGAGGATGCTGGTGTCTGTAATATGGAAAGGAGAGAGGCTGCTGCTGTGTGTAATATGGAGAGGAGAGAGGATGCTGGTGTCTGTAATATGGAGAGGAGAGAGGATGCTGGTGTCTGTAATATGGAGAGGAGAGAGGCTGCTGCTGTGTGTAATATGGAGAGGAGAGAGAATGCTGGTGTCTTTAATATGGAGAGAAGAGAGGCTGCTGCCGTGTGTAATATGGAGAGGAGAGAGGCTGCTGCTGTGTGTAATATGGAGAGGAGAGAGGATGCTGGTGTCTGTAATATGGAGAGGAGAGAGGATGCTGGTGTCTGTAATATGGAGAGGAGAGAGGCTGCTGCTGTGTGTAATATGGAGAGGAGAGAGGCTGTTGCCGTGTGTAATATGGAGAGGAGAGAGGATGCTGGTGTCTTTAATATGGAGAGAAGAGAGGCTGCTGCCGTGTGTAATATGGAGAGGAGAGAGGCTGTTGCCGTGTGTCATATGGAGAGGAGAGAGGATGCTGGTGTCTTTAATATGGAGAGAAGAGAGGCTGCTGCTGTGTGTAATATGGAGAGGAGAGAGGATGCTGGTGTCTGTAATATGGAGAGGAGAGAGGCTTCTGCCGTGTGTAATATGGAGAGGAGAGAGGATGCTGGTGTCTGTAATATGGAGAGGAGAGAGGCTGCTGCTGTGTGTAATATGGAGAGGAGAGAGGCTGCTGCTGTGTGTAATATGGAGAGGAGAGAGGCTGCTGCTATGTGTAATATGGAGAGGAGAGAGGCTGCTGCTGTGTGTAATATGGAGAGGAGAGAGGATGCTGGTGTCTGTAATATGGAGAGGAGAGAGGATGCTGGTGTCTGTAATATGGAGAGGAGAGAGGATGCTGGTGTCTGTAATATGGAGAGGAGAGAGGCTGCTGCCGTGTGTAATATGGAGAGGAGAGAGGATGCTGGTGTCTGTAATATGGAGAGGAGAGAGGATGCTGGTGTCTGTAATATGGAGAGGAGAGAGGCTGCTGCCGGTTGTAATATGGAGAGGAGAGAGGATGCTGCCGTGTGTAATATGGAGAGGAGAGAGGATGCTGGTGTCTGTAATATGGAGAGGAGAAAGGATACTTCTATTTCGTGCTGAGGTAACAGAATCCTGCCTCATTGAGACCCCGCCCACCAGTAGGATGGCTACAGCAGTGTACATGTGTGCTGGGGTTTGTAGTCCTACAATAGGTAAGTGTGAAGAAACTAGTTGATTTGATAACATAAGTAATTGGCAGACACTGAGCCACCATGCTGCTCAAAAGACACTTGTAGTAATACAGAAATTTTCCTGCCTATGGGTAGAGCAGGAGGAGCTATATTCAGAGAGGAGGAAGTGGAGCTATAGGCATGCAGAGCTGTGATGTCACTGCTGACCCCTGTGACCTGGAAGTTCTTTATGTAAACAAACACAAATCCAAAAAGCAGCAACAGAGGATGAGGCCCAGGGCCACAGAGGAGAAAAAAGGTGAAAGAAAACCACTAAGAGAAAGGGACAGATTACATACTATTTACATTTCCAATAAAAAAAAAATGTTGGACAACCTCTTTAACCCCTTAGCGACCCATGACTTATCTCATACGTCATGGCGCCGCGGGGGGTGTTCAGAGCGGGGTCCCGCCGGGACCCCGCTCTGAACGGCGCTGATCCCGGCTGACACGTGCAGCCGGGCAGTGCCTCTGTTAGCCGGCGCGGGTCCCGCTGCCGCGCCGGCTAATTAAGCACTTCAATGCAGCTGTCAAACCTGACAGCTGCATTGAAGTGCTTTATGCACAACATCCCTGGTGTCTAGTGGGTCGGATCTCCCCCCCGTTCTTCTGGCCGTGCCGGGCCTCAGCGTCGGAATGACGCTGATCCCGGCTCGGCAATAGATTGCTGTGGCCTGCAGCAGGCCATAGTAATCTATGACCGATCTAATCGATCTTTGCTGTGTATATACACAGCATTGATCTCTATGAGAGATCAGTGCTATGTATATACAAGCCCCCCAGGGGGGCTTCTAGTCCATTTAAAAAAAAAAAGTAAAAAAGTGTTTTTATTAATAAAAAATCCCCTCCCCTAATAAAAGTCCAAATCACCCCCCTTTTCCCATTTTATAAATATAAATTAATAAATAAATAAATAAACATATTTAGTATCGCCGCGCGCGTAATCGCCCGAACTATTAATTAATCACATTCCTGATCTCGCACGGTAAACGGCGTCAGCGCAAAAAAATTCCAAAGTGCAAAATTGCGCATTTTTGGTCGCATCAAATCCAGAAAAAATGTAATAAAAAACGATCAAAAAGTCGTATATGCGCAATCAAGGTACCGATAGAAAGAACGCATCATGGCGCAAAAACTGACACCTCACACAGCCCCATAGACCAAAGGATAAAAGCGCTATAAGCCTGGGAATGGAGCGATTTTAAGGAACGTATATTTGTTAACAATGGTTTGAATTTTTTACAGGCCATCAGATACAATATAAGTTATACATGTTATATATCATAGTAATCGTAACGACTTGAGGAACATGCATAACAAGTCAGTTTTACCATAGGACGGACGGCGTAAATGCAAAACTCCCCGAAATCAAAACAAATGCGTTTTTTTTTTTCAATTTGACAGCGCAAATGATTTTTTTCCGGTTTCGCATATGTTATGGAAAAATAATGCCGGTCATTGCAAAGTACAATTGGTTTCGCAAAAAATAAGCGCTCATATACGTCTCTAGGTGAAAAAATGCAAGCGCTATGGACTTTTAAACTTAAAATGGAATAAGCAAAAGCGCAAAAACGAAAATAGGCTTTGACCTTAAGGGGTTAAAGTCTACAATTTTAAATAAACCAGGTATCTTAATTAATATGAGTATTAAATTGATACAAACACTACATGCAATTTGCAACAACAGCTGTGATTAATTAAAAAGATACTTTGCATTGAAAATTAATTGAATCCCGGACAGAGTGTATACACATAGTATGTGCACTGGTCGGGATTGCAAGCAGCCGCATGGTAAACTGACAAGTCAGTTTTGTGTGGCCGCTATTCATTGAATAGTGGCCCCAGAGACCTGTCAGTTCACACAATGTAAAGTGCGGCTCCACACACTTGATGCAGGCACACACAGGAGCGCCCGCATCCCAATTCTTTATGTCCCGTAAATTACAGGCTCTACGGATGGGAAAGCCTTGTCTTGGACTGTTACCTGCCCGGCATGATGTATCAATATCATGCCGGGCGGGTAAACAGTCCATCATGCCGGGCGGGGTAACTGTCCAAGACATGGCTTTTCCATCCGTAGAGCAGAAGGGAAACTTTTTGAATCTCCGTGGCACTACAGTTACAGCTACAGTGCTACAAAGATCCAAAGAGTTCCCCGCTGCCGACATGATGTGATACACCATGCTGGGTAGGAAAACAGTCCAGGACAGGACTTCTCCATCCATAGGGCCCCTAATTTATGGGATATGTGAATGCAGCCTTAACCTGCCTTTGGTTGTAAGTGCTAAACATGTGCAATAGGTGGATAGATAGTAGTGATGTCTATAGCAGTCTACGCAATATTCTTTTTACAACTTAGCTATTTGCTCAGTGGATGTGAGATATTGTCTTTAGATATGTAATGTACTTTGTGGTGGTGTCATTTTAAATTAATGTAGCTTGTTGCTTCAGTGAACTGTGGCATGATATGTGGCATGATATATTGATACATTTGCCACACATGTTCAATATTTATCTTTTATCATTTCTGAATACTGTGACTATCTTGTTTTGTCTATAAACTTCAGGATAGTCTAATAGCATTTTAATTCAGTCAGGTTGGAGAAGCAAATTTATTGATAAAGTAAAATATTCCCATAGTAGAGGGTTTACTAGAGCTACACCATTAGAAGTAGTTATACAACAGATTCAATTAAGGCAGCAAATGATGTCTAATAGACTTACTTAAATCCATAATTTATAAATACATCATATTACAACAAGTTCTCATAGTAAAACAAATCAAGTAAAGTGCTAATAATCTAGTTTTTTGATACCCTGGGCCTGTTACTTTCCTAGATGCCCCATGGCTGTATTGTTTTATTTAACTAAACTGGCCTTTGACTGGCTGCCACTGTAGTTCGGCGACCCGACATTAATTCCTTCAGTGCCGAGAGAGTTATGTGATCGCGGGGGAGCAATCCCCGAATCTGTACTGGGCCGGGGTCTGCGCCGTAATGGCGCTGATCCCGGCTCGGCACTCTGTTGCTCTCGGCTGCAGTAGCTGAGAGCAATAGAACACAGATCGCATTGATCTATGTAGTGTATGTGCATAAATCATAGTGTGTAAAGAAAAATGTTTTTTTTTTCTTAATAAAAAAATCCCCTCCCCTAATAAAAGTCTGAATCACCTCCCTTTTTCATTTTATAAATAAAACACATAAACATAAATAAATAAACATATTATATACCGTAGCTTGCATAATTGTCCGATTTATTGAAATAAAATAGTATTATTCCCATGCGGCGAACAGCGCAAACAACGGAGAACGGTGTTAACAGAATTGAAGATTTTTAAATTAAATTTTATATTAACACCTTAAAGACCAAGGGGGTAAAAGTACACCCTTGCGTCGTTAAATGGATTCAGAGGCGGGACGCACAGTGACCCCACTCTGAACCGCTGCGATCCCGGGTGCTATCTGTAGCCCGGGACTGCAGCAATTAGCAGGCATGGTCCGATTGCGATCAAAGTTGACAGCTGCATTTCCCCCCTCCCTGGTGTCTAGTGGGGGGGGGGGGGTATCAAAAATTCAAAGTTTACAATTGCACATTTTTGGTCGCATCAAATCCAGAAAAATTGTACAAAAAAAGTGATCAAAAAGTTGCATATGCGCAATCAAGGTACAAAAAGTGACACAGCCCCAAGGCACAAAGAATGACAAACAGCCCCAAAGACCAAAGGATAAAAGCGCTATAAGCATGGTAATAGAGCAATTTTAACCTATTCACGACCTGGGGTCATTTATGCCTCAATGCCCAGGTCGTGTTTGGACATCAACTTATGGGATCATAATTAGTGATGAGTGTGCTCGTTACTTGAGACGAATATCTCCCGATACTAGAGTGCTCATTTTGAGTAACGAACCCCATTGAAGTCAATGGGAGACTCGAGCATTTTTGCAGGGGACCCAAGTTTGGTAGGGGGAAAGTCGTGTGAAAACCTGTCAACCTCAGAAAATGATGGAAACACCACGGAAATGGACAGGAAACTGCAGGGGCAGCATGTATGCATGCCTCTGAGGCTGCCTAATGGCACCATTATGCCTAATTCTGTGCAACAGCCTGGTTAAAATAGAGGTAGGCATATGGACCACCCAAAAACTCAGCCTGATACAGCATGGCAGTGAGAACACAGTAAACCATTAAAACAGAGGTAGCATATCATGAACCAGCCAAAAATGTCAGCTTAACACAGCATGGTGGTGAGGACAGAGTGAACAAGGTAGAAGCGGTAGCCAGTCAGCCTTCCAAAAATTGTACCAGACCTAACATGGCAGTGAGCACACAGAGAACCATTAAAAGTGAGTGAGGAAGCAAGTAAGCCTCCCCAACAATAGGCCAGCCACTGTATGGCATTGAGCACACAGAGAATCATTAAAAGTGAGTGAGAAAGCAAGTAAGCCCACCCAAAAATTGGAGTGTGTCCAGGGGCTGGGATATTTAGTGCACATGAACCCGGGTGCTGACAGCTAACTGGCTAGGCCAGCTGTCAGTCACCATCAAGGGTACACCTTATGCCTCTCGACCGGGGATGGTGAGGCCCCAGCCACGGCTAGACTAAAAAAAAAAAAAAAACAGCTGGCTGGTTGGCGGGGGCGTGATTGGCGGGCCCCCGGCAACCAGTCCCACTCCTCGGCAGACGTAGTGTGACATCACAGCATGGCAGTGAGGACACAGAGAACAAAACAGTTCTTAAGAGGCCCCGGAATTCGAACGAATACACTTAGAGCCTCTAAGAGACGGCAAGTGCGGTAGCCTATGTATTAAAAAGACCTGGTCAATCCTGCCTTCAAAAGGCTACTAAAACATTCAAGGAAAGTTAGAAGCTACTGATGAAAGGTCTGGTCAATCCTGCCTTCAAAATGACTAAAACATCCAAGGAAGGTAGAAGGTGCTCTTCAGCAGTTTGAGCACCGTCTGTTGGAGCTTACCCACAGCAGTGCTGCTGCTCCTAAAACTAAAATAGCCGGATTATGGCTAGATTTTGCCTCACACCCTCATGCAGTTTTGCGTGATAGGCATCTCTTTGGAGGTAGGGACGAGGAATAATAATAAGGCCCCGAGCTAAAAAATGAAAGGACGGCAGAGAACACCTGCAAGTTGACATCCACAGAATGTCTGGTACGAAATGGACAACACGAGGATGCTAAATTAGTATCCACCATTATCACTGTCTTTTCCTCTGAACAGTGGCTTGTATCTTGGAGATACAATAGATTTGAATTAATTAATTAATTAAGATTTAAATTGAAGGTTAGAAAAAAAAAACATAAAGTGGCCATTACCGGCCTTTAGATGAGGCAGGCGCTGAACCTCAAAAAAACTAGGCCTGACACAGTAGAGTAAGAGTAAAAAAAATAAAACAGTTGGCGGGGGCGCGATCGGCGGGCCCCGTCAACCAGTCCCGCTCCTCCACAGATGTAATGTGATGTCAGAGCATGGCAGTGAGGACACAGAACCATTAGAAGTGAGTGAGGAAGCAATTGAGCCTCCCAGTAATTAGGCCAGACACTGCATGGCGGAAGAAGACTTGGCTGTTGGCTGAGAATTGAAGGAAGAGGAGGAGAGGAGATAACAAGAATCTTCATGTTGAGCTGCTTTCCCCGGGTGGACAGCCAACATGGGGGCAAAAGCAGGCACATCAGTAGTCAACATGGATGCCAGTTAAGGCCCAGCAGTAGCAAACAAGGAGGCAAGGGCAAGCACAGCAGTAGTCAACATGGATGTCCATTATTGCTCTGGTCAATCCTGCCTTAAAAACGGCTACAACATTGAAAAAAGGTAGAAGGCACTGGTGAAAGAATGGCATAGGGCACCCATTAGATAAGATGACATCCACAGATAATATGGTTTGAAATGGACAAGACAAGGAAGGTAAGGGCAGGCACAGCAGTAGTCAACATAGTTGCCAGTAAAGGCCTAGCAATAGTCAACATGGATGCCAGTGAAGGCCCAGCAATAGCCAACATGGAGAAAATGAAAGAAGCTACTGGTAAAAGGCTTGGTCAATCCTGGCTTCAAAACGGGTAAAATATCCAAGAAAGGTAGAAGGTGCTGTTAATCAGTTTGAGCACCGCCTATTGGCGCTTACCCACGGCAGTGCCGCTGCGCCTAAAACTAAAATAGCCGGATTAGGACACCCATAAGATAAGATGACATCCACAGATAATATGGTTTGAAGTGGACAAGACAAGGAAGGTGAGGGCAGGCACAGCAGTAGTCAACATGGATGCCGCCGGCCACCGTAGTTAGGAAACCGGAAGCTTGAGGCTTCTGGTTTACATGGCTACCATCCGAACGGTGCTGAAAGTTGCGGCGGGTCCCCACCGCGGATGACACAGTCTCGGCTGCGCCTGTGTCATCCTGGATCGTTATTAACTTCATTGCAGCATCAGGCATAGGCTGCAACAGCGTTAATTGATAGTGGAGCAATGGGAGGAGGTTAAGGAACATTTTTTTTTTAAGTTTTAATTTTTTAAAAGCCATCAAATAAAGCAAGTTACATATTGTTGTAATCGTAACAACTTGAGGAACATACATGCATACAATTTTCCCTAGGGCAAACGGCGTAAACATGAAATCTCCCCCCCCCCCCCCCAAAAAAAAAAAAAAAAAAAAAAATGTTTTTTTTGTTTGATTTTTCAATTTCGTTACACATTTTTTTTTCTTCCTGGTTTCGCAGTATACTTTATGCAAAAATTATTGCAAAGTCATTGCAAAGTACAGTTAGAGGCGCAAGTAATAAGGGCTCATGTGGGTCTCTAGGTGAAAAAATGCAAGCGCTATGGCCTTTTAAGAACAACAAGAAAAAAACGAAAGCGCAAAAATGAAAATTGGACCAGTCTTAAGAGGTTAAAAAAATAAGTGATCAATACATCCAGTCTTTACAAGTATGGTACTAATAAAAATTAGAGATCATGGTTAAAAAAATGATGCCCCATAGGTGAAAAAATAAAATTTTCACAATAGGGCCATTTTAATGGTTGGGTAAGTGTGGTAAGCTAGGGGAGGTGGGCCCAGTTTAGCTCTTCCCATGGGCCTATAATGCTGTTAAGATTGCCCTGCCCTTAGTCCATGTCCCCCCTATGTAGTCACCCCCAGGAGGGTTTCTGGCAGCCACCTGAACTACGCACATTATAAACTGCTACTGGACTACAGTAAACTTCTGCTTCTATATTCACGCACCAGAAAAAGAATATAGTTATTCCACATATCTATCATTCTCACAATGTCATGGTTGCCAAAGAAAAATCTCACTTGTAGATGAGTTCTGTACACAGTCCCTGTCAGGTTACAATAGGGTTTGCGCACTGCCCCAACATGGTACATTCCTGATTATATATGCAGAGAGGAAGGGAAGCTGAGTAGTCTCCATTAAGAACTGTCAATGGTCTGATCATGTGTTATCTGCCTCCAGATTTATTGTAGAGGTATAACTTTTTGCTAAACTTCAGTACACTTATGACAATGAAAAGCAGTCCATGCACCCAATGTAAACAGAACAAAATGTTTTCTTGTTTTTACAGCATGTTATCCCTTTAGCATACCAATAGTAATATATTAGGGTTTTCACACATTTAACAAGATTTACAATCAAAACGCCACCAGCAAAAAAAAAAAAAAAAAGTTTTACATTAAATCACTTAATTTAAATAATGGGTCATTTTCTGACAATAGATTCTCTTGAATCAAGCAAGAATAAAAAGAATAGGAAAAAAAAATTACAATAACAATAAAAAAACACCCCCTCATCCCCACTTCTGCATTTCTATTCTGAACGCCTATGGAATCTTTTAGCCTTCTATTATACTTTTAGAATAAAGCCTCTCTGCCCTTGCACATTTCTAGTTAAGCTTGTGAGAAACAATTAAACTGCATGACTTCTGTCGGCTCTCACAGACATCTATAATTAAACAAAGCCGACCAAGAAAGCCAGGAGAATGTATCTATAAATATACTTTCTTACAATTATCCCTAAATTGAGCAGCATTTTATTATGGTATTATGTATGTACTGAGCTAGTTACAGTATACAAATGGCATATCCATGCTGTAACAGAGTTAAAGGGGTAGTGTGGCGCTAAGAAATTATTCACTTAATAACACACATTACAAAGTTATACAACTTTGTAATGTATGTTATGTATGTGAATGGCCCCCTTCCCAGTGTTCCCGGACCCCCGCCCGTGGACCCGGAAGTGTAGTGCATTATACATACCTGATTCGCATTTTTTCTGACAGTGATGTAATATTCGGGAGGGGACGGGGGTCGACACGAATCAGGTATGTATAATGCACTACACTTCCGGGTCCACGGGCGGGGGTCCGGGAACACTGGGAAGGGGGCCATTCACATACATAACATACATTACAAAGTATAACTTTGTAATGTGTGTTATTTTGTGAATAATTTCTTAGCGCCGCACTACCCCTTTAATACTGTCTCATTCCTCGCAAAGACTTTCATAAAATATTTCTTTGAATGCAAATTAATAATGTACATACTGCACATAAGGCTCCTTCTTTGGTTCTGCTTTAGCATCTGAAAACTTTAAGGGTGCTAACACACATAAGACCGTTGCAAAGCAGATACACAGCAGATCTGCAGCAGATTTGATGCTGTGTTTAGTTATTTACATAAAATCTGCTGCGTATCTGCTGCGTATCTGTTGCATATTTGTTGCGTACCGCAGCAGAAAATTCACTGCGATATGGTGTATGTGTTAGCACCCTAAGGGTTATAGATTTTGCAAATTATATTGGGAAAAAAGCATATTACAACAGACTAGCGCATGAGCATGCTTGAGTCCAATCATTTGGCATTTGAATACCGGTGGCTGAAGAAGTTGGATGCAGCCAAAGGGAGGCCGGGAAAACATGAATAAAGACTATGGCTATGTTCACACTACGTATATTTTCATAAAACTACGACTGTGATTAATACGAAAATATACGTTGCATTGCTGTCTATGGAATCCAGGCCGGAGTGTATACACATAGTATACACTCTGGCCAGGATCCCTAGCGGCGCTGTGAGAAACTGACATGTCAGTTTTCTGCGGCCACTATTTAATGAATAGCGGCCGCAGAAAACCCAATCAGTGCTCACTATGGAGTGAGCGGCTCCGACCGCCTGTTCCATAGTGTGCATTGGAGAGTTCTGATGCGGGCACGCACGGATATGCCATCAGAACATCAGAACTCTGCGGTGTGAAAGATCGTTCCGTCTCTGAAAAGATCATCCCGGCCGGTACTGCAGTACCGGTCGGGATGATATTTTCTGAGACCGGCCGTTCTGTGACAGGGCGGCTGGTCTCTTACGAGGTCTGAACCTGGCCTATGGGTATACCCATGCTTTCCTAGACTCCTTAGGGCTGCATCCGACTTCTTTAGCCACCCATATTCAAATGCCGAATGATTGAACCTGAACTGAAGAAGTTGGATGCAGCCAAAGGGAGTCTGGGAAAACATGAATTCAGACTATGGGGGAGATTTATGAAAGGGTGCAAATATACACCTGGTATAAACTGCCCACAGCAGCCAATCACAGCTCCACTTTTTTCTAGCAGAGCTAAAAGCTGTGCTGTGATTGTTTGCTGTGGGAATTTTACACCAGTTTATATTTACACCCTTTTATAAATCTCCCCCTATGACTTTACCCATGCTTTCCTAGACTCCTTAGGGCTGCATCCTACTTCTTCAGCCACCCATATTCCAATGCCAAATGATCGAACCTGAGCTGAAGAAGTTGGATGAAGCCAAATGGAGTCCGGGAAAACATGAATGCAGACTATGGCTGTACCCATGTTTTTCTAGACTCCTTAGGCCTGCATCCCACTTCTTCAGCCACCCATATTCAAATGCCGAATGATCGAAACTGAGGGTGTACATACTACTTCATTAGTGGTAACACATATTTTATGTTATGCTCTCATTTATTGCTCCAGTTGTATGTACTGACAGCCTTTCATCAGAGTACTGACATGTGGAAGCCCTGCTGATCATCTGTTTTACAAAGAAGCTGCAGACACTGTGAATAAAGGCAGAAGCAGGTGGTTCCATTCTCTGTGTAGTGGCTATGCTGAATTACTGCATCTCAGCTCCCATTCTCAAAAAGTGAAGACCACGGACCCCACAATAGTTGACACCAAGATAGTCCATGTAAACCACCTACTGGCTCATGTCCCTGTTAGTCTGCTTCCTGACAATTCATACCAGTCTTCTACCTTATAGCCTGCCATTTGTTAGCTCCTATCTGACTTCTATCTGTCAGGCATGTTAACATATGTGTTGTAGCTGCAGAGTTATAATGGATGCCACATCATTCTACTGGATTAATTGTTTAAATTAATAAATATGACAACATTTGTGACAGAGGCTTCTAGCAGAGCCCTGTACGTAGATGTAAAGAGACCCTTTCGTCTGCCCCTTCTTGGCACCTGCCTGTTTGATTCTTGGTGGGTGCCAACTATCAGCCATCTGCCAGTTTAACACTCACTCAGCTTCTCCCTGAGTTTTGCAAGACCAGGGGGAAGTTAGAAACTGGCATTAGGCCCTAAAATACTGGAGCCAAAGGAAAAATTTAGACTGGAATAGCCACTTGGTTCATTTAATCTAAATTTCTAATAATTAAGTCCCAAAGTTAAAGGAAATGAAAATAAAAATTTGTCAGATTGTATAGTAAATCATCTTTTTGGGTTTATATCTGGGCAAGATAGAGATGGGTTAATATTTGGAAAAGACACATTTTCTTATTAGTCTAAGTTGGCCTTGATTCATAATTATTATTTACATAGACTTCTTTTTTCTATCTCCCCCGCATCTCGTGGATGATAAAAAAAAAAAAAAAACTAGGCCTCAGTTAGTCGTGCAACAAAACACAGTAATCACTAAACTCAAGGAGTCGTGGATTGAGAAGCATTATGTGTTGTGTTGAGTTGATTTTCTTTAATTACTGGTGTTTTTTTGCTTTTTTTTTTTTTTTTTTTTTTTAAGCGAGTGTGAGTTTTTATTGTGGCTGGATACCAATGTAGATCTACTGTAAATTCTTTAGAAAATGAGCTGTATGTTCTGACTCAGATGTCAGATCAGAATAGAATAGGGCAGCTGTTCTCCTTGTGCAGGTTAAGGAAACTAATATTTGAAAGATAGTTACCTTAAATCTAACACATAACAAATACTTATTGTATATGTTGGGTGAGGGATTATGACAAAGACCCAGCTCTATAGCCTGTGTCCTACTCCCTCACCTCATCCATCTAGTAGGTGTACATCATGGGTCAGAAAGGGGTTGATCAATAATTTTTCTAGTGACTAACATTGGAGATCAGTTTAATGCAGATAATTTAACTGTTTAGATTCCACAATCAATAGCGATCATGGCATCATGGCATATTTAACTCCTTCATGACCAAAGGTCATCGATGCACAGATGTCTAGGTCACAATGAAGCAATGCTCCCCTCCTCGCCTTCTGAGAGCCATTTTTCCACCTAAGGGGATATGTAATTTTAAAAAAATCAGTCCTGGTGTTTTTATATCGAACAATTCTGCACGCTGCCATATATACTAAGTTTATTTATTTACATATTTTTATAATGGGAAAGGAAGTAATTTAAACTTTTATATAGGTTTATTGTATAAGGGTTTTTTTCCATTTTAATTTTTTTTACACTTTTTTTTATTAAACTTTTTTTTACAGTTAAATATGCAATCATTAAATTGCATATACTGATCAATGCTATGCCATTGCATAGCATTAATCAATACTATTGGCGATCTCCTTATCAGAAGATGGCCAATCCGACAGGATGGAGGTAAGGGGAACTCCTCCACCTGTCAATACTCAGTCTCAGTCCGTCAGTCAGTGACAGGTGCTTATCCTTTCACAGACTTCCTTAAATGCTGCACTCGCTATTGATTGCATTAAGGGGTGACCGCAGCTGCCTGTCATTACCTGCAGTGCAGAGGATACTGATGTGTGCAGGACTGCTCACAATGACGTCACCTTGCACACATTAAAAGTCCCTTCACGGCAGGAACATCTATATACATTCCTACTTCATGGGACATATACAATAGGAACTAATATAACCATATGGCAGTTTTGAAGGGGTTAAAGTAACATAATGTAAACTACCTACGTTTGTTGTCCTCAGTTTTACTTCATGATAATCTCAGAAAAAAATATTTATTACTAATTAATTTTCCCCTAAACAATTTTCTCTTTTCTGGCTTTTTTAAAATGATTTGTTAAAGGGTGGAATGTAAGAGTACAATCACACAACATTTTTAAGGTGAAAATAGTGCAGTATATGTCTCAAAAAAGATAAGCCCTCATATAACAATGTTAGTAGAAATGTCAATCCCTGTTTGGCCCAATCTTGAATGATCATGCAGCTACTTCTTATTTAATATGTTATATATATGTTATTTTGAATACACAAACAGGAAATTTTAATCTCAATATCATTTCAGATGTATTAAAGAAATAAAAATAGTTGTAGGATTAAATGAAAGATGCAGGTGTTCAGATATAGGAACTAATGTTTCCAAAATTATTAAAAAATTTCCTATACTTGCGAAAGCAAATCATGCATATGGTAATGATGCTGCAGTAACTTTATATTCTTCAAATCTATTTAAAGAAAATTAAATAAAGAAAATAATTTTCTTCCTGCCACTCAGAAATATAGAGCAACCTGATTTTTGTATAATATAATACAATATAAATCAGATTTGTGTAATAAATTGTGTTGTATAAATCAAATTATAAGGAAGGCCATTATTAAATATTCCTCGAGTGCAATCTTTAATCAGTTTTTATGTATCCTGGACTTGTTGTACACTTATACTTATCATTTGAAAGTCAAATTTGTAGAACTACAAACTTGCTGACTCCTTAGAAATGAGACGAATGTGTCCACATCATGTTTTTAACTGTCTGCACTGGCCCTTTTTAAATGAATATCTCTCTGGTTTTGTAATTCCTCACTTGCAATAAAAAGTGTATTATTTATAAGCTTCGTATATTCCCATGCAAATGCATGTTGAAATATTCCTTTATATTTGCAATAATAAAGTCCAGAAAGAAAATGTGCATTTTAAAGATGCATGTAGGAATATATAATAGGCTTCCTTGGAAAGTAATAAAAAAAGGTATGAATACGTATGTCATTATTGGAGGTATCCCCCAAATTACCTTGTTCTTGTCAATTATTTAGAATTATCTCTATTATATGGCCTAATTGTGACTTTTGGCCAAGCCGTCTTCTAAGCCTAAAATTCTTTAAAGCTTCTCTTCAAAGTGTACAGGACATGGTATAGGGTATTTACTAAGGGCCCAAAAAACAGCCCAGGACCTGCTGACAGATCTTTTCTTTTTCTTTTTTTTTTCTTTTTTACAAATTTGGAAAGCATATGGGGCTTATCGGCTTTAAGTTTTGTCTCTAAGTTACACAGAAGGTTGTTTCAAAAGTCATATATGAAATTAGATCCGCACAAATCACATAATTCGGCTCTCAGAATATATTTCTGACTTTCATTTAAAAGGAAGGGTTATGCATACCCTATACAATTTCTATACTTCCCTTTAAGGGGTCAGAGTGAGCCAAGGAGACCCAGACCTCAGCCATAGACTTTCTGTCCCTTTTAATCTAGCCATTGTTTGGTGTCAGGACATGGATCTTTAAAAATTAATCATTTTAGGGTCATTTTTCTGAAAACAATCAATAGTACAAGCGATTTTAAGAAACTCTGTAATAGGTTTTATTTACAAAAAGAGTCTCCTTCACAAAAAAAGCTGTTTTTCTAGCTCCCCCCTGACTTCAGAAGAAGCAGGATTTCTCTGTCTATTATGTGGCTATGGAGAGGGGAGGGGCTGAGAGGAGTGAGTGAGCATGGAGCAGTCCTGCACAGCACAACACCCTGCAATCTTCTCTCAGCAAGTTCCTAGATACGCACTGACCTTTGACCTCTGAATCCAGCGTTTTAGGTGCCTAGACAGTCTACAAACAGCTGACCTTCATGTCACCTCTTCCTGCTCCCTCATCTCCCTCAGCCCCTCCCCCCTCCATAGGGATATAATGGAGACAGAAGAACTCGTCTTCACTGGCTTCTCTGTAATGAAGACGGCTTTGCCTGATAATCAACAGATAAAAAGTTAGAGGGGGAGGCTTGGAGATTGCTTTTTGAGTACAGAAAGAGGCTTTTTTTTGCCTAATAAAATCTATTATAGAGTTTCTTAAAATCGCCTATACTACTGTTTTCTGCAATTAAAAAAAAAAAAAAGACAGTTACACTTTAACACAATTTATGAAAGGACATGTTTTTAAAATGAAAGCTGCCTTTTTACTTCTTGGCAATATCTGGCATGTATGTATGAGGATATACACGGGAAGGGTGTGGCAAAGACTGTGGACTCTATATGTTGTGAGTACCCACTGTGTTATACAGCTTACTGCAGTCAAAATTGTTGACAACTATGATTCCAGCATGTTAACCATACAGATGCATCTGAAGGGTTAAAAAGGGGGACTTCTTTCCTCGAACAATAACCCCCCAACATGAAAGAGGGTTCCAAGAGGTTGTCTTGGGGACCCAAGACTAATAGATCACCAGGCTTGCAGTATTAGATGTACTCTAACTGTACTCTGAAAGAGACAGAATATTAGGTGAGTGGTAAAAGAGCAAAAGACTTTGAAGTAATATGTCATTCCCGTACACTTACTTCATTTCATTGGTTAACAGTGTCGGTTAGGCGGGGCTTCACTGCATTTGAGCCCCATCTCCAGGCTAGGGAGAGAGCCTAAGGCTGCATTCCCACGTTCCGTGATCCTGACGGATCACGGACGTGGGATGCATGTACCAGGGTCCCCCCGCGCCCGGACAGCATCTGTAATTAGATGCTGGGAGTGGGGAGACTGTATTCATAAGCGCCGCGCTGTAATGAATCAGCCGCGCGGTGCTGTTACTACAGCGTGGCGCTTATGAATATAGTTTCCCCCACTCCCAGCATCTAATTACAGATGCTCTCCAGCCGCAGGGGGACTCCGGTACATGCATTCCACGTCCGTGATCCGTTAGGATCACGGAACATGGCAATGCAGCCTAACTGTCATGAAGTCCTGCCTAGTTGACACTGTCCACTGATGAAATGATAGGATTTTAGAGCAGAAAGAAGACACACAAATTTTATACAGGTATATATGAAATGTGCAGTATCTAAGCTTGTGGATGGGCAGAGAACTGCACATAGAGTAAGGGGACTGACAGTATAATTTTAACACAGAAGTTTGGTAGTACACTGTACAAGCAATAAGATGTTCCCTAGTAGAGTAAAACTATTTTTACAGTATTAAATAAGTTCACTCTCCTTTTTTTTAACCCCATCAAGACCGAGCCCATTGATGCCCGGATGTCTGGGTCAAATTAATGCAATGTTCCTCCCCGCCTTCTAAGAGCCATAGCACTTTTATTTTTTCACCTCTGCTAATTTTTTGCGCCATGATCTCTAGTTTTTATTAATATCATATTGATGTAACAGAAAAATTTTGATCTCTTTATTAATTTTTTCTGATTCCGTACGCTATGATATATAATATGTTTATTAATTTATTTTAATATTTTTTTATCTTTATAAGGGTGGCAAGGGGGTGGAGGGGAGTTCTAAGGTTTTTTTTTTTTATATACTTTTAACCCCTTAGGGACCAAGCCTGTTTGGGCCTTAATGACCAGGCTCATTTTTCAAAATCTGACCTGTCTCAATTTATGCGCTTATAGCTCAGTGATGCTTTAACGTATGCTAGCGATTCTGAGATAGTTTTTTCGTAACATATGGTACTTTATGTTAGTGGCAAAATTTGGTCACCGTCTTGTGTGTTTTTTTGTGAAAAACATCAAAATATAATGAAAAATTCTAAATAAAAAAAAAAAGGCACATGACAAAAATTAGTTAGTAAGTCACATTATCAGTATGTCCTCTTTATTCTGGCTTCATTTCGTTTCACTTTTTTAGGGTGTTACGGGGCTTAGAAATGTATCAGCATATTATCAAATTTTCATGAAATTTCCAAATCTGATTTTTTTAGGGACCAGTTTTTTTTTTAAGTTGATTTAGGAGGCTTGTATACTGGAAACCCCCATAAGTGACCCCATTTTGGAAACTAGACACATTTAAATAATTAATCTAGGGGTATAATGAGCATTTTAACCCTACAGGGGCTGGAGGAAAGTATTCACAATTAGGCCGAAAAAAATGAAAAATAGAAATTTTCCAATAACATATTTGTTAAGATTAAAGTATCTCATTTTCATAATAAACATGAGAGAAAATGCACCCCATATTTTTTAACGCAGGTTCTCCTGAGTACAATGGTACCCCATATGTGGGCGTAAACCACTGTATGGGCACACAGCGGGGCTCAGAAGGGAAGGAGCGCCAATTAGCATTTCCAGTTCAGATTTTGCTGAAGAAGTTTCTGAACACCAGGTGCATTTGCAGTGCCCCTGTAGTGTCAGCAGAATAACCCCCCTCCAAAGTCACCCCACTTAGGAAAGTGCACCCCTCAAAGAATACATCTTGGGGTGTGGTGACCATTTTTACCCCACAGGTATTAGAGGAAAGTATTAAAAAAAAGACAGTAAGGGTATAAACCCACACACCGTATAAGCAGCGTATTTACTGCTGCGATACGCAGCAAACACGCAGCAAATACGCAGCAAAAACGCAGCAGATTATATCTAAATAACTGAACACAGCATCAAATCTGTACCAACAAATCTGCTGCGTATTTGTTGCGTATCTGCTGTTTATACGGTGTGTGGGTTTGTACCCTTAAAATGAAAAAAATGAATTTTTCCAATGACATGTTTGTTTTGTTTGAAATTTCTCAATTTCACGAGGAACAGGGGAAAAAACTCACCCAAATATATTTAACGCTGGTTATTTTGAGTAGAACGGTACCCCATACATGGGTATAAACCACTGTGTGGGCACACAGCGGGCCTCGGAAGGAAGGGAGCGCCAATTAGCATTTTCAGTGCATGATTTTTCTGAAGAAGTTTCTGAGCGCCAGGTGCGTTTGCAGAGCCCCTGTAGCGTCAGCAGAATAGAACCCCCCAAAAAAACTCACCCCATTTTGGAAAGTGCACCCCTCAAAGAATTCATCTTTGGGTTTGGTGACCATTTTGACCCCACAGGTATTAGAGGAAAGTATTCAAAAGAAGACAGTAAAAATGAATAAATAGAATTTTTCCAATAACATGTTTGTTTAGTTTGAAATTTCTCAATTTCACGAGGAACAGGGGAGAAAACTCACTGCAATATATGTAACGCAGGTACTCCTGAGTACAACGGTACCCCATATGTGGGCATAAACCACTGTGTGGGCACACAGCGGGCCTCAGAAGGAAGGGAGCGCCAATTAGCATTTTCAGTGCATGATTTTTCTGAAGTAGTTTCTGAGAGCCAGGTGCGTTTGCAGTGCCCCTGTAATGTCTACAGAATAGAACCCCCCCCCAAAAGTCACCCCATTTTGGAAAGTACACCCCTCAAGGAATTAATCTTGGGGTGTGGTGAGCATTTTGACCCCACATGTATTGGAGGAAAGTATTCAAAACTAGACCGTAAAAATGAAAAAAATTGAATTTTTCCAATAACATGTTTGGTTTGAAATTTCTTAATTTCACTAGGAACAGGGGAGAAAAAGCACCCCAAAATTTGTAACGGAGGTTCTCCTGAGTACAATGATACCCCATATGTGGGCATAAACAACTTTATGGGCACACAGCAGGGCTCAGAAGAGAAGGAGTGTCATTTTAGCTACAGGCAATATGTGGGTGTTTACTGGTTATCTGGGGTGGTAATGGACAATCTCAGGGTGTTTACTGGCTATCTGAGGTGGCAAAAGGCAATCTTGTGGGGTTATGGGCAATCTGGGGTGGTTACGAGCAGTTTGTGCCAATCTTGGGTGGTTACAATCAATCTGGGGTGGTCATGGGCAATCTGGGGTGGTTACGGGCAATCTGGGGGTGTTTACTGGCTGTATGGGGTGGTTATGGGGTGTTTACTGGCTATATGGGGTGGTTATGGGCAATCTTGGGGTGTTTACTGGCCATCTAGGGGTGGGTACTGGCTATCTGGGGTGGTGATGGGCAATCTGGGGGTGTTCACTGGCTATCTGGGGTGGTGACGGGCAATCTGGTGGTGTTCACTGACTATCTGGGGTTGCAACGGGCAATCTGGGCTGGTTGCGAGCAATCTGGGCTGGTTGCGAGCAATCTGCGGTGGTTGCGAGCAATCTGGGGTGGTTACAGGCAATTTGGGGTAGTTACAGGCAGTCTGTGGCAATCTGGGGTGGTTACGGGCAATCTGTGGTGGTTACAGGCTGTCTGGAATGGTTATGGGCTATCTGGGGGGATACGGGCAATCTGGGGAGATTACGGGCAATCTGGGGAGATTACGGGCAATTTGGGAGATTACAGGCAATCTAGGGTGGTTACAGGCAATCTGGGGTGGTTACGGGCAATCTGGGGTGGTGACGGGCAATCTGGGGTGGTAATAGGTAATCTGGGGTGGTAACAGGTAATCTGGGGTGGTTACAAGTAATCCAGGGTGGTTACGGGTAATCCAGGGCACTTGACTTTGGTAACAGGCGTAAAAAAGTGCCGACACCATTTGGAACAACCACCATCAGTGGTACATAGTATATACCGCTGATCACTTGTACTGGGACCACACCTGGTGGTCACCGATCATTGCCCCATGCTCTCTGCCACCTCCGGTGGTGGAGAGAATGAAGCTTTGATCATTTTTAGGAATCCATCACTTTGAACAGAGTCTGTTCACAGAGATGGCGGCGGCCATCTTGGATCAGATGGCCGCCCTGGGAGGGGAGGGTCAGTGACCAGGTCACTAGGGTTAATTCTGGGGACAGGGGGGACATGTTCTCATCTCCTCTCATTGTGGATTCACAGTGAGAAGAGATGAAAGTGTTCAGCTGCGCTGGCAATGTCTGTTACCGGTGGCCGCCGTTATACTGGTAATAACGGCGATTGCCGGTGAGAGGACATGCCGGGACTGACCCCACACTCTGTCCCAACCCCTCAGCTACCTCTGGTAGCTGAGAGGAGGGGGCTGCGGGCATTCCCGGCACCGCTGCACTATTCTGCACCATCGCCATAAAGAGTTGATGGCAGCAGAATAGAGCCCATTAGTGATCGCCGTAAAAATCCGTATCGGCGGTCAATAATATCATAATACATGTATTCTCTGGGTCACTACGGTTAAGGCGATACCACATTTGTGTAGGTTTTTTTAACTATTATCACTTTGGCGCAATAGAAACTATCTTCCTAGCAAAAACCCACAAAAACTGTCGCCGCATTGCAAGATCCATAGCGTTCTCATCTTTTGCGCGACAGAGCTAGTTTGGGGCTTATTTTTTGCGGGAATATCTGTAGTTTCTATTGATACCAAGTTTTATATGTGTATGACTTTTTAATCTCTTTTATGACGTATTTTCTAAAGTAGATTGTGGATACAGCTATTCTGGTACTGTTTTTTTTATATATTTTTTACAGCGTGTGTCGTGCGATATAATTATTGATATAGTTTTATAGATTGGGTCATTACGGATGTGGCGATACCAAATATGTATAGAATTTGTGTTTTTGATCACTTTTATGTCACGTTTTATTGGGTATAGGGAATGTAATGCATCTTTATTATTGGGGGGGGGGGCTGTGTTGTGTTTGGTGCACTTTTTTTCACTTATTTTTACTTTTACACTAGTGTACATTACTGTACGCTAGTGTAAAATACTTTGATCACTGATACAATACATTGCAGTACCTGATGTACTGAAATGTATTGTATCATGCCTCATGCTGACAGGCAATAGCCACGGCCACCCCTGCCAGCATGAGGCAACTCCATGGTGACCCCGGGGACCTTCATTAGGACCCCGGGATCACCATGGAGACATCGGTACCCCGGACGGCGCCGCGGGACATCGCGATCGCGTAAGTGACCCACGGCGCCATGCGGGATCCACCGGGACCCGTTAGAGGCCGCTGTCGTGGTTTGACAGCGGCATTTAACAGGTTAAACTGCCCAGATCCTCCGCTCCGGGCAGTTACAGGAGGGTGTCAGCGGTCACACTGACCGCTGATCACCCGTCCTGCAACCGCCGCCGGGCGGTAGTTTATTCCGATGTGCCCGCCGTTAAAAGGCGTACACATCGGAATAAAGCCCATTAGTGGCCGCCGTGAAAAGGCAGCATGGCGGTCATTAAGGGGTTAAAACCTTTTTTTATCACACTTTTTTTACTCTTACTTTCACTTTAAAACATGCAATCAATAGATTGCATATTCTGATCTATGCTATGCCTGAGAGCAGACTCTATACATAGATGGCTGAACCAACAGGACAGAGGTAAGTGGATAACCCCCGCCTGTTGACACAAGCTACCAGGTCCCTTGCACCATGGCTTTGGGGGTTCCGATCATTTAGTGACAGGAGCTTGTTCTGTCAATGAGTACCTTAAACGATGCGATCGCTTATGATTGCGACAATTAAGGGGCTAATGGCATGCAGCTGTTTGTCATTACCTCCGGCCCCGGACACACTGATGTGTGCGGGACCACTTTTACTGCAGCGGTCTCGCAAACATCTATAGCCCCTTCAGTCAGGAACATATATATATATATAATATACATTCCTACTGCACGGGGTATGTGCAGTGGGAACGTATATATACAATTTCTGACGTGAAGGGGTTAAAGAGAACCTATCACCTAAAACTAACTATCCCTATTATCAATGTGCATCTCTCCCTAAGTCTATCTATGAAGATACAGACTGCCTTTGCAGTCTGTATCTTTTACTTTACCCAATTCTTTTTTTCCCGGCACGAAGGCTGGGCGCCGCCATCTTGATGACATCACTTTGCGTTCCACCGCTGGAACGCAAGTGACGTCATCAAGATGGCGGCACCGGCCTTCGTCCAGCGGACAAGAGGATCAGGTAAAGTATAAGATACAGACTGCAAAGGCAGTCTGTATCTTCATTTTGTCTGTATATGAAAATACAGACTGCCTTTGCAGTCTGTATCTTATACTTTACCTGATCCTCTTGTCCGCTGCAGCAAGGCCGGCGCCGCCATCCTGATTACATTACTTGCGTTCCAGCGGTGGAACGCAAAGTGACGTCACCAAGATGGTGGCGCCGGCCTTGCTGCAGCGGACAAGAGGATCAGGTAAAGTATAAGATACAAACTGCAAAGGCAGTCTGTATCTTTATTTTGTCTATTTATCTTATACTTTACCTGATCCTCTTGTTCGAGCCAGGCGCCGCCATCTTGATTACATTACTTGCGTTCCACCACTGGAATGCAAATGACGTAATCAAGATGGCGCCCCCCCCCCCCGCCCTTGCTGCCGCTGTGCATGACGGGAGCTTCCTGTCTCGCGACGGCTCTTTTGAAAAGAGGCGGCCCGAGACAGGAAAGTATAAAGTGAATAAATTAAAAATGCAGCAAAAAAATTAATGAAATATATTTACAAAGTTTAATAAAATGATATTTTACATATAATTAGGGGAAACATTTTTTTTTTTTTTTTTCCTCCATGATTGGTTCTCTTTAACCCCTTCAAGACCAAGCCAATTTGCACCTAAAAGACCAGGCTCATTTTTCAAAATCTGACCTGTCTCACTTTATGCGCTTATAGCTCAGTGATGCTTTAACGTATGCTAGCGATTCTGAGATTGTTTTTTCGTCACATATGGCACTTTATATTAGTGGCAAAATTTGGTCACTACTTTGTGTTTTTTGTGAAAAACATCAAAATATAATGAAAAATTTTAAAAATTAGCATTTTATGAACTTTGAAATTCTCTGCTTCTAAAAAAAGAAAGTTGTATTACATAAATTAGTTACTAAGTCACATTACCAATATGTCCTCTTTATTCTGGCTTCATTTAATAAACATATTTTACTTTTTTAGGGTGTTACGGGGGTTAGAAATGTATCAGCAAATTACCACATTTTCGTGAAAGTTTCCAAAACTGATTTTTTTAGGGACCAGTTCTTATTTTAAGTTGATTTAGGAGGTTTGTATACTGGAAACCCCCATAAGTGACCCCATTTTGAAAACTAGACACCTTAAAGAATTAATCTAGGGGTATAATGAGCATTTTAACCCTACAGGGGCTGGAGAAAAGTATTCACCATTAAGCCGTAAAAAAATGAAAAATTAAAATTTTCCAATAATATATATGTTTAGATTAAAGTTTCTCATTTTTAAAAGGAACATGAGAGAAAAAGCACCCCAAAATTTGTAACACATGTTCTCTTGAGTACTACGGTACCCCATATGTGGGCGTAAACCACTGCATGGGCACACAGCGGGGCTCAGAAGGGAAGGAGCGCCAATTAGCTTTTCCATTGCAGATTTTGCTGAAGAAGTTTCCGAGCACCAGGTACATTTGCAGAGCCCCTGTAGTGTCAGCAGAGAGAAAAAAAACCATAAGTCACCCCATTTTGGAAAGTACACCCCTCAAAGAATTCATCTTGGGGTAGGATGAGCAATTTGACCCCACAGGTGTTAGAGGAAAGTATTCAAAATTAGACAGTAAAAATGAAAAACTCAATTTTTTTCCAATAATATGTTCTTTTAGTTTGAAATTTTTCAATTTCACGAGGAACAAGAGAAAAAAAAGTACCCCAAAATTTGTAACGCAGGTTCTCATGAGTATAACGGTACCTCATATGTGAGCATAAACCACTGCATGGGCACACAGCGGGGCTCAGAAGGGAAGGAGCGCCAATTAGCTTTTTCAATGCAGATTTTGCTGAAGAAGTTTCTGAGCGTCAGGTGTGTTTGCAGAGCCCCTGTAGTGCCAGCAGAGTAAAATCTCGCCATATGTCACCCCATTTTGGAAAGTGCACCCCTCAAAGAATTCATTTTGGGGTGTGGTGAGCATTTTGACCCCACAGGTATTAGAGGAAAGTATTCAAAAGTAGACAGTAAAAATGAAAAACTCGAATTTTTCCAATAATATGTTCGTTTAGTTTGAAATTTCTCAATTTCACGAGGAACAAGAGAAAAAAAGTACCCAAAAATTTGTAACGCAGGTTCTCCTGAGTAAAAAGGTACCTCATATGTCGGTATAAACCACTGTATGGGCACACATCAGGGCTCAGAAGGGAAGGAGCGCCAATTAGCTTTTTCAATGCAGATTTTGCTGAAGAAGTTTCTGAGCGCCAGGTGGGTTTGCAGTGCCCCTGTAGTGCCAGCGGAGTAAAATCTCGCCATAAATCACCCCATTTTGGAAAGTGCACCCCTCAAAGAATTCATCTTGGTGTGTGGTGAGCATTTTGACCCCACAGGTTTCCAATAATATGTTCCTTTAGTTTGAAATTTCTCAATTTCACGAGGAACAGGAGAGAAAATTCACCGCAAAGTCTGTAACGCAGGGTCTTCTGAGTAGAACGGTACCCCATATGTGGGCATAAACCACTGTATGGGCACACAGCCGGGATCAGAAGGGAAGGAGTGCCAATTAGCATTTTCTCTGCAGATTTTTCTGAAGAAGTTTCTGAGCACCAGGTGCGTTTGCAGAGCCCCTGTAGTGTCTACAGAATAGAATCCCCCCAAAAGTCACTCCATTTCGGAAAGTACACCCCTCAAAGAATTCATCTTGGGGTAGGATGAGCATTTTGGCCCCACAGGTATTAGAGGAAAGTATTCAAAATTGGCCAGTAAAAATGAAAAACTTGAATTTTTCCAATAATATGTTGGTTTAGTTTGAAATTTCTAAATTTCACAAGGAACAGGAGAAAAAATCTACCCCAAAATCTGTAACGCAGGTTCTCCTGAGTACAACGGTACCCCATATGTGGACATAAACCACTGTATGGGCACACAGCAGGGCTCAGAAGGGAAGGAGCGCCAATTTGCTGGAGCAAAACCGCAGCTAGTAATAGTTATTAGAATAGCGCAGTTACTAAAATACAATAAAAAAATTAGATTACAGGTAATGTGGGGTGGTTACGGACAGTCTGGGGTGGTTCCGGGTAATCTAGAGGTGGTTCCGGGTAATCTAGAGGTGGTTACGGGCAGTCTGAGGTGGTTACGGGCAGTCTGGGGTGGTTACGGGCAGTCTGGGGTGGTTACGGGCAGTCTGGGGTGGTTACGGGCAGTCTGAGGTGGTTACGGGTAATCTGGGGTGGTTACGGATAATCTGGGGTGGATACGGTCAACATGGGGTGGTCACAGGCAACCTGCTGTGGTTACGGCAACCTGGGGTGGTTACAGGCAACCTGGTGTGGTTAGAGGCAACCTGGGGTGGTTATGGGCAACGTGGGGTGAATACGGACAACCTGCTGTGGTTACAGACAATCTGGTATGGTTACAGGCAACCTGCTGTGGTTACGGACAATCTGGGGTGGTTGCGGACAATCTGGGGTGGTTACAGGCAACCTGCTGTGGTTACGGATAAACTGAAGTGCTAATAGGTAATCTGAGGTGGGTACCTGTAATCTGGCGTGGTTACGGGCAATCTGGAAGGGGTCACTGGCAATTTGGGGTGGTTAGAGGCAAGGTGCAGTGTTCAGAGGCAAGGTGCGGTGGTCAGATGCAAGGTGCGGTGGTCATAGGCGTCGTGCGGTGGTCATAGGCGACGTGCGGTGGTCATAGGCGACGTGCGGTGGTCATAGGCGACGTGCGGTGGTCAGAGGCGACGTGCGGTGGTCAGAGGCAAGGTGCGGTGGTCAGAGGCAACCTGCGGTGGTTGCGTGCAATCTGGGGGGTTACATGTAATCTGGCATGATTATGGGCAATCTGGGGTGGTTATGCCCAACCTGCGGTGGTTAGGGGCAACCTGGAGGGGTTACAGACAATCTAGAATTGTTACGGATAGAGTGAAGTGCTTATAGCTAATCTGGGGTGGTTACATGTAATTTGGGGTGGTTACAGGCAATCTGGGGTGATTACGGACAATCTGGAGAGGGTCACTGGTAACGTGTGGTGGTTACGGGCAACGTGCGGTGGTTACGGGCAACGTGCGGTGGTTATGGGCAACGTGCGGTGGTTACGGGTAATCTGGGGGGTTACGTGCAATCTGACATGATTACGGACAACCTGGGGTGGTTACGGGCAACGTGCGATGGTTACGGGCAACCTGCGGTGGTTACGGGTAATCTGGGGGGGGGTTAGGGGTAATTTGGGAGTAAACTGCAATTATTACTATAATAAAAAGTGTGTGTTTTATTTTTTTGTATGTTTGTCACTTTTTGTACTTTATACATTCATTTTCACTGTATTACTATGATTACTGTGATATTTTCTTTCACAGTAATCATAGTTCAGTGACAGAGACCAAATTAGTCTCTGTCACTTTAAATTTTCAGAGCTTGGCTGGTTGTGGAGCGCATGCGCACTTCATAACCAGCCAGGACGCCGAGGAGGAAGGAGCTCCGTGGATCCGGTGAGTATATGGGGAAGGGGGGGGGTGACTGGGGGACGGGGGTGACAGGGGGGGTGGGGGGGCGACTTGGGGGGTGGGGGGACATCACTTTTGTATCCCCTGTCACCAATCATTCATGGTGACAGGGGATAAAAAGTGCCGGCGGCACATGGCACAAGCGATCAGCGGTATATAGTATATACCGCTGATCGCTTGTACCGGGACCCGACAGGGGGGTCCCGATGACTGCCCCATGCTCTCCGCTACCTCCGGTGGCGGAGAGCATGGGGCTTTCATTCATTTTTCTTTTTTGATCACTGTGAACAGACTAATGTCTGTTCACAGTGATCGCGGCGGCCATCTTGGATCCGATGGCCGCCGCGGGAGGGGGGGTTAGTGACTGGGGCACTAGGGGGCTGATCTGGGGTCTGATTTTTACATATTTCATCTCCCCCCACCGTGGATTCACGGTGGGGGGAGATGAAATACAGCGGCGGCACCGGCCCATTAGTGACCGCCGTTTCGGCGGTCACTAAGGGGTTAATGGGGGTCAGCTGCGGAATCGCAGCTGATCCTCATTATCTCCGGTGCTGTACACAGATGAGAGCGGGATCGCTGTCCCTGCAGCGATCCCGTTCTCATCACAAAGCCCCGTCAAAGCCGGAACGTATATGTACATTCCTACTGCACGGGGCATGTGCAAAAGGAACGTATATATAGATGGCTGACGTGAAGGGGTTAAGAAAGATCCAAACTATTAAAGTATTACTTATCTTGCACAGAGATACCATGTTTTAATAGCCGATCACCTCACTTCACAAAAAAAGTTTGTTTTTATAGGTACTATTTTTGACAATTTTTTTAACAATTACAGCTCAAGAGAAGAGACCTAACAACCTTGAGAGGCAAAACAGTCAATTTAGTAATGAGTTTATTTTAAGAAGAAAATATAACTGATTTGAGTTGCAGATAGAGTTAATATATACTGAATATAAGTATTTACCTCTATAAAAAACAGTGCTGGAAAGAAAAGCTAGTTTAAATAATGCCTGTATTATGCCAATTTCCCCTTGCCATTTTAATTATATAAAAATGTATACCACTGTGTCTGGAAAATATACTTATATCATTTTAAACTATTATGCTTACGTTTGCCTGCTAGCTCAGTAGGTCTGTGTCACCTCTGGCGGATAAGCACATTATAATTCAGGATTGAATTCTGATTGCTTCAGGGGCTTTAAGTGTTAGGGAAATTTCCTTGATACTGCACAGTATACGATGGAACTGTCATAAAGTGCAGAGGCCATAGGGAAATCTATAGAAATGTTTGACACAAGTCCTTTGCTGGCAAGTACCACTAGAGCCATGCACAGCAGTACTGCAAAAAACAATTATGAAGCTCACAAAGAAAGTTTACATGTTAATAAGAAATTGTTGTGTGGATATGAGAATTTGCCTTGCCTTACAGTGGACTCCATAGTAATTATTGTACTGTGAAAGCAATATTAAAATGTTTTCCATTGGTGCTCTGGGAAGAATTCAAGCAATGTATTTCAATGGTTCCAGATTCAAGACTGATTTTACAATCATTTGAGGGGATATATACGGATGAAAGAAAACAAAAAACAAAAACCTTTTTCTAGGGCAGACTGTATATAACATATAATCATAGGCTATGTTCACACAATGCATATTTTCGTAAAAGTACAGCCGTTGTTGCAATCGGCAACATCGGACGTACTTTGTACGAAAACATAAATTGCCTTGCTTTCTATGGGATCCCGGCAGGAGTGTATACATATAGGGGGACATTTATCAAGTTAAAAAGGTGTATTTTTCAGCGGAAAATAGCCAGATGTGAATAAATTTATGTGCAAATGGTCATTTAGCAAACAAATATTTGCATCTGGCCATTTTCCGCCCAGTACACCAGGGCTGATGGGGAGGGGGTGTGGAGGGTGCGTAACGGGGGATGCGGACTCTGGGTCCGCTTAATTCATAATTTTTCATGTAGAAACCTATGCCAGCTCTGAGCTGGCGTAGGTTTCCTGGCGCGCACACTGGTGTGCACGGGATATATGTAGAGACAGTGCGCCTCTACAAAAATGTCCATACTGTTTGAGCTGCGGGGACATTTTTAAGTCCGGCACAGAAAACGCCGGACTTAATAAATGTCCCCCATAGTATATGCTCCGTCCGGAATCTCTCGTTACGCTGTAGAAAACTGACATGTCATTTTTCTGCGGCCACTATTCAGTGAATAGCAGCTGCAGAAAACCATGTCAGTGCACACTATTAAGCGAGCTGCTCCGGCCGCTTGCTCCACAGTGTGCAGTGAGGAGTTGTGATGCGGGAACGCACGGATGCACCCGCATCAGAACTTTGCGGCTGCAAAGATCATCCAGCCAGTACTGCAGTACCGGCTGGGATGATCTTTTCAGAGATCGGCCGTTCCAAGACCCGGCCGTGTCACGGAACGGCCACTCTCTTACTGTGTGTAAACATAGCCATAAACAGTATTTAAGGCCACTATAATGTTGACCACCTCTGATAAAGCACCCTGTATGGCCATCTCAGAAATTATTAAGTATAAGGTTATTGTTAATCATGTAATATTTATAGCATAACTTCTGCTACAGCATGACTATCTAGGAGAAAAATATTGTATACCATGTTACTAACTGTGGGACAAATAAGGCTCACACAAACACTTGGAATTGTTTAGACAAGACCTTATTCCTGGTCCAAGATTGTCAAATCAGTTTTCTCAATTTACCATTCTGCCACTTTGGCAAAACACCCACTCATTGGCTAATTTTTTTTGCGGTGGGTAAAAACCTGTTAAAATGTATGTCAAAAAATTTGATGTGCAGACGATAAAAAACAATGTTGATGGGTATACAAAGTGTACAGTGATCGGACATCAAAAGATCACATAATGTAAGGAGACCCTTACAAGCCAACTATCAATCAATGTTGTAGCCAATCAGGCACAAGTTGTGTTATAAACTATAATGACAATCCATATGGCTGCTATTTTGCCATTGAAATGAGGGTATAAATTGCTGGTTGTTCCTATTATCTTGTCTATTAGTTAATTTGAATTTGGATAAGCTTCACCGCTACACGGCAAATACATTTTTAGCAAACACCACAAGGAAGATAAATACAAATTCTTACGTTCTTGAGTTCTTATAGGCTATGCTCACAACATTTTTTTTAAATGACAGCCATCATTTAGAGTCCCAAATTATATCAGTCATTTTGCATTTTGGTTGCCTGTATTAGTACACTATTCTAGTTCAGGCCCTCATGGGCATGGTTCTTTTTTTTTTTTTTTTTTTGAAGATCCATTAAAATTAATAGTAAAGACAGTGAAAGTATGGTAAGAAGTGTTTGAACAACTTAAAATAAAGTCTGTTTGCAAAAAACTTTTGAGGACTTTTGAACCAAAAAAGCCAATGCCTTTTCTCTTTTTTTTACTTACTGCGAACATAATCAAACAGTGTAAACTTAAGACTAGACATTGTAACAACATGCCAGATTAACTATAGTGGCTATTTAAAATCATGGCCCATCTTTAGGCTATGTTTACACAATAACCACACAACAACCACTGTGAGGATGCCAGTGTTTACAACCTATTTATTTTAAGCATGTCTGACCACTGCCAGCATGCTGATATTTAATGTATTGTGCCACAATTATTGAACCTGCTGTATTGTATCCCTACTCCTACCTAATTTATACTCCCCTGACGAGTATACACACACAACATATGTGAAGGGGCAGTGTAGGGTTAGTGGCAATAGGGGTAGTATGGGGTAGGGGTCATCCTTCTTAGGACTATAACTCCAATACACCCTGAGCGAGGAGGGGTACTTTGGTGCACCATCTAGAGATTTACAGGATTGAGTACTCTAAAGTTTCATCATTCTACTCCTCTGATGTTGGTTATTGGTTCCCCATAAGATAGCTATACGGTTGACCATTGTGTTATATACTGTACAGTATGTATAGACATATGAGGGTATACTGTTTATGTGCATCTGGTTTTATATCCGCTATTGTTTGGTGGAGGTTTTTGTGTTCACTTAGGTGTGAATTATTTAATATTTTATTGTAAAACATGATTAAAAGGTTATAGGTTTATTGCAGATCTCTTGTTCTGAAGGTTGCACCATTGTGACCTTATCTGTGATTACGTATGTTCACACAATGTTTAAATGACAGACTTTTTTTTTTTTTTTTTTTTTTTAATGGCTGAAACGTAACACCAAAGGATGACCATCTTTTGATAATGAAGGCCGCAAATAATGAGCTTGAACATTATTTCCGGCTGTCATTACCAATAAACGTCAGTCTTTTGTTGCTTAAATGCTGGGCTTGCAGACAGCTTTCATTTTCACGTAGTGGGAACATAGCTCTAAACTGTCTAAGGCTATGTTAACACATTTTTTTCAGATCCATTTAAAATGACATCCGTCATTTTAAGTGTAAAATAACAGACGCCATTTAGCAGTCTGGCCTCCCCTTAGTGCAATGACGGCTGTTGGTACATTATTCTAGCTTAGATGGACTAATTGCCCTTTGGATGTGCTTAATTGAAAAGTCCATTGAATTTAATAGTAAAAACGGAGAAAGGACAGTAAAAAAAAGAAAAACTATGTGTGAACAACTAATAAAAAAAGTCTGCTGTTTGCAAAAGGCGTCCGAAAATAATTTTCATGATCATTATTTTGACGTTCGCTGTGATAACGTTTGTCATTTAATTGTGTGTATTAAACCTCTGTTTTATAAAAGTCAATTAAATTGCTGCAAAAACGGACTTCTTTTTAAATAGCAAGAGCGGACACTTTTTTTTTTTTTTTTTTTATGTTGTGCGAACATAGCCTAAATCTACATTATCTATAAGCTGGCTTACTTTTATGGCAAGCGTTAGTACAAAAATCTGTCCAAAAGGCCACAAACATGCACAAAAGTGTTCACGAGGGAAATGTATTTTATTGTGTGTGTGTGTGTGTGTGTGTGTGTGTGTGTGTATTTTGTATAATATATTTTCCTAAACTGCATTCTGCACAAAAACTTAGTTCACCCTTCTTAAGTTATCTTATAAACAACCCTAGGATGCTTTGACTGTTGCAAACTTTTTGTGTGAATAACAAAATTTGTGCACAAACTCACTTCAGCCCAGACCACACTTAAATACTTGCATTTGGTAATCTTTTTTATGTTTTAATTAAGTTACCTATTTATGAAGAATGAATGCCATTTCGATAAATTCGGTGCAGAGTCATATGACATTTGATGAGTCACACAGTGAGAAAAATACTTTTCAAATACACAAATAATGACCCCCCCTTACACGTCTTCATGAAACTCTGTATCGTTATGAGAATCTATTTTGATCTTTGCTATGGGCTCCCTTTTTCATTTTTAAAGGTTGTTTATTTTCTTCCATTTAACCTACCAGTTTTAGTTCCAAAAAAAAAATCAATCAGTGGCAATAAAACAGGACTATGATATTCTGAGCATCCTGTAGAGCAGTGCTTCAGTTTAATATTGAATAAAAAAACAAAACACAAAGGCAGAAGCAGGGCGCCTTCTAGTGCAGTAATTAAGGTCAGCTTAAAATAAGCAGAAGAGGTGAACAGAGTGTATGCTCACCTGTACAGGTTGTGCATATGTAGGCACAACACTATCAGTAGCTCAATATAACACCGCAGCTGGCTACAGGTGCCTCACGGATAAATCGGGAGGTGAAGACAGTAGCAGTAGAGCGAATTCCCAGCAGCAACCAACTGGGACAGGAAAGAACCTTCCAAACGAGCCTGACGCAGGTGTAGGGAATTTCAGTATATCATACACCACCAAGGAGAATCTCCAAGCGGTATAATATCATAACAAGCGGTATTTATTGACAGACGCAACGTGTTTCGGCTCACAAAGCTCTTATTTGTGAGCCAAAACGTGTTGCGTCTGTCAATAAATACCGCTTGTTATGATATTCTACCACTTGAAGATTCTCCTTGGTGGTGTATGATATACTGAATTTCCCTACACCTGTGTCAGGCTTGTTTAGAAGGTTCTTTCCTGTCCCAGTTGGTTGCTGCTGGGAATTTGCTCTACTGCTAATATCGAATAGTAATAGAATGATATAGTCAGACCAGTTAAGTAGAGTCTTACAGGTGTCGTTCACATACAGCAACGGAGAAAAGTGACAAAATGAAAGTCCATGTGTCACTTTACATAAATTTGAACATTTGCCTTCACTCCTGCCCTGCACCTATATTGATGCATGCATCATAGGGGCTCTTTATTTATCAGGGGCTTTTGTCTAATTTATTTCAAAATCATAATTAACTATGAAAAAGGGCATTTACAAAAAAAAGTGCAACTTCCTGCGATTGACTGATAACAGCTTCTAGCAATAAAGAAGAGGAGAGAGATATAAGCAGATCTTATCTCTGCATGCTGAGGTTTTCTATAAAGTATTTCCGGTTATTTGTCATCAAATGTGTTTAGCATACATGAGATGATCGGGGATAAATGATCTAGTGTTATTTAGAATAATACATTGTGGGACTTTGGTAATAACATAAAGCAAGTGTCGCCTGAGAAAGTCATTAGATTTATCTCTGTGTCATCTCCAACTCATCTGTTATGCTCCACGTCTTGGTACTGTTAAGAGGCAATACATTGGTAATTGTGTTTTCTATCAGAAGCCTTCAAAAGCCTCACAGATTACTTAGAAAATCAGCATCAATCATATTTCTGAGCAGCATTAGTTATTTTTCATGCATGTGTTTGCTTACGTAGAAGAACCTGATCCCTGAAATATAATAATGCAAAAGTGTGTAAATTATAGGCGTAATAGGATACCGCCTGACCTTTGCATATGGCTTATTTGCTCCATCTTTCTGCTTAGGATAAAGATAAGATTTGTTGAAAGCACACAAGCACAGCAGGAAAACAGTTCAGGTTGGCGCTTCATGAGCTAAACAAGCAGTAGGTGTCCATTTCTATTTTTACATAGCATAGAAATAAATATCTAAGATAATAGTACAGATGCAATTTTCTAAGGTTTACAGTAACATTCTCCTTTTACCTGGCAATCCTCTAGCCTGATACTAGCACCTGTCTCAAAACTGGTTTACAAATCTAGCTTTGAAAAAGGGGACTGGAAGGCTTAACATCCTAATATGGGTTACTAAAGAGAACTTGAACTCAAAAGTTATATCTCAAAAATTCCCATTTGCAGAACAGAATAAAATCAGTCTGTTAAAATTTCTACACAAACCCAGTTAGATTATGGGGCATATGTATCCAGATTAGTGGCTGTATACACTACTCCACCAAGGGGTTGGTGTTTTTTAACTCATTTACTCCACAGCCACTTTAAGTGTTAAGGAACAGGCCTTGTTTTTCCAATTTGAGAGAAATCATTTTTTTTGTGCTAATAACTTTGTGAAACTTATCCAAGTGATTCTGAGAGAGAACTTATAGGACTTAGAAGTTTAGCAGCAGTTTTTTTTTTTTCATGTACAATAACAGCAGCAACAATCAGGTCAGTGACAGGAGCAGCATTTAGGTAAACTAACAGGTGCAAAGACAAAACACAAGAACAGAGGACAGGGAAAAATTATCAGATACAGTAACAGGGGTACTTACAGGTACAGCAATGAAAGATAATGGAGAACATCAGGTACAGAAACAGGAGATAGTATAGATGATCAGGTATAGCAACAGGGGACATAGATGACTTAAGTACAGTGACAGGGATCAGGGGTAACCATCAGATACAGTAAAAGTGATAGGAAGGAGTTAATATGTGTGTTTGTGCTTACTTTTACTGTGCCAGTACTGATGTTCTTCCTTCCTGCTTTGAACTCTTTCCACACAGGCTAGGAGATCAGTGTCGGGAATGCTGTCAGACACAATCCTTTCCTGTCATTCTCACTGTGATTAGTTAGCAGTAAATATGGACCAATCACAGCAATCCCTGGCGAGTAATGACTGGCTTCCAAGTCCTCTCACCATTAAATGATGTCACTCAGAACTGAAGTGATGCTGCTTGGCAACACTTTAACTCATTTATGTACATGTACATAGGGTTGGGCTAACAGGCAGCAACCCCTCACATACATGTATATGATTTTGGATCAAGGAGTTATTTTATTCTATTCTAATGAATTTTAAAGGGGTACTCCAAAGGAAACAAGTAATCCTCTTTGACTTTTTGTATTATAGAAGAAAAGCATATTTCTACATTCTGGAGGCACAGACAGATATATGAAAGATATCATGTGTTTCTTTGGCCTAACAGCTATCTAACTGTGTCAACAGTTTATCATTTGAATTGCAGCTGATTGATTCACTTTAATATTAAAGTAAACCTGTGATCGAATCCATGTTGTCTAAATCATTGGGGCAGTCCCTGGTCGCTTCTACCTGCCCTGCTGGCATTGATTTTTAGAGCTCTCCTTATACCCAAACAGGTTATGATCTATCAGTTGAGGATGGTGGGTAGAGACCACCAGGAACCACCCAGGTGTCTGATGGGGCAGACAGCATGAAAGTATAAAAGGTTCCCTTTAAGTACAAAATAAATAAAAGCTAACAGCTCCCATAGATCCTCATACATTATCTTAAATTATTCTGTTCAAATGGTTAACGGACCCATACACATTGCTCCTTCTTATAGACTAAAATGTACCACAATCTGCATATTTATGAGCTTGAAAAGTAAGCAATAAAATAAAGCATTATTAAGTGCATCAAAACACCAGCAGTCAGGATGTGCATTTTGGTAATGCAGGTAAATTAGCAAAAATTGCCCTCACAACACATTTATATGTGAAGAGGCTAAGCATCAGATCGAGTGGTTCCAGGAAGCAGAGAATGAAACCTTCCGATACAACATAAACAATAAAAGCTTCAACTTTCCATGGTGACAACAGTCACTTAGGAATTGCTATTCAGACTGCAAAGTGCTTGTCAAGATCAAAATGCTAATCATTCTTTGCTGAAAAAGTCTCTTGTTTTCAGCTGCAGTGGCTATATTATGCAGTTTACAGCAGCTGCACCGTGTAACTGTTCGGCTTTAGCCCCGTCACTCCTTTTAATCATAAGATTTTTATTTATTATGAGCCTGGATTCACACACCATCTTTTTGGCCGTTTGACTTCCGTCTTTTTGAGTGTCCATAATTTTGAATCCACATAATGTCTGTTATTTTGAAATAACCTTATTTTGACTCAAAATGATGGATTTCCAAAAAGACGGACATCAAACGGCCAAAAAAAGACTGTGTGAACCATAGGATTGCATATAGGATTGAAACTACTACATCATTTCAACCTGATAAATTGCTGCAAATGTTATTTGTCCATGTAAAATATGTCAAACATTACAAAACCATCTATCTGGCATCGACAAAAAAAACTCATCCTCAAATTCTGTATCCGGACCTTACAGAAATTTATATGTACAGCATATTTTTAAATATAACATTGATTCATAATAAACATAATTCATCATGCCGTTTTATCTTCTAGCTACTGGTATAATAGGATAGTTCCTGTGCAGCTGTCTCAAACTGATTGACTAGTGTGGTTCAGTTGATCACGATTGCTCTAGAGTTTTTAATTGTTTGGCAACTTGTGCGATCATGTGTTTCCATCATCATTGTTTCCTGTTTGATTTGATATGGTTTTCCATATATTTGTTCTTGTGACTGCCTTGTGACCCAAGAAAGGTGACATCTATAAGTTTACTTTGTTTATGTTTAGTGTGAAGGTTTTTTTTCTCTTATTTCTTTCACACTTCATCTTAATAATCTCTTGACACTTCTGTGGTAATGTTGCCCATTCTCCTACCCAGTGTCAGCCTGGAATTCCTTGGGCCAATCAGAAGAAATCCTAGTTGGAGCCCATTCTTTAGCCCCCCTCTCCCATGACACCATTTCTAAGGTATATAAGCATATGCTTTGCACTTACTACCTGTAAATAAATAAATAAATAAATAACACAGGCCAGCTCAGCCAGAAAGCTTCAGAAAAACCTAGCACAGTGAAAACCCTTTAAATGATTGGTGGCTCCGGGATTGACTACTGACTTCCATGGAGCTGGAACTTTGAAGGATTTATTCCACAATACCAGCCTGGCTAATATTCCCCTGACCACTGGATCTTACTAGAAGCTACAACCTGCGTCCAAGTCTGTTAGGCTCGCCCCTTTGTTCAATCTCTTTCACCCCCCTTGACTGCTACCTCTCCTATTGCCACTGGCCAAACCCTGAAAAGGCACAAACTTCTTAAGACACTTCAACATCCTTGCAGAGGATAAGTTATTTGAATTTAAAATTAACTTTTAAAAAAAAAATCACATTTAAAAATGTATTGAAATTAAATCTATACTTATATTGGTGCCACTTAAACTACCAGGGAATACAAAGGGTGAAACACAAGGGGAGATGAAAGGGTTCTTGAAGGGGGAGTGGAACATGTTAAATGGTTTATTAAATAGTTTATGGATTTTACACTGCTGATCCACCAATGTCCACTGCTGTCCATGACAAAAATTTTACATTTTCCAATTTTTGGCTCTGTCACAGCAGTAGCTGCTTAACAAAACATTACTCTGTAAGGCTATGTTCACACAACGTCAATAAAAAAAAAAAGGCGTCCACTTTTTCTATTTAAAAAGAGGTGGATTTTTGCCGTGGTTTAATTGACTTTAATGCAATGCATTGAAGTCTATGGGATGATGGACGTCTGATGCACACAGTATTAAATGGCAGACGTTGTCTGCACAGATGTCAAAATAATGACCATGTCAATTATTTTCAGACGTCTTTTGCAAACAGCAAACTTCATTTTTTAGTTGTTATCACTCTTTGTTTTTACTGTTACATTCAATGGACTTTTTAATTTAAGACACACCCAAAGGCCAATTAGTTTAACTAAACTAAAATAATGTACCAACAGCCGTCCCTGCCCAGGTGACCAATCAGGGAAATGACGTTCGTCATTTTAAACTCAAAATAACGTGCATGATTGTAAATCGAGATGAAAGACTTGAAAGTCCCACGATTGTAGCTACAATAGTTTGGCTGTTTGATTGAGATTCATTTACATGAGATTTGTGAAAGTTAACAAATCCGACCAAATATTCGTGAATTTCATAAAACAAATTTTTGACTGATTCACTCATCTCTAATTACAACCATAAAGTTACCAAATAAACACTATGTACAGATCAATTATTTGCCATACAGTTACCATATAATGGTATCTGTTCTACAATCTATAGGCTGTTTCATAGCATATACTGTAGTTTGCGCACAGATCATCTAAAAGGAACATGTGAATCTGGCCTTACACAGAGAATTAGGATGAAAAACCATAGTACACTAAGTTGAATAAAACCTAGCCCTTTATTGATAAATACATATAGAAACAAAAGTTTAGCCACTAAAGTAATAAAGAATATAAACTAGGTGAAGTATTTACAGTGCATTTCAATAATTACTAAAAAGTTGTTATACCCTACCTGACCACTAGGTTCTCCTATATGTGGGCATCCCCACAGGGTAAGTTTTCCCCCTACAAGTAGGTGAGGTCAGTGTGATATGGTATGCAAGTCAGCAAGAGTAACAGTAAGAAAGGGCAAAAGGCATTTATATCTATGGAAAGTTTTGGGATATCCTTACCAGACCTGTACTGGCTGTCATTAGAGGTTGTTACTTTTACAAATTAGGTAGCTATTGGACCATAGTTTGTCTAAAGTAAACCTAATGCAACTTTCTCTTTCCCACATTGATTACTATTCCTATTCTGCAATTCATATTCCAAACTGCTGATGCTGACACTTTTGTCAAGGAGATACAAGTTACCTTTCATATCTCTGCCTGTGCTTTCAGAACATAGAAACATGTTTCTCCAGTGTAAAGGGTCAACAAGGCTTTTCCGAGCCTCTCAAGTGCTTAGGGCTGTAATGCCACCTTACTCCCTCTCCCATACCTGGCACTGCTTAGGACCCTGCTTCCAACTGGCTATCAAGCAGTAATATCGATGGAGAGGAGGAATTCCAGTTTGTAGAATTCCAGGAGTTTGAGAAAATCCCTTTGACACTTTGTGCTGTGAAATAAAATCATTTTTCTATGTTCTGGAAGCGCAGACAGATATATGAAAGGTACCATGTAACCCTTTGACCTAACAGAACAGGTATTTAACAGTGTAGGTAAATTGGAACCTGAATTGTTGCTGGCAAATTCATTTTAAAGGATCAAGCATGTAGTCCATGCTAAAAGATCAGCATAGCAAATATAACAGTTAAAGGGGTTGTCCAGCGAAAATCTTTTTCTTTCAAACCAACTGGTGTCAAAAAGTTATATACAGTAGATATGTAATTTTCTTCTATTAAAAAATCTTCCCATACTTATTAGCTACTATATGTCATATGTCATATATGTTTTATTTTCAGTCTGACACAGTGCTCTCTGCTGACATCTCTGGCCGACACAGGAACTCTCCAGAGCAGGAAAGGTTTTCTATGGAGATTCATAGAAAACAGAGACAGAGTTCCTGTCTCGGCCAGAGATGTCAGCAAAGAGCACTGTGTCAGACTGAAAATAAAGCAACACTTCCTGCATGACATATAGTAGCTGATAAGTATGGGAAGACTTGAGAGTTTCTTTTAATAGAAGTAAATTACAAATCTATATAACTTTCTGATATCAGTTGATTTGAAAGAAAAAGATTTTCGCTGGACAACCCCTTTAATGGGGGTCAGAGTTGTGAGAATAGGACATATAAAAATAAAGAAGGAAAACTTAGAAACTATACTTCAAGGCATTTTATCCTTTGAAAAGTTCTTGGTAGATTTACTTTTGCTGAAAAGTACTGGTTGCCAACTCCGGGATGTACCCTAGTCATGTCCCCAGTTATTCATCTCGTGTATGACGAGTCAAGATAATAATTTGTTTCCAGCCATTAGCTGCCTAGAACAAGGCAGATTATGGGAGTATCACATTAGGAATTCTACATGCTTAACTCTCAATATGATTAAATCATCCATTTGCAGATGTGATTATATCCCAAGCAAAGTAAATGTTTCATATAATCTGTGCAGGGCATAAATGAAGTGAGAAATGATGACAGGATATAGTAGATGTATGTAGCTTAGTACTGTATGTCAGAGAGGCCAACAAGCATTAATTGCACATAGCATTATCACTGCGTTATCTAAGAGACAGGATGGATATATGTGCCCCCTTGTGGTTACAATGCCCTCTGTACTGCTGCCTGCATTTTAAATAGGAAAGTGTGAATAGGGAAAGCTGTTTGCAAGTGCTGATAATTAAATTAGTAACAAATCTCTAGATCCCTGTGTTTTTGGATGTCTATGTAAAGAATTGTAATGGGCTCACACACAACTGTGTCAAAACCAGTTTTCATGCACATTAAAGAGATTGGGTCTATTTTATAATAGAAACCTATGAGGCACAATTCACATGCATTTACTGTCAAATGGTTCATGCTGCTCTTACAATAGGCATCATGATATAACAACAGGCACCCTGACATGACTGTACTATGTGAACGGTATGGTAGTAATTCTGTATATTTTAATTGTTTTTGCTATTGTAGAAAAAAGTGAATCTAGACTTTTGATGGAGTTTTTACCTTGTGGAGCTTGTATTATTCTTTATAAGCCTTTGACTTCCTAAAGGTACAGAGAATAAGTTCTGTATGTATGATATAGGAAAAACAGAGTTAGGCTATGTTTCCACACAGTATTTTTGCTCAGTATTTTTCAACCAAAAACTGAGTGGATTACATAGTTACATAGTTAATACGGTTGAAAAAAGACATGTCCATCACGTTCAACCAAGGAGGGGATGGATACAGGGAAGGGGGAGGGGTGATAGGTTCTAAACATATGCATTTATATTATTTTGCACTAAGAACTTGTCTAGCCCTATTTTGAAGCCCTCTACTGTTTTTGCTGTGACCAGATCCTGTGGTAGACTGTTCCACAGATTCACAGTTCTCATGGTAAAGAAGGCTTGTCGCCTCCGGAGATTTAACCTTTTTTTCTCCAGGCGGAGGCAGTGCCCTCTTGTCCTTTGAGGGGGTTTTACCTGGAACATCTTTTCCCCATATGTCTTGTAGGGGCCATTTATATATTTAAATAAGTTAATCATATCTCCCCTTAAACGTCTCTTCTCCAGACTAAACAAATGTAATTTTTTAAATCTCTCCTCATAACCGAGATGCTCCACTCCCCTTATTAGTTTAGTTGCCCGTCTTTGTACCCTCTCCAGCTCTAGAACGTCCTTTTTATGAATCGGGTTCCAAAACTGGACAGCATACTCCAGATGAGGCCGCACCAAAGCTTTATAAAGCGGTAATATTATATCCCTGTCCCGTGAGTCCATGCCTGTTTTAATGCATGACAATATCCTGCTGGCCTTAGAAGCAGCTGACTGACATTGTGTGCTGTTCTGTAGTTTATTATCTACAAGTACATCCAGATCCTTCTCCATCAGCAACTCTCCCAGAGTAACTCCCCCCAGGACATATGATGCATGCGGGTTATTAGTACCCAGGTGCATAACTTTACATTTATCTACATTGAACCTCATTTGCCAAGTGGACGCCCAAACACTCAAGGTGTCTAAGTCATCCTGTAACATCTGTTGAAAAAACAGAAAGGGTATGTTCACACATTGTTGAAATTGAGTGGATGGACGCCATTTATTGGCAAATAAATGACCATTCTTTTTAAATAACAGACATTATTTGCTTTTAAATGACAGCCATTCACTCAATTGCAAGAGTGTGTGAACATAGCCTTTCTGTGGTTTCAATCCACTCCTGTTTAGGGTTGAAAAATACTGATCAAAAATACTGTGTCTAAACAGAGTTTTAGGTATGTGCACACACGGCATATATGCTATGAATTTACTGCACTGAATTTCTGAATGGAAAATCTGCAGTATTAACAGCACAAGAAATATCGGTGAGATGGGTGTCATCTACATGGGGTGGAATTGCTGCACACTTGCAGCAGAGTTCAAGGCAAAATCTGCAATTATCCACAGTCTGGTGCATTCTTCTATGGATTTCTGGCAAAATCTGCATAGTTTGTTGTAGATTTGCGGTTGTGTCCTATTTCTGCTATGTATGACTGAACTCTTATACCTTTTTAATAAACTTTATTTTCCCTCCTTTAAGACTTCTGAATGTTAGGGAAAATATGTTGGGACGCAAACAATGCCCATAATATTTATTTTGAACTTTATTGTGAACCTGCTGTCATTTCAATAAATACTATAGTGAAAAAAACTCCTTTAACCCTTTGCCTCTGCAGCCACTTTTAGTGGCTGCAAGACGAAATTGACTTCTTTTTAGAAGTAATTTTTGTTTGATATAGTAACCTTTTCTTTAAGAAAAACTCTAAACTAGGGATGAGCGAACTTTTGAAAAGTTTGGTTCGGTTCGATCCGGCGAACTTTAGTACAAACCGAACCTAAAATGAACCTTGCATTAACGGCTGAATAATTGCAGCTACAATAGTGGGCGTCTGATAGGGTATAGTTTTGTTTAGTTGCAGTTGCTATTACAATGAAAAAAGTGGAAAAAAATCAAAGTGCAAAAATTGTGAAAAATAATTAGCCAAAGTGTAAGTGATTACACGGGACATAGGACACAAAGTTCCTTGGACCCAGTAGGGTGGAAAACAGACATTTGGCAGTGGAACCAACAGCAGTAATAGTACTGTATTGGACGCAGTGTGGTGGAGAACAGACAATTGATGGAGGAGGAGGCAGTAGGACTTGATTGCACCCAGCCCAGTATGATTGAGAACAGACTATTTGAGGAGGAGAAGGCAGTACCTGATTGCACCCAGGCCAGTATGATTGAGAACAGACTATTCATGGAGGAGGATGATGTTCAGCCTTGGAGTGGTGGCCTGGGAATCCTCGCTGATTATGTGGTTCACCACACTTTCAAGAAAACGGACGAGTGGGATGATGTCATTGATGCCTGATCACAGTTGCGTCCTCAAAAGGGATCAACAATTAGCAGGACATGTCCGAAGAAACCTGTTCATCATGAGGTTTATCACATGTGCCATACAAGGTGTACGACGCAGCCCTCCCTGCTGCACTGCAGAGAAAAGGTTCCTCCCTTTGTGGGCTACAACACTTCCCACCGTTAGCTGACCTTGGGTCAGCCATTCATATATCTCCTCCCTCATGGTCCGGAGGAGCTCTTGCCCACTATTGCTCCATTCACCCAGGCTCACAAATTGGAAGACAGCCTGAGAGCTCCGGGCCTGACATTGTTGGTAAGACACCGGGGCAGGTTGGACTGCAGTCAAAGTGGTGGATGGTTGCAAGCTGGTGGAAGCAGAACTTTTGCAGAACTGTCCCTCTAAAGCACCAGGGAGGTGATAGTGGTAAGAATGGGCTAACTTTCTAGTGGTCTTCTCGGGGAATGTTGACCCAATGGGCACTAACAGACATGTACTGCCCTTGCCCATAATTAAAGGACCAGACATCAGCACTGGGGTGCACGATCTTGGACACCAAGAATCCCAATGAGTCGCCAACATTTTTTACACAACTGTGCAGTGATCGAACAGCCTATGGGATGGCTGATGGGACTTTTTTTTTTCTCGGACAGTGATGGGACTTTTTTTGGGGGGGGGACTTTTTTTTTTTAAACTTTTTGTTGTTGCAGCTAAACAGGGTTCTCCTATTTTTTTAACCTTATTGTAAAGATATTAACTAATTTTCCCTTAATAAATTTGATAAGCTTGAACACTGAAGTTGCTGTCATGCTGTCATGTGTCTTGGATAATACTCACAGACAGCTGTCACATTACCTTTTTGATTAGGCAGCACCCAGGTATATCTGAGGAGACTAATTTAAGGTCTCACCCTAACAGGGGTGACGTCACACATCTTGATATTCACAGAAAACCAGAATACAAGGGATTATAGGAGTAATAATCCCTTGTATTCTGGTCCATTCTGTTAAAAAAAGTACAATTTTGCATTGCCGTTGTTTTTACCAGATTCGTAAAACAAACTTTCTCAAAGTTTGGCTCGATGCCGAACCAAACTTTTTGCAAAGTTCTTAACGAATCTGGTTCATTACATTTGGGTTCGCTCATCCCTACTCTGAACTTTCAATAGATTTGAAATTCTCTGCATGTAACAAAGATAGTCACACAACACATGAGATCATTCACTTTTACAATATGTCTACTCTAATTATTTGGCAAGGGTCCTTTGAGGATGTTATAGGGCTTAGAATTTTAGCAGCAACTTTTTTCCAATTTCATATACAGTAGCAGACAATCAGGCACAGTAACAGAATCAACATTTATGTACAGTAATAGGGGATCATGTACATTAACAGCAGCAACAATCAGATACAGTACACTAACATGGACAATGACTAGCAACACTAATAGGAGCAAAGAACAGGGATGAATATAAAGTACAGTGACAAGGGTAACTATAGGTACAAAAGAGGACAATTGAGATTGGAACAGCACAGTAACAGAGGACAGGGTAGAGCAACAAATACAACAACAAGGGCAAGAGACAGTATTAGGCCAGGGGGGACTATTAGAGGCTGCTACGGGGTAGGGATGTGGAACAAGGCAGGAAGGGGTTAATCACTGCTGTTTACATTACCTGACTGTGCAGACTCCATTATTTTCTACTGGCTCTGAACTCCTCCCACACACAAAGGAGGAGATCAGGGCCCAGAAAGCTGTCAGAGACTGGCCCCTTCTGGCATCCTTACCGCTATTAGTCTGCCTGTACCCGACCTGGCTGAGTGATAAAAGGATAACTTGCATGATGCCAGGACTGCACTCGATAACATCACTCTAACAGGGTTCCACTAATAGGTCTCAACCCAAAACTTAAATGTCTGTGATATTGTAGTAAGGGTTTAAAATGAACATGTGGTACATAATTTTAGGGAAAGAATACTTGTATTACCTTTCAAATGCTGTGTTATACCTCAGTGAAGTACCAATGAGGTGTGGTCCCGACAGTTAAGAGCTTTTTACACAGACAGCTACTGTAAGTTTCCTTTCCCCAAGAACTGTGTAATATTGCGATTTCTTTCCTGCAAAAAGGTTAAGATTAAATATATCTTAAGGCTGGGTTCACACTATGTAACTGTGCGGCTGTATTTTTTATGCGGCTGTAAATGTGCGGATGAAACTCCGGCCGTGGGAAAAAATAGACATGCGGCTCAAAACATACGGTCATTTACTTGGAAATCTGGTTCAACTAAAAATAACAAATAAAATCTTAAGAAAGTGATGCAAACACCTCTGGATGCATCTGGGAAAGCAGGGAACACAGTTTACATGAATTGCTATTACCGGGGTTTGCGATCCTCTGCAGTAATGCCGATGTCTCTCATGGTTAATCTATTAAATTAATAAAACACATTTTCGTTGTAATAAAGTGCCTTTCGTTGTTCACTAATTAAATTTAAACTAATCCATCATTTTGCAATTAAATATACTGTTAAAATAAATAGATATATAAATAAATGTATAGTTATATATATATTTATGTTTTGACAGTATATTTAATTGCACAATGATGGATTCGTTAGAATTAAATTATTGACCAACAAAACTGAATTTATTTAATCGAAAATGTGTTTTCTTAATTAAATATTAATTAGTACAGGAAGCTCCATAAGCCGTTAATTCATATTGCCGGCAAAAGAGTATTCTGTACTAATCATCACTTTACTTTAATGAAAACATCAAATGTTTCTTCTAATTATGTTATCACAATAGCATTATTAGAAGAAACATTTAGAATTATATGTGCGCTCAGCTGATTGGCTGATCGGCTCAGCGCACATATAATGAGCCGGTCCGCAGTACAGTCACTTCATTGTGCTGCGGACCAGCGAAGAGGACACATCGGGGTGAGTATAGAGCTCTCCCCACCCCCTCCCCAGCACTGCACCCCTCCCAGCAAGGAAGGGGGGGTCAGTTAACCCCTTCCTTGCTGGGATGGGTGCAGTCTAAAAATAAGTCTGGCCCCCAAGGGGTTAAGGGGGATGCAATACATCCTCCCTTAACCCCTTGGGGGCCAGACAGTAAGCAGCGATCTGTAGAGATGCTGCATACTGTAAGGTGCACAACACCGCTCACGGATGGGTGTTGTGCTCCTGTTTGTGTGTTTTTTGTGTGTTTCTCCCTTTTTGTTTTTCAGATATCGGTATCCTGTGGATTACGTCGGATTCCGTGGACTACGTCGATGACCAGCGTTTTTTTAATGTTTTTTTTTTTAATAAAATGGTCAATGAGGGGTGTGGGGGTGTTTTTATTTGAATAAAAAATTTTTTTAACTTGTGTCTTGTCTTTATTTTTTTACTTTATTGACTTAGTAGTGGAAGCCGTCTAATAGACGGAATCCATTACTAAGTTGGGGCCTAGTCTTATACCAATTTATACCGGCTAAGTTGGGGCCAATTTATACCGGCTAACACTAGGCCCCAACTTAGTAATGGATTCCGTCTATTAGACGGCTTCCACTACTAAGTCTATAAAGTAAAGAAATAAAGACAAGACACAAGTTAAAATTTTTTTTTATTCAAATAAAAACACCCCCATACCCCTCATTGACCATTTTATAAAAAAAAAAAAAACATTACAAAAACGCTGGTCATCGACGTAGTCCACGAAATCCGACGTAATCCACAGGATACCGATATCTGAAAAACAAAAAGGGAGAAACACACAAAAAACACACAAACAGGAGCACAACACCCATCATTGTGAGCGGTGTTGTGCACCTTACAGTATGCAGCATCTTTACAGATCGCTGCTTACAGTCTGGCCCCCAAGGGGTTAAGGGAGGATGTATTTCATCCCCCTCAACCCCTTGGGGGCTAGACTGATGTCAGACTGCACCCATCCCAGCAAGGAAGGGGTTAACTGACCCCCCCTTCCTTGCTGGGAGGGGTGCAGTGCTGGGGAGGGGGTGGGGAGAGCTCTATACTCACCCCGATGTGTCCTCTTCGCTGGTCCGCAGCACAATGAAGTCACTGTGCTGCGGACCCGCTAATTATATGTGCGCTCAGCCGATCAGCCAATCAGCTGAGCGCACATATAATTCTAAATGTTTCTTCTAATAATGCTATTGTGATAACATAATTAGAAGAAACATTTGATGTTTTCATTAAAGTAAAGTGATGATTAGTACAGAAAGCTCTATTGCCGGCATATGAATTCTCTATTGCCGGCATATGAATTAACGGCTCCTGTACTAATTAATATTTAATTAATAAAACACATTTTCGATTAAATAAATTCAGTTTCGTTGGTCAATAATTTAATTCTAACGAATCCATCATTGTGCAATTAAATATACTGTCAAAAAATAAATATATATATATAAATATACATTTATTTATATATCTATTTATTTTAACAGTATATTTAATTGCCAAATGATGGATTTGTTAGAATTAAATTATTGACCAACGAAACTGAATTTATTACAAAGAAATGTGTTATTAATTTAATATATTAACTATTAGAGGCATCGGCATTCGGCATCATTGCCGGCTATTTTTGAAGTACTCCGTACGGACCGCCTGTCAATCCTCGGCCGCATGTCCAGCCGCAAACAATGGTCTTGTTCATTTTTTACGGGTCCGTTTACGATCGGGCCGTAGATTCATACATAGTGTGCACTGTGCAGCCGTATATCCTATACTTTCCAGCCTACGCATGAACCACCAAAAATACCGCCGCACAATTACAGCCGCAAATACAGCCGCACAGTTACATAGTCTGAACCTGGCCTAAGTATGTATTTATGTATGTATTATGTATTCATCTCCTTAATTTTGATTCACACTGCACACTGTAAGTTTTTGTACCCCGTTTAACAGATGTTTCTAAATGGTTACTTTTAACATACACATAAACATGGTCAACCACGCTTTTGTGTATGCTTAAAAAATAAAATAAATAAAAAATGGATCAGTTTTGATCATTTCTTTATTAATCAATGGAAAATGGAAGCACCCAATTGCATCTGGTTTTGCATTTGTCCAGACTGCAAAAACAACAGCTAAGGCTAATAAAATAAAGTGTGTTCAATTAATAGGGATGAGCAAACCAGCCGAGGTTCTGGATCCCGCTGTCTGCCCGCCCTGTGGAGAGGGTGGATACAACCTTAAGGACCACCTGGAAAACTGGGATACATCCATAGCCATAGGCTGTATCCCAGTTTTCTAGGCAGTCCTCAGGCTGTATCCACCCTCTCCACGGAGCGGGCAGACAGCGGAAATCAGAAGCCAATAGTTCAGGTTCATACAAACCCCAACCTCGGCCGTTTCGCTCATCCCTATCAATTATTTTAGATTGTTACCAAATTTCGTGCGGTAAATGCTTCCTAAACTATGATATATCACATGATGTTTTTTCCTTTCCGTTTATTTATTTTTTAAAGACGTCCGTCATTTTGAGTTTAAAATGAAGTCAGCCATTTTGTTTTTTGAACACCTGTCATTACAATGATTGCTGCTGGTACATTATTCTAGTTCAGGGAGACTGACTGGCTTTTGGTTGGAGTCCATTGAATTTAATAGTAAAGACGGTGAAAGGATAGTGAAAAAAACTGCATATATGTATATTGTTTGCAAAAGACGTACACAATCAATTTTCATGATCATTTTTTGACGTCCATGCAAACAACATCTTTTATTCTATACACTATGTGCATTAAGCAACCATCATTTCATTGACTTCAATGCATTTTATTGAGGTCAATTAAAATGAATGTTAACAGGCGTCATTTCTCGCCTTCCCTCTTTTTTTTCTTTTTTTTTACTTAGTGTGAGCACAGCCATACGGTGCAAAAGATGTCTCCCATATATATGTTCAATAGTGTATTCCTAGCATCTTATACAACCTACACGTTTTGGGTGTTTTTAAACATCTTCTCATAGATTTTTATTAAGAAATAGACAGGTCATAGCAGCAATTGTAGGATTAAACAATAATATATTAACAGAAGCCCTTAGGCCTGTGCAGTGAAAGGAGTCACCTTTCCACACTCAATAATGAAGAAGAGACAAAGAAAATAAGGTCGATGGCAATTACTGTAGCTGCAATAAATAGTCATCCTTAATCAAGACATTTTTTTGAAATCTCATTGACTTTGAAAATGCCTCAATTTATCAAACAGAATCATACATTGCAGAAGCCATATTGGATTGGTGATTACTAGAAATCTTCCCCCTCAAAGCTATAGCCACAAATTTCAAAGTGAAGCAATCAGCGGTAGCAATGTGATGTCCCTTATTATTGTCTATTCTTATTTATGACACAATGAGATGTAGAAAAAATTGCGAGCATGCTCTTCTGCATGTATATAGGCAGCCTGACTGAGCTACCTGGTTTACTTTCCAGTAAATTACATTCGCTGGTGCATGACAATGAAAACTCAACTGTCAGTCTTATAAAATAATTACACATATGAGCTGTCTATCGATGTGTTTTATGCTTGTTTTTAATAAAAGAGATACAGAGAATTTATTTGTACTTGTGAAACATTCAATTGCTTGGTAAAACTAGAAGCAGAGAATGTGTCATGCAGAAACCTGTGCAAGTATGTCTCCCTCCCTTCCTCCCTCCCTCCGTTCCTCCCTCCCTCCCTTCCTTCCTTCCTTCCTCCCTTCCTTCCCAAACAATAATGTCATTTTAGGGAAATGCACTCTATGAATTGTGGAATCCTATTTAGAAGGTATACTTATGGTTGAAGGCATACCACCCCAGATTATTAGATTAGATATGCTTTTAATCTATCACATTTTAACCTTATTTGACCCTAGTCTAACAACAGACACAGTGACATACAAACCCCAACCATATGTAACCAAATCAGTTCTAGTGAAAATGTTTTCGATAAATTCTACACACTTTTTACTGCATGTCCAGATATTCTGCTCTTTTTAACCCCTCCTATATTTTGAGTATTATAGTTATCATTTTCACATGACAGTGAGGAGAACTGTGCTCGGAAAATAGCTGAAAAGCTGCATTCTCAAAATAGACCTATATCATCCCCAGGCGAAGAGTGTAGTGATTAACCCCATCCCTGAAATAATCCTGAAAATATCTATTTTGACAGTATTCTTAATTTTGTCTTTTTTTTGGGGAACTTTATCCTATTTTATTTGAAATACCCACCACTTCTTCCTACTAGGCCGATGTATTATTATTTTAGTATTTTCATAACTAAGTGATGAATTCCCCTTAACCCACCAAGATGTACTGGTTCAAGATGGTGGGGGCATTTTTAGCGGTTCCCCTCTGCATTCAGCAATGGACAGCAGCCACTAAAGCTGCATTCACATATCTGCAAATTTTGCGGACCTATGGACGGTGAATACCTGTGTGGCTCTGTCATTACAGTGCCCTCGGAAATTCAAACATTTTCCCCACTGCTGGCATGATATTGATACATCATGGACAAATTGCAGACGTGCGAATGCAGCCTAATAGTTGTTAAATATATTGTTCTCTTTTGCCTTCTAAATACCATTTGAATGCAACTGTTACAGCAGACAGAGGTATGTAAATAGTGTTCAGAATACATCATTGGTAGTGCAATGACCGGATCGGTTTTCTGTGACAAGACTGTGGAGAGCCAATCGATTGTCATGGCAGCTGGAGGCCTGTATAAGGGGCATATGGCAGTGCAATCAGATAACAAATTGCACTGATCAGTTTAATTGTAGAGCACTACATTGATAAGTATGATCTCCGCTATAAACTAGTATAACATAACATTAATTATCTCCTGATTTGACGTTATCCATGACTTCCTGATATATATTCTTCAACTACTTTTTTCTTGTTTCCCTATGGTCATGTTGCTGTGTACTTTTCATCTGTTACCAGACTCTATGGATGCAACCTGGGGCCTAGCAGTCAGTCATCCTGTTGTGCGTCAGGCTCTGGTGAACATCTAGGGATTGTCGTAGACCCTGCTAAGCAAAGTGATGTTTTTACATTGATCACCCGATGAGATTTTTTTGTCTGTTAACCTGACCAGTGATCCAGTGATTGAACAAGAGTCTTCTAAGTTGCATTTCAACCACCTTCAGACTTTAGGGCTCAGTGTAAATTATTAACACCCCTAAGCCCTACTCTTGTAAACCAGGGGTTATAAGATTGACTCTTGTAAATCTCCATTTTACTTGTCATTTGCTGGAGTCTCTTTATTATGCAGAAGATTTGTTTGCCACACCTGCTATTCAGCATTGATCCCTCTAATGGTCCATTTACATGGAGCGATAATCCGCCAAATCGAACGATTAACAATTTCAAAGTAACAATGTGTTTTTTTATAACGATCAGCATTTAGACAGAACAATATATCATTTGGAAAAATCGTTATTGCAATCTTTTTAAAAAGCGTTTAAGCTCATCTCACACACAAGTTGAATCTGTAAAAGACTGTTTACACGAAGCAATCTGCAAATTTTTAGCGAATGACCAATGACGATTTGACAACATGTTGAAAGATCACAATAAAATGGTTTCTCGCTCGTTGCTCGATCGTTCTGTGTTTATAGTAGCTGATTATCTCTCCAATGCGATCATTGTCGCGAAAATTTGAATGATAATCATTTCATGGGAACACATCATAAAGCTTTTTAAAAAGTTCTGAAGCATGAAAGCATGGATTTCAAAAGACCATTGAAGGTGTTCTGTGGTATAAGGCAGTAAGAAATTAGCAGCAGGTGTGGTGACTATGGGGTTGCAATGTACAATTGGTAAAGTTAGCAGGTGTTTTGCTACCGCTGCAGCCCTTGTCACAGGGCCTCAATGGTAGTTAGCATGTCTTAAAGACCGAATACACACTCTGTAAGTGCTTCTATTACCCCTTTATACCAGCTATTGGTGTAGGACACAGTCACAGGGAGTTCAGGGATAATTGCCGCACAATTTACCTTTAGTTTCAGGTTAGGACAGTCTCTGACTTCAGGTTAATTTAGAGAATTAAACAAGGGTGGCAGGGTGAACTACTAAAGGGGGCACTGTCAAGAGGGTTATGGCAATTTTTGCCAAATTTTGATTACTTGACAGGAATAGAGACAGACAGACAGTCATCTGGTACTTTTGGTAAAAGATCGAACCTTACCATCATGAGTATGCGGATTGGCACATCTAGGACTACTTGGCACCAGCGCACCACTGGTAGTAGCTGACCTTGGAGTTAACCAAACAGGATTCAGAGAAAGTGGAGGGGCACTTTGGCCAGAAATGTAGCTTCTCCATCCCCTGACTAGACTTGACTCACTGTGGAAAGCAGGATGAGATATGTAGATGATGACCCTCTCATCATGGAAAGACAAAAAGTTATGTTAGACTATACTTTTTACCTTGTTGAAGTACACTTACAGACAAAAGAGGATGTGATTCCCCACTAATATATCCAATCCCTGAGAAAAACCATTGTCATGAACTAAGCCGTGTTATTTATCTCACCTGTTTTTAGTGTTCTGAAATATGTTTTCTAAAATTCTTTAAAAAAAACTTCTTTATATTTAATTTCTACTTTCAATCTTTTCTTTACGTACCAAGGACTGCTAAAAGACATGGCTACCAGATGGCTAAGCCTTTAATTAGCATTGACTTGTGCTTCCCAGCTTTATCTTGGTCTTTACATTTGCTTTACTTATTGTTGCTAAGGCCTGCAGATATTAATTTCAACTCTAATGGTTATTTCTTCATCAAGCTGTTCGCTAATATTTTCTAACCTCTCTGACTTTTTACAAATGTGAAAAGTCTTGAATACTGATGGACGAGCAGAAGGAAGGTTCCTGCTCAGTGACTCTGAAAAACCATTATATCTTATGTATTTTCCAGACCGTGCCTAGCAACAGCTAGAAAATGCTGGAGAAATAAAATGCAGAGTGCGCTGGCAATTAAGAATGGACTGCAGCATAAGGAACTATTCCAGGTGTTGATTACTCAAACTATTTTTATGAAACCACAGTGAACATTTGCTAGAACATTATATGACTTTGATTTTTTTCATCGTAAATAAAGACAATATAGTGAAACCAATTATACAATAAAATTTATTTCCAAGATTTTTTTTTTTATAGGAGATTATATAAATATATAGATTAGATAAATATATAGATTAGATAAATATTGTAACTACTTTATAATAACTCCTTGATGTGGTAGCCAATTTTAGTAGCAACAGCTTTATTTGCTAATGTCTATTTTGCAAGACCCCTATTTTTTTCACATTTACATTTAGCACGTACTGTATGAGGGTTTGTTTTTTGCAGGGAAAGTATTTTTAGTGACATCATCAAATATACCATGTAATGCATTCAAGCATACCTATACTTTTAAAAGAATTTTAAAAACTAACATGGTTTTGTTAGAATAATCCTTCAGACTGATAACAAGTGATTCTAGGGCTGTCACTTCAGTTATTAAGACCCTGGGAGTCCCCTCCATCGTTCACAGCTACTTCTCATTCTTAAGATGCCAGGTGGGACCATAGCTGGGTTTGCCAGCAGCATTACACAACAATGACTGAACTCAGGGAGAACAGTGAAAAAATCCAATCGAGTACACATTTACGAGTCTCCACTGATTGACCCCTATAAAATTTGAAAATGCAAAGAAGTTGAAGCATCAGTTGTGAGTCTCAAAACTAGGGAATAGCCAGATATCCCTCTCTCCGGAGAAGGAAACCCATTGCCAAGGGGTGCCTCCTAGTGGAGAGAGCGCCAAACCACCCTGATATATAGTCCCTCAGGTCATCACTCTGTTGCAAGCTTTGGGACCTAAATAGGGAAACACCAGGGTTGCCCCTATAAGTCTAACTCTGTGGCGGGTATAACGACATAAGAAAAGGGTTACCAAGGCTAGGCATCCATCCATAGACTGCAGTTTTGGGGTATTTGCCCCTAGTCAGTGTGGAGTAGGATTCTGGCTACCGAGGCAATGAAAAATAGACAAAAGACAACAATCACGGAACTCAGGGAGAACAGTGAAAAAATCCAATGGAGTACTCATTTACGAGTCTCCACTGATTGTCCCCTATAAAATTTGAAAATGCAAAGAAGGGGTCCGTGGAGCCTCAGTTGCGAGTCTCAAAACACGGGAATAGCCAGATATCCCTTTCTCTCTTTGCAAGCAGCATTCACACAAGACTTCACTTATCTGGCCAATCACTGCACAGTACTTACTCAACTCTTCTTTACTTTAACATTCAATATGTGGAGAGTAAAAAGGAACAATGTGGTGCAGTTACCGGTGATGAGTGATTTTTTTGAAAACAGTGAAATTTACACTCACCCTATGAGGCTGTACATATAGGCACAACATTAAGAAATCTTTCTTGAATATAGGGATGCCGCTTCTACCAGCTGGGTTTTTTGGAAAGACACAGTGAATCAAGGACTGGACAAAGTGATGAAGAGCGCTGGATCACACATCACTAATTCCCAGGAGAAGCCTTAATAAAGCAACCACCTTAGAAGACCAGAAAAAATTATCCCCAAGATTCAGTGGAGTAGAAGATCTTTTATGTGCACTGAACTGAACAGGTTGGCACTGTGCTGGAAAATGATTTGCAATACACTTCTTCAACTGGCACGTTAGGGTGAAAAATAGGGTTATTTATACACTTATTTGCAAGGTGATATGTAAGAAAAAATGGGGGGGGGGGAATAGCAGATTTATTGGGTGGTCGGAAAGGGAAGCTACAATGTGTATTGTGTGGAGAAGGCAGATAGGCTTAGGGCTCTATTACACAGAGCAATAATTGGCTCAATTGGGCCAATTATCGCTCCGTGTGATAGAGACGACGATCAGCCGATGAAATACTATCATACTGTATCAGCTCCCCAAGGAACTGCGCTCCAGCACTCACCAACCTTATATTTATTATGGCATCTTATAAGTGCTGCTTCATGCTTTAGTTTTATATTGGTGTTGCTAACATTGTGAATAGGGATGAGCGAACTTTTGAAAAGTTTGGTTCGGTTTGATCCGGCAAACTTTCGTGAAGTTTGGATTCGTACAAACAAACCTAAAATGAACCTTGCTATAACGGCTAAATAATTGGAGCTACAATAGTGGGAGTCTGATAGGGTATAGTTTTGTTTAGTTGCAGTTGCTATTACAATGAAAAAAGTGGAAAAAAATCAAAGTGCAAAAATAGTGAAAAAAAAATTAGCCAAAGTGTAAGTGATTAAACGGGACATAGGACACAAAGTTCCTTGGACCCATTAGGGTGGAAAACAGACATTTGGCAGCAGCAGTAATAGTACTGTATTGGACCCAGTATGGTTGAGAACAAACAATTGACGGAGGAGGAAGAAGAGGCAGCAGCACTTGATTGCACCAAGCCCAGTATGATTGAAAAAAGACTATTGGAGGAGGAGGCACCACTTGATTGCACCCAAGCCAGTATGGTTGAGAACAGACTATTTGAGGAGGAGTAGGAGGCAGTACCTGATTGTACCCAGGCCAGTATGGTTGAGAACAGACAATTGATGGAGCAGGATGTTTAGCCTTGGAGTGGTGACCTTGGAATCCTCGCTGATGATGTTGTTCAGCGCACTTTCCAGAGCACGGACGAGTGGGATGATGTCGTTGATCCCATATTCATGTCTGCTCACAAACAGAGTTGCGTCCTCAAAAGGGATCAACAATTGGCAGGACATGTTCAAAGAAACCTGTGCACTATGAGGTTTATCACATGTGCCATGCAAGGTGTATGACTCATCCCTCCCTGCTGCACTGCAGACACAATGTTCCTCCCATTGTTGGCTACAACACTTCCCACCGTTAGTTGACCTGGGGTCAGCCATTCATATATCTCCTCCCTGATGGTTTGGAGGAGCTCCTGCCCACTGTGGCTCCGTTCACCCAGGCTCACAAAATGGAGGACAGCCTGAGAGCGTCGGGCCTGACATCGTTGGTAAGACACTGGGGCAGGTTGGACTGCAGTCAAAGCGGCGGGTGGTTGCAAGATGGTGGAGGCAGAACTGGCCCCCTAAAGCATCGGGGAGTTGACAGTGGCAAGAATGGGCTAACTTTCTGATGGTCTTCTGGGAGGATGTTGACCCAATGGCCAGTAACAGACATGTACTTCCCTTGCCCATAATTAAAGGACCAGACATCAGCACTGGGGTGCACGGTCTTGGACACCAAGAATCCCAATGAGTCGCCAACATTTTTCTACACAACTGTGCAGTGATGGGACTTTTTTTTTTCTGAGATCGTGATGGGACCTTCTTTGGACTATTTTTTTTTTATTTATTTTTTTACTTTTTTGGTTGCGGCTAAACAGGGTTTTGCTATTATTATTTTTTTGAAGCTCTATTGTAAAGATATAAACTGAAATCTTCACCTAATAAAGTAGATCAGCTTGAACACTGAGGTTGCTTTTATGTGTCTTGGTTGATACTCAGACAGCTGACACATTACATTTTTGATAAGGCAGCACCCAGGTATATTTGAAGAGACTAATTTAAGGTCTCACCCTAACAGGGGTGACGTCACACATCTTGATATTCACAGAAAACGAGGATACAAGGAATTATAGGAGTAATAATCCCTTGTATCCTGGTCTATTCCATGATTTTATTTGTTGTTGTTTTAACTAGATTCGTTACGAACTTTCTCAAAGTTTGGTTCGGCGATGAAGTTCGTAATCTGGTTCGTTACGGTTTGGTTCGCTAATCCCTAATTGTGAATATAATTATATATATATATATATATATATCATTAGGTGGTATATCTGTAGACTTAGGCTACATTTACACGTTCTGTAATTTTTTCCATAATAGTGGATCCGTAATTACGGATAAGTTTAGGGCCCATTGATTTAAATTGAGCTGTTCACAATGTCTGTATATTTATCCGCAATTAGCAAAAAATTGCATCCACAAAATGAATTATTTAATTAATTACTGTAATTGCAGCACAGATTGCCCCATAGAAGTCTGAGAGTATCTGTAATTTTTACAGATATAATATCTGTAATGTCAACAAATCCATTCAAAATACAGATGAGTAATCATTTTAAACCATTACCACCTATTTAACTATCACCTTCCCCTTTTTTGCTGATCCACAAAAAGTAGGGATTACGGTTGCAATACAGATGGATTTCTTGCAGATTGTGGATGATTGCAGACATCTTATACCAGGGGTACTCAACAAGGTCCACTTACTGGGGTCTATTGTCAGGTGAAGGTCCAATCAGTAGTAAACGTGTTCTTTTGTTAACTTTTCAGAAATATTGTTGAACTAATTACATACAGGATTGATAATTATAAGTGGGAAAACTAACTTTTGTTCTCTTTCACAAGCCCTTATATAACCCACATGAGCACCATGTGCTCCCCCTATTAGTATATAGCCCCCCTCAGATCTCCCCCCAGTAGTATATAGCCCCCCTTTGCACTCCCCCCCAGTAGTATATAGCCCTCCTGTGAGCTCTCCCCCATTAGTATATAGCCCCCCTGGGAGCTCCCCCCTAGTAGTATATAGCCCCACTGTGAGCTCTCCCCCAGTAGTATATAGCCCCCCTGTTCGCTTTCCCGGTAGTATATATCTCCCCCCATGTGCTCCCCCTCCCATATAGCGCCCCTGTGCACTCCCCCTCCTATGTAGTATAACATTAAAAAAAACAATTATACTCACCTGGGTCCAGACACCTCCTCTTCTTTTCGCTCTTGTGGCCGCACTGCAGCAGTCACTAGAGGCCGCTCTCCCCTTGTCCTGGCGTCGGCGCCCCAGTGACGTTACTCGAATGCCGACGTTACTCGAGTTACTCGAGTGCCAAAACCAAAGGCAGAGTATGGCAAAGTATGGCAGAGTGACTGACAGCGAGGGAGCCAATGGCTATTACAGCAGAGAGTGGCTTGTATGAGTGTTTCTTTCTCCCAGCAAGACCCAACATGTCTGTGCATTACATGCACAGCCTATTAATATCAATGAGAACTGCAGTGGTGTTGGTGAAGAATTGTTTCCCATAGATTACAGCTCCCTATTGGTGACAATGGCGGTGGGACACCTTTAATCAGCGTATCTTTGAAATACTCATCTAAAATAAAGTGACTACTCTCCTATGGATATACTATACATCTCTTAAGTTGAAAAAAAAACATTAACCTACATTTTTAAAAAGTGTTGTGTGATTTATTTATTTATTTATTTATTTATTTATTTATTTATTCTTTTACAATAAGGATATTTCCTAAATGTTTATTGTTGGCTAAAATTTATATTTAGCATAATAGATAATGAGCCGCATTTCTTCTGGTAACCTAAGCATTTAACGTGCGGTACATTACAAAGACCATTCATTTCCTGTCCCAGAGGTTCAGATAAATATAAAGATCTCTAGCACATAGTTCCAGCAGGAAGATCCCTTCAGTAGCTTCCAATTTCTGTCTGAATTGAAATCCAAATATTCAATTTATCATATAAGTCCTTCAAATGAGGTAGCTTCTTTTTGAATGTCTTTCATTTCTTCTAAATATATTACACATTCTTTCCACATATATCCTATATCTCAAGCTAGTGAAATTGTTTGAAAAATACATCAATACTTTCTATTGTCAAAAACCACAAGTTTATGAGAGAGAAACTTTTAAAAATGTTTTCACCATTTGGAGAAAACTAACAGATTTCCTGCAAGACAACTAAAGTATGGTGGAGAAAGTGATGCGGTTGCAGTTTTAGTCCCCATTTTTCAGGCATAAACTGTAGGAGAATCACTGAAAAACTTGAGAGGACACTCCCCAAAATAACATGAGAGGACTCTCCCCACAGCACATGAAAGTCCCCACGGACGTCTCCTGGTGCTCGGCCAATCAGTGTGCTTCCCCATGCAGAGCACTGATTGGCTGAGAACCAGGAGACATCAGGAACCCCTGAAGCCAGATGAAGCGAGTACTCTGTAATGTATGTACCGGGCCATGGGGGTTAATTGGGCTGATTTTAAGGGACAACTCCAGCCAAAAATGGCACTGGCACGGTGTGGACTTATTGTAGGGACCCAAGTGTATCAGATACCGGCACGAGGTACATGGGGCAGTATGGCTTGATCAATTCATACACAAAATTCTGATGTGTTTTTTATTTAGCCTAGGGGCACTAGTATCAGCCATAGGTGTGAGGTGCAGCACTCTGTTTCTTGCCTGAACCGTATTTTTTAATAAGTTATTACTTAAGGAAAATCCTAATGTACATTATCTATAGGAAATGCACATATAGTGCTATTTCCCCTAATTTAGTAAATCAGAGATCAGAGAGGCTTCAAATTCTCTAAGAAAAAAAAAAATTGACGTCATGAATCATGTGTAATTTTTATGGAGTGTCCAGCAGGGGGCGCACTATATGCAGAAGTCTATTGCACTGTATTGTCAATGGAAGTCTATGTAATTTAATGTAGTGTAATGTACACTATGCTTTATGGATGCAGTACGTTTAAGGAATAATTTGGGGAGCAAGGACACTTGCTCCCCAAATGCAGGGCACCGAGCAGGGAGGGAAAGGGGTGCCGCTGCATCTAACTACCTCCCCCCTCCCTCCCTGCTCAGTGCAGTGGGAAAAATACACACTACTACTACTACTACTCCCATCACCTGTTCATACTATGAGCAGATAATTCTGGAGTAGTACCAGGGAGATCCCCATCACCAAGACCCCCCCACGGCCGACATTCCCCATCTCCCCAGATTATTCCATAAACATACTGCATCAATAAAGCAGAGTGTACATTACACTACATTACATTACATAGACTTCCATTGACAATACAGTGCCATAGACTTCTACATAAAGTAAGCCCCCTGCTGGACACTCCATATGAATTACACCTGATTTGCGACATCAGTTTTTTAGAGAATCTGAAACCTGCCTGATCTACAGTACATAATTAAGGGAAATAGCACTATATGTGCATTTACCATAATTAATGTACATTAGGAATTTGCCTAACTTTCCTTAACCCCTTTGTGCTGCAGCTAGTTTGGGCCTTAATGACCGGGCTCATTTTTCAAAATCTGAACTGTCTCACTTTAAGCGCTTACAGCTCAGTGATGCTTTGATGTATGCTAGCAATTCTGAGATTGTTTTTTTTTTGTCACATATGGCACTTTATATTAGTGGCAAAATTTGATCACTACTTTGTGTGTTTTTTTGTGAAAAACATCAAAATATCATGAAAAAAAAAAAATGCATTTTATGAACTTTGAAATTCTCTGCTTCTAAAAAAAAGTCTTAGCACATAAGTTAGTTACTAAGTCACATTACCAAAATGTCCTCTTTATTCTGGCATAATTTGGTAAACATATTCTACTTTTTTAGGGTGTTATGGGGCTTAGAAATTAGAAAATCTGCAAATTATCACATTTTCGTGAAAGTTTCAAAAACTGATTTTTATTTTAGGGACCAGTTTTTTTTTTTTTATGGATTTAGAAGGCTTGTATCCTGAAAACCCCCATAAGTGACCGCATTTTGGAAACTAGACACCTTAATGAATTCATCTTGGGGTATAATGAGCATTTTAACCCTAAAGGGGCTGGAGGAAAGTATTCAGCATTAGGCCATAAAAAAATGGAAACATAAAATTTTCCAATAATATATACGTTTAGATTAAAGTTTCTCATTTTCAAAAGGAACATGAGAGAAAAAGCACCCCAAAATTTGTAACGCAGGTTCTCCTGAGTAAAAAGGTACCCCATATGTGGGCGTAAACCACTGTATGGGCACACAGCGAGGCTCAGAAGGGAAGGAGTGCCAATTAGCTTTTCCAATGCCGATTTTGCTGAAGAAGGTTCTGAGCGCTAGGTGCATTTGCAGTGCCCCTGTAGTGTCAGCAGAGTAAAATCCCACCATACGTCACCCCATTTTGGAAAGTGCACCCCTCAAAGAATTATTTTGGGGTGTAGTGAGCATTTTGACCCCACAGGTATTAGAGGAAAGTATACAAAACTAAACTGTAAAAATGAAAAACTCAAATTTTTCCAATAATATTTTCGGCTAGTTTGAAATTTCTCAATTTCACAAGGAACAAAAGAGAAAATTTACCCCAGAATCTATAACGCAGATTCTCCTGAGTAGAACTGTACCCCATATGTGGGCATAAACCACTGTATAAGCACACAGTCGGGCTCAGAAGGGAAGGAGCACCAATTAGCATTTTCAGTGCAGATTTTGCTGAAGAAGTTTCTGAGCGCCAGGTGCATTTGCAGCGCCCCTGTAGTGCCAGTGGAGTGAACCCCCCCATAAGTCACCCCATTTTAGAAAGTACACCCCTCAAAGAATTCATCTTGGGGTGTGGTGAACATTTTGACCCCACAGGTATTAGAGGAAAGTATTCACAACTGGCCAGTAAAAATGAAAAACCCAAATTTTTCCAATAATATGTTGGTTTAGTTTAAAATTTCTAAATTTTACAAGAAGCAGGAGAAAAAATGTATCCCAAAATCTGCAACGCAGGTTCTCCTGAGTAGAATTGTACCCCATATGTGGGCATAAACCACTGTATGGGCACACAGCAGGGCTCAGAAGGAAGGGAGCACCAATTTGCTGGAGCAAAACCGCAGCTAGTAATAGTTATTAGAATAGCGCAGTTACTAAAATAAAATGAAAAAAAAAAAAAGATTACAGGTAATGGGGGGTGGTTACGGTCAACCTGGGGTGGTTCCGGGTAATCTGGAGGTGGTTACGGGCAACCTAGGGAGGTTACGGGCAACCTGAGGTGGTTACGGTCAACATGTGGTGGTCACGGGCAACCTGCTGTGGTTACGGCAACCTGGGGTGGTTACAGGCAAGGTGGGGTTGTTACAGGCAATGGGGGGTGGTTACAGGCAACGTCGGGTGGATATGGACAACCTGCTGTGGTTACAGACAATCTCGGGTGGTTACAGGCAACCTGCTGTGCTTACGGAAAACGTGGGGTGGTTACAGGCAATGTGGGGTGGTTACAGGCTATCTGGGGTGGTTACGGGCAACATGGGGTGGTTACGGGCAACATGGGGTGGTTACGGACAATGCGGTGGTTACGGACAATCTGGGGTGGTTACGGATAAACTGAAGTGCTTATAGGTAATCTGGGGTGGGTACCTGTAATCTGGCGGCAATCTGGAGGGGGTCATTGACAATTTGGGGTGGTCAGAGGCAACGTGCGGTGTTCAGAGGCAACGTGCGGTGGTCAGAGGCAAGGTGCGGTGGTCAGAGGCAAGGTGCGATGGTCAGAGGCAACGCGCGGTGGTCAGAGGCGACGCGCGGTGGTCAGTGGCGACGTGCGTTGGTCAGTGGCGACATGCGTTGGTCAGAGGCAGCGTGCGGTGGTCAGAGGCGACGTGCGGTGGTTGTATGCAATCTGGGGGGTTGCATGTAATCTGGGGTGATTACGGGCAACTTGAGGGGGTCACTGGCAGTTTAGGGTGGTTACAGTCAACGTCTGGTGGTTACGTGTAATCTGGCGTGATTTTGGGCAACCTGGGGTGGTTACGGGCAACCTGGAGTGGTTACGGGCAGCCTGGGGGGGGGTGTTACAGACAACCTGGGGCGGTTATGGGCAACCTGAGGTGGTTACGGGCAACCTGCGGTGGTTACGGGTAATCTGGGGGGGGGGGGGGTTAGGGGTAATTTGGGAGTAAACTGCAATTATTACTATTATAAAAAGTGTGGGGGGGTTTTTGTATGTTTTTCACTTTTTGTACTTTTACACATTCATTTCACAGTATTTCTATGATTACTGTGATATTTTCTATCACAGTAATCATAGATCAGTGACAGAGACCAAATTGGTTTCTGTCACTTTAAATTTTCAGAGTTGGCTGGTTATGGAGCGCATGCGCACTTCATAACCAGCCTGGACGTCAAGGAGGAAGGACCTCCCTGGATCAGGTGAGTATATGGGGCAAAGGGGGTGACTGGGGGACGGGGGTGACTGGGGGGGTAGGGGGCGACTTGGGGGGGACTGACACATCACTTTTTATCCCCTGTCACCAATCATTTATGGTGACAGGGGATAAAAAGTGCCGGGAGCACATGGCACAAGCGATCAGCGGTATATATTGTATATACTGCTGATCGCTTGTAACGGGACCCCACAGGGGGGGTCCCTGATCACTGCCCCATGCTCTCTGCTACCTCCGGTGGCGGAGAGCATGGGGCTTTCATTCATTTTTTATTTTCCATCACTGTGAACAGTCTATGTCTGTTCACAGTGATGGTGGCAGCCATCTTGGATCTGATGGCCGCCGGGGGAGGGAGAGGGATAGTGACTGGGGCACTAGGGGGGCTGATCTGGGGTCTGATGGACACATTTCATCTCCCCCTGCCGTGAATCCAGCATTAACGCCGCCGCTATAACGTTAATAGCAGCGATCGCCGGTATGGGGGCCGGCCGGGAGGGACACCACACACTGCCCCAACCCCTTAGCTACTTCCGGTAGCTGGGGGGAGGAGGTGGGGGCCTTCCTGGCCCCGCTATCTTATTCTCTGCCATCGCCATAAAAAGCTGATGGCAGCAGAATAAGGCCCCTTAGTGACCGCCGTAAAAAGCCGTATCGGCGGTCATCAAGGGGTTACGTAATAACATATTAAAAACATGTTTTGGCTGGAGTTGTCCTTTAACATACTTGAGTATGGATTCTTATTGAAAATAACAGCCAAGGATCTGCAACGTAATTCAGATCATATAATCCACTTAGGCCCAGATTATTTAAGAGTGTAAAATTTAGACTGGTGTAAACTGCCCACAGCAACCACAGCTCAGCTTTCCGTTCAGGTAAAATGATAGCGGAGCTGTGATTGGTTGCTGTGGGCAGTTTGCACCAGTCTAAATTTTACACCCTTTGATAAATCTCCCCCCTTAGTAATTAAACTTAAGTATTTAGTGTATATTATTATTTTATATTTGTTCTTAATATGCTTAGGAGTCCGGTTGGCAGTTGCACGTAGTGAGTGACAGCTCTCTCTGTATACAGGATTATACAGGGAAGTCAGTCCCTGATTGAGACCACACATTGGACTTGTAAACATCGAAAAGAACAGATTTTAATTAGTAGCATTCAAATTATACTGAATCCTTTCCCACAAAACTATATATCAATCTGATCATCTTCATTTGCTCTATAACATAATATCTGCTTATCAATCTCTGTGTTTGACATGGCAGGTTCTCTTTATATTTACCTAAAGAAGGTAGGGGCAGACTATTCTCCTTGGTGAACTCACTACATCTTAACAGCTCATATAAGAAAAGGTTGCATCACATGACTGCAGCATGAGGTTGCACACAGGATAGTCTGTAACCATGGAGACTCTGTGAGACAATCATCATTTAAATGCTTTGCAAAATTGCTTTTCTTTTTTTTTCTTTTAGATGCATTATTGTACAGAGGCTTTGAGGCTTGGCTGAGCATTATTCAATATCCCATTTTTACCAAGTAATTCTCCTTTTTTGCTATAAGGCAGTGGTTTGGCAGTTCTTTGTCTCCATGTGAAGTGAAGAAAGTGACGATGTAAGACACAAAATGATTAGTCAAGAAATAAGTCATTAGTGATGACTTACCTACCTCCACTTTATGTCTGCTGGCAGAATTACTTCTTAAAGCGAATGCACCATCAGGTACATTCTCTTTAAGTTTTGACCATGAATAGAATGGCACCAGCGTGGGGAAGCTGGTGCCACGGTCTTCGAAGCCCAGTTCCCGTGTATGGTGGAGCACCGGAGTTGGGCCATCCCGCCCCCAGTGGGAGGAAACCCCCGCCCCTCTATAACATGGCTCCATTGATTTTAATGGAGCTGCGTCACAGATGGGCAAAGGATTCCTCCCAGTGAGGGCGGGCTGGCCCCCCTCCAGTACTTCACCCTGGTCCCGATGCCCATGAATAGAACGGCACCAGACACTGGCCACTGCTCTAAAAAAAGGTCCGCGGCACTGGCTTCCCCGCGCTGGTGCCTTTCTATCCATGCCCAAAACTTTAAGCGAATGGTACATTTGCTTTAAGCAATTGTCCAGTGTGAGGAGCAATTACCTTTTCTTCTTTGACCTATGTACTGTAAATCTTACCTGAGAACATAAAGGATTGTTGTACATGCCCTATAACTATAACTGATCATAATGTATCCTGCTACTTATCCCATCCTTTATTACCTGTAATCAGTGCAGGAACATACAATATTTGCAGCTTGTGTTTAATTTCTTTGAGGCCCCACTGCAGGGCACATAAGAAATCACACAGTTTTACTATTCTCATTGGGCTTTTCATGTAGTGCTTTTCCATGCACCAGAGAGAGAGAGAGAACCACTATGTAGTGACTCTCCAACCCTAAATGGTACCAATCTCAGCAAGGAAGTTTAAAAAGAAAATTCCTAATCTAGACACCACAATAAAACTTTAAGGGAACCAATCACCAGGATTTTGCTGATAAAGAAACCAGCTGTGCCCCATAGATGTGGTAATAGCCTTTTCTACCATTTCTCATTCCTGCTCTATGGTAACATTAGATGCAAGATTTGATTCTTGCCAAATTTTAGAGCATACCCTGCACGCATCAGGGAGGAAACTGGCCCACAACTCTTGTGGGGGGTGATTGACAGGCAAAGAGGCTTCTACGTCACACGTACCCGGGACTTAGAAGCCTCTTTGCATGCAAAGCATCCCTGCAGAGCATGCTCATAGGCAGAGAGAGCCATGACTAGTTATGGACTGGTCTCCACCCTGAAGCCTTGATAGTGGGGATTTGTATACTGTGCATCAGTGTGCTGCAATAGAAGACATTTTTCTTGCATCTAACATTACCGAATATCAGGAAGAAGATACCGTATGGTGGAAAAGGATATAACCACATCTATTGGGCACAGCTTGTGTCTTTATCAGCAAAATCTCAGTGATCTGTTCCTTTTAAACATTTTACTTTGTCAGAGAAGGCGCAGAGAATTATCACAATCATCAGCCTTTGTTGTTTAAAATACAAGTATAATTAGAAGATATCCAAAAGCCAACATTATTATGTCCCATGATAATCAGTAAAATAGCTGCTATGGGAAATACCCTTAGTGAACACTTACTTCAGAGAGATGGCTGGCCAACATAGGGGTCCTGACTTAAACAGTGAACGCACAAGACAGAGAACGACATTGGGTAGCTAAAAATATTGTTATCACAACAAAGAAAGTCTTTCATTACAAGGACACAACAAAGTATGAGTACAGTTACTAAACCTAAGAACTGTGCTCAGTCTGAAGCATTTAGGGCTATTATAAGAAGTTAAATAACATTCATTATAAGTGTTAGACCAGTAAAAGACTTACAATACAGTACGGATAGCTATTATTCACTGACTGCTGGTTATTATGATTCCAATTACAAGAAATACGTTTTCTGGAAATACAGATGGCTGTATAACTATTGATATATTTATTGGCTTTATTGTTTTAAGATCACACAATTATTTTCAGTTTTTCATGATATATAGCTTAGGATGTGAATTGCTTTTTCACATGTGACCTCATATTTTTATCATCATTTACTATGAGGAGCAATGCAGTAAAGGCCCTATTACATAGGAAAATCATAGGCTTTATAATCGTTTCTAGGAAACTTGTTCTCGATAATTGGCCCATAAAAGGGCGAGCTCTTAGTCAATAAACAAGAAAAATTGTCAGCTAAACGTCTTATGGCTGTCAATAAAATCATTGTTATTGGCAGCACATCATTCTGTATAAATAGGGGACATACAGCTGACAAGGATGGAGATAAAGGGGTTGGCCACTTTGTGACAAAATTTTAAAGCTATTTGCATCAATAACACTATGGCATATAGGCACTTACAATTGCACCCACTGTGATTTTATAGGAAGCTTCCCCCTGTGCTTCCAGTTGTTCAAAGCTGCGATTCTGTCCATAATACGACAGAGCATGTTCATGTGATCATGCTCCTCCCCCAGCACTCTTTATAGGCATGTACAGGCTCAGTGGAGGATGAGCGAACATGTTTGTAAATGTTCGTATGTTTGTACGAACATGACGCTAATTGTTCATGTTTGCCGATCACAAACAATTTGTTTAACGATTATTTTCAAACGTATTTGAACTTTCGAACGTACGCAACTGTGTAATTTACGCTTTGCACCTGATAATCTGTTTGCATGTGCATAACTCTAGACCAAAATGTCTGCTTTTACTGTATGCAACTGTGTACACGAATGAGCTTGCAAATGCGTGGGCAAATGAGTATGCAACTGCGTAATTTAGCTTTGCACCTGATCTGTCCGCATGTATGTAGACAGAAACATATGCTTCTACTGTAGGTTCGTTATTTGTTCGTGAATTTTTGGTGAACGCGAACCGATCATGACCATTTTCTTTCTTTTTTTTTTTAATGTTCATGTTCGGGATCCAAATTGAACATCGAAATGTTTGCTCATCACTACTCCCTAGGCACCCTCCACTTCACCCCAGGAAGCTTCTCCATGCTCATTTATATAATGGACAGGATCACAGTTCAGGGTGCAGGGCAGGAGAGCACATCAATGTGGCAGAGCTTCCTATATGATCACTGCGAGGCAGAGCTGGGCAACTGTAAGTGCTAATATAGCACTTATATTTGCTATAAAGTGGCCAAAAATTGCAGATTCAGAATCTGTGTTTAATGTATCCACTGATAACTTAAGTTTAAGTACAATATTCCACACAATATTCCAACTTTTTACATTTTTTCCCTTTTAGCAAGTCTTAATAATACATGGGAAAGAATTTTACCTGTGGTGGTAATAATATTGATCTCACACCATTAAGGGTTGCAGTTTTTTTTCACATCCATTACTTGGTCCATGTACAAGATCTCCATGGGAAAATATTTCACTCTCTCTCTCAGACTTTAGTAACATACAACAAAATATATACCACCTGTTCTAGTCATTCTGACTGCCTCTTGATGCCAATCAATAGGTAAGCCTTTTTCCTTTAGTAGATGGCATGATTTGAGCATCCTATTCTGATACAATAAAACAACCCAGCTGTAAACCATTACTTATGACATTTAGATGCGTAAGATGCAAATACATTATTTACTAACCTTTCATTGATAGAATATTTAGTAACGGCTTTCCTGAACCGTTAGGGCAAAGGCAACCTCAGCCATTAAGAAATGTAATGGCTTAAATGAGAAGAGAATTCCCTGATGGCTAATACAAGCAGTCTCTACTGTAAATCTACAATTTTAAAGTTATATATTAAGCCAATAGTTAGGATGGGGAAGTATCATGACTGGAACAGAATATAGTAGATGATAAGGTAATTTCAAGGCTTTTTGAATACAATTAATTACAAGATTGATGATATGTTATGTTAAGCCACAATACTTAGTAAAACTACAAAGCTTAATACAGAAAATAACAATTAGACAAATATAGTAATAATGTCACCTTTTCTTTCCTGCCCAAATGTTATCGGATCCTTGAATTTCTGAGTGAAAGGATATTCCTATGTCTGATATTTTGCTGCTTTTCTGTGTATCCTGACCTGTGCCTGTTGCTCAAATTACGCTTGCCTCCCTGACCCTTTCTCTACAGTTTTCTTTTTCTGTTTCTCGAACTAGAACTGTCTGACCTGCCGTGATCTTGTATCTGACTGACTTTGCTGCCGCCTTACCCCTGGTACTACACTGTTTCTCTTATTGTTGACCAGGCTTGCTGTTTACGCTCATTTACACTGTTCCCCGGTACTTGCATTAAGACTGGTTCATGGAACTAGCCGCTCTCACACCGGAACCATGCTTGTGGAGTGACCTGGTACCCTATAAGTTTCCACATCTTAGTGCAGCTTCCACATACTGGAGCAGGATAAAAGGTGAAGAATAGTGATGAGCGAATACCGTTTGATCGAATAGATATTTGATCGAATAGTAAGGTATTCGATTATATGGAATATTATCCAATCGTACGCCGAATATTCAATAAATATTCAAAGATCGTTCAAATCCCCCTTCCCTGATTTTTTAGCCAATCAACATACAGGGAGGCTGCCACAGCCCCTTGGTGTACGTAGCGTCGTGAGAAACGAGAATAACAATTATTGGATGGCATAGTCACATGACCCACTAACATATATACACTGCCCCTGCTGTTCTGCCCTAAGATACAATTTGGTATTGAGGGAGAGAACTTGGAGAGATAGAACTTGGAAAATAGTGATTTAGCTTTTGGTTAGGCAGGAGTTAATTAACTCACAACAGTCCTTTTCAGGGCTCCTCAAACAGGTCAGTTCAGCAGGCTGCTGAGGGTTAAAGGATTAATATTAGATTTAATACAAATACTCTTTGTCAAAGTAGTGCAGGCAGGCTGCTGTGCTACTGTAAGGCACTCTGTACACCAAGTGCTTTGTACTGCTGATACGTGCTAGACTGCTAGATCTTAAAAAAAAGAGTAGTATGTGTGTTCATCCAGTGTTACGTGCTGCTACGTCATACATAAATACAAAGGGTAGTGCAAGCACTCTGCTCACCAAGTGCTTTGTGGTGCTGATATTTGCTAGAGTGCTGGATCTAAAAAAAAAAAGTAGAATGTGTGTTCATCTAGTGCTACATGCTGCTACGTCATACATAAAGAAAAAGGGAAGTGCAAGCACTCTGCTCACCAAGTGCTTTGTGCTGCTATTTGCTAGTGCTAGGGTAGTGCAAGCAGGCTGCTGTCCGAAGGGCATGCATAACTTTGCGGATAATTTTTTATTTATGCTGGTTGGGGTTTCACACACTTCCTTGGCATAAATCGTAGTCCCTATCGTCAAAGAACTGTACCATCACTTTCAATTCTGGTCTAGTAAATGGAGCAGCTCTCTGCCATTTTTCCTCAGTCTTGTGCTGTGCACACTGCGATGGTCGCATGAATGATGTCATGAAAGCGTTGCACGAACTTCGTACGCTACATTTTAGACGTACATAGCTCGTACACATATCATACATTTATACGCATGCGTAAGCGAATGTTAAGAGCCGGTTTATTCTGCGATATTAGGGTGCTAGATGCTTCCCCTGCTGTCCTGGTTGCATTCCAGTGGTGTTGGCATCATTTCCCGAGGTGTCATTGTGGACTTGGTGAACCTTCAAGTGGTCGAATAGATGTTTTTCAATAATCAAATACTTGTTCCCATAGACTTAAATGTGATCGAATATTCGATCAAATAGTCTAATATCAGGGAGATATTCGAATGAATATTGAATATTCGAATATTTCACTATTCGCTCATCACTAGTGAAGAACCTAAAGGGCATTTTTTCTCTGCTCCCTGATGTAGCCCAAAGCCAAAATGGTGTGGCAGCAGTTCCACATGCGCTGCCCATTCCAATTCACTTTGACCCCCATGGACCTTGATGGTTAGCCAGTGAGTATTGTGCAAGATCTGCTATCTTTTGATGTGTTGCTGCCCATGGTGAAACTAACAATGCATTCTATACTTAGGCAGGCTTTATCTGCAACATTGTAGCTTCTTTGTAATGCTGGAAGGGTTAGTCTGTGGTCAAGTTGTTCATTAACTCACTGAGATTCATCCTCTCGGCATTACAAAGAAACTACAATATTGCATATACAGTCAGTCTGGATGCACTTTTTTTGTGTCAGTCATCTCAAAAAGGAAGGATAGAAGGGTGATACAGAGAGAAAAGCTTACAAACAGATTTTTGTGTATTTTATTTGGTGGTATAGTGCATGAGGCATAACATATTTTGTGAGATATTTTTATTGTACTGATTGTGGGGGTATGTATTTATAAGGTGACAATCAAGTTAATAACCTAGTCCATTTCCCCGTCCTCCTACTATGATTCCTCCTCCTCTACCTCCTTCTCTGGCCATGATAGCCCATGCAAAACCGATTTCAGCACAGCTGGGGGAAGCAACAGCAGGCTGTGCTGAAACTTATCTGTTTGGGAGACAAACCCCATATTGCAAAGGAACTGTGAGTCGGGATAGAGTAGCAAACAGATCAGTGGTTGCTACCGCTGAACCTGGAGCCCGGCAAGGTGGTGTGTGACAACAGACTCTGGGCATTGCCGGTTTGGCACACATCCCTTGTCTGGCACATGTGCTGGACCTAGTGGTGCAGAGCTTCCTTGCAAATTACTCTGATACATCTGCGTGTTCTGTTTGTGCTGTCTTAAGGTGCTCTGAGTGCACCACAAGTTTGGTCAGTGCAGAAGACACTATAATCACGGCTGCTATCCCTATCTTATGCCTACTGGAAAAAAAAAAAAAAACTTCAGGCTATGAGAGAAGAACAGGAGAAAACAGAGGAGGAGGAAGAAAGTCCATTGTCCCAGTTGTTGGTCCAGCCAGGGGACAGTTTTGGAGGAGGACGTGGACAAGGAGAGGAGTTTTGCTTTCAGCAGGGTGACACCCAGAGCAGCTCTTGGGTGGCAGTGGAGTGTGGCTAGGAGGATGCAGAGGAGCCAGAGTCCTCAAGGGCAGCCTCAATCATATGAGAAATTATACGATGCACTGCCTGAGAAATGACCCCTTATGTTGCAAAAATCCTAAACAGTGCTGACTAGTGGGTGGTAACATTGATGAATGCTCCCTATAAGGATAACATTGCATCCTTAATATCACTATTAGAGCCTAAAGGAAAAAAAAAATAGAAACGAAAGCTGGTAGAGGTAATACTGTCAGAATTCCCATTTGTCAGAGAGGGCTCAGGGGAGGGGATAACAGACTGAAAAGGAGGAGTTGCCACTGCAGCTTCTGCCTTGGAATTGAGGGTGAGCATTGAATACCTTCCTCAGCTCCCTACAAAATGCACCATCAGCAGATATGGCACATATGAGAAGGAGGCAGAATCGTGGTACTGAATAATGGCTCCACCCCTTCAATTTTCTAAATTGGACACATGGCCAGAGCTTGCCTTTTATGCATTGCAGATGTTGGCCTGCCTTGCAGCAAGTGTGCTCTCCGAAACATAGAAAAATAGAAGATTGTTGGCAGAAAAAGACCACTGGGCCCATCTAGTCTGCCCATTTCCATTCTTATTATCTTAGGATAGATATGTTTATCCCAGGCATGTTTAAATTCTGTTATTGTAGATTTACCAACCACATCTTTTGGAAGTTTGTTCTGAATATCTATTACTCTTTAAGTAGAGTAATATTTTCTCACGTTGTTTTTGATCTGTCCCCCAACTAACCTTTCACTGTGTCCTCCTGTTCTTGAGCTCAGTTTTTTTTTTTTTTCACTAAAAACACTTCCCTCCTGAAAGGGTTTTTAGCACCGCAGGGGGTGTCACCATTGACAATTGGGGCTTCCTATCCACAAACTAACATTACTAAAAAGAAGTGGATCCCAGACAACTTGTCAGTCCTGGTGCCTAACTAAGAAGCCTAATTCTACAGTGTTGGCTATTAGTTCCTCCTCAGCCTCTACCTTCCACCACCACCTACTGTACTTTTCCTTTTCTTTTTTTCCCCCCACCTAGATATCTGTGTAATTATTATTATTATTATTATTATTATTATTATTATTATTATTAATAATAATAATAATAATAATAATAATAATAATAATAATAATAATAATCTAACTTTAAATAATTTTTCCTTCATTTGTTTTTTTTAAGTATTTTATATTTTTATTTTAAACAATTTCCCTACCCCACTATTGCCAGAGCATTTGCGTTGTTCTTATCCCTGGTTTTGATGCATTTTCAGTCTCCTACCCATTTCTTCACCCATTTTACAGCCATTTTTAGGGCCCTAAATTTGGGTTCCTATTGACTTGAATGGGTTTCGGGTCTGTGCAAAAGTTTGGGTAAAAGTCACTGTCGAACTTTTTTTTTATTTGATCGAACCCACAGGTCTGCTCATATTCAGAAGACTTTCACAATGAGCATTTTTTGGGCCATTAAAATGCATCAAACATGTTCTATGCAGCCATCTTTTCGCACCAACCTTTTTTTGCTGCTTGACAGCTGTCTTTTAGGAAGGCATCATTTTGAGGCTAAATAATAGCTAAGATGACGTGTGAACATAGCCTTAATGACTTTCTATGTAAGTATATTTTTTGTGAGGTTTTTTTTATATACATTCATAGATTAAGGTATCTCTTTTGAGGCATTAATTCTCACTTATTGTGCTGTTGTTGACTGGAGAAAAAAATCCTCTTTCCAAGATACCTGCTGTGTTTTTTTGTCTTCACAAATGCTTTAATTAAGCATTAATTCACTGGATTGTTAATATGGCTGACTCCATGAATACTGTGCACATTGCTCTTAGCATGCAGATACATTAAAGCATGTTATAATTGAATGAACGAGCAGAGTGAAAGTGTTTGTTACAGTGTAAGATTATGTTAATGCACTGCATTTCCTGTTTGCAAACAGTACGCCAAGTGTGGTTGTTATTATTTATTCATAAAGAACCAATATATCCTGTAGAATTCCATAGATGTAATTGCCTGCTGCTAACTTTTAAGACCACAGTATGGTACCGCATGAATTTTCATTTTGTTATAAAAAAAAATACCTATATAATTTGTGTGGGTGCCCAGATTTGTCGCAAGTGATTAAACACATTCAAAATGTTTGTGGTTTTAACTTGGAAGTAGATAAAAAATGAGTCACCTGTTCGAAATTTGCTACATATAAAACAGGATAAAAGCATCAATAGGTAATTTTATAATCACATATTTGTCTACTGATAGTTTTACTTTTGTTTTGTTTGTATAATTTAAAAATATACAAAACATTAAACAAAGTAAACATCTCTTGTAAACTCCAAGGCTACCTATTGATAAGTAGTTTCATCTTAGGTTATGCTTTATACTTAGTGCAATTAGCCTTTTCAGGACTGGGCAAATAATGGCCTTAAATGGGCTCTGTCCAAAATCTTAATCAGTAGGTAGTGATGAGCGAACATGCTCGTCCGAGCTTGGTACTCGAGAAAATCTCATGAAACTGGAGAAAATCTCATCATCCGTTTCCTGTAAGTTTGGGCGCTATTTCTCAGCCAATAAACATGCAGGAGACTCTTTGGTACATCTTGCGATCACGTGGGACCCATACATGTGGATAGCAGCGATTGGTTGGCCAGATCAGATGACCCTGCCATATAAAAATCGATTGGTAGTACTTGCTTCAGATGTATGCTGGAAGAGATTAGGGACAGAGCTGCTGCTGGTCAGGGAGAGCGTTTGGGAGGGAATTAGCATTCCAGTATGCAGGGAATACTAGCGAAACAACCAAACAGCCCATGTAAGGGCTTAAAATCATTTTTAAATTGTATTACTACAGACTGCTGGCTGGGACTTGCAGTGCAGCTACCACAATTTCAGCAGCACATTGTGGTGATTGGCTGCTGGCAGAAAGGGGACATTAGGTGTTGCAAATAGACCCTTAAGAAGTGCTCAGTACTCTTTTATGATTTTCTGGCTGGTGGTGCTGCTGTAGTACATTTTATTGCTAGGATTTGTAGTTCAACTGCATAGAACTTCACTGCTCATTGTAAGGGGGTGTCACAGAGTGTATAGGTGAAGCCACCACCAGATTGTATCCCACAGCCCCCCAAAAACTAGTGGGACCACTAGTATATTTCCAGATTTCTGTCTTTCTTTCTCAAGCCATATCTAAGTTCACTACTGCTTGCACAGTGTAAAGGGGGTGTCACAGAGTGTATGGGTGCAGCCACCAACAAACTGTATCCAACAGCCCCCCCAAAACTAGTGGAACCACTAGTATATTTTCTGATATCTCTATTTCTTAAGCAAGGCATATCTAAGTTCACAACTGCTTGCACAGTGTAAAGGGGGTGTCACAGAATGTATAGGTGCAGCCACCAACAGATTGTATTCCACAGCCCCCCAAAAACTAGTGGGACCACTAGTATATTTTTTATTTTCTGTATTTCTTACTCAAGGCATATCTAAGCTCCATACTGTGCAGTGTCCATAAAATGGTGAACCCCAGGGGTGAAGGTCGAGGACGAGGGCATGGGCGTTGGGTTCCAAATGATGCAGTTGGCAGAGGCCGTGGTTAAGGGCAGGGTGACACAGCAGAACCCATTAAGAAGGGAACAGTGGCACACCACAGACATTAACTCCCTAGCTTCTTATCGCAACTTACAGGGTCTCAGGGTACACCACTGTTGAAATTTCAGCAGCGTGAACAGGTGATCACGTGGATAGCTGATAATGTGACCAGTAACTTATCCACCACCCAGTCTTCCACGCAGTCCACCCACACTACCCAAGGGAGTGGAACCCTTGCTCCAGCAGCTCTGTCTCCTTCCCCACAGCCTGGCCCCTCCAGGGAAAGAAGGGATTCAGATCCCCCACTACCACCATGCTCCCAGGAACTCTTTTCGGGACCTTTCCCTGGGTCTGAGCGACCGGAGCAGTCGATTTGTGCCGATGCCCAAACTATGCAGCTCACGCAGTCAGTGGGTGATGAGAGTGGGGACTTGCAAGCGGGGTTGGAAGAGATGTTTGATGATGACGATGAGAACTGATTGTCAGACAGTGAGGTTGTTGTCATGGATGTAATTTAAAGTAGGGAGCAGAGTGAGGAATTGAAGAAAGAGTTGGTGGATGAGGACAAAGTGACTGACCCGAGCTGGGTGGATAAGCCTAGTGAAGACAGTGCTTCTGAGGGGGAGGCAAGTTCACCCGCAGGACCGGTTGGAAGAGGAAGAGGGGTGGGCAGAGGGAGAAACAGGGGCAGAGCGAGTAGATCAGCAACTGTTTCACGGAGTCAAACTCCCGTGGCCAGGCCTAGATGTTCCCAAGTTTTTAAAGAAAGTGCGGATGACCGACGGACTGTAGTGTGCAACATTTGCCATGCCAGGATCAGCAGGGGAGCCACTACCAGCATAACCACTACCTGCATGCACAGGCATTTGAGTGCTAAACACCCCTTTCAGTGAAACCAAGGCCGTTCAGTAAGTGCAAGTTGCACCCCTGCTCCTTCCCCTGTGTCACGTGCTGGCTCTGTCAGTCCCCCCCACCCAGGCCCTAGGCACGAGCGCCTCCCACCCTGCATGCACTCCTTCACCTCCACTATGCTCCACACCTCCAGCAAGGTGTCCAAGCGCAGCGTTCAACTGTCCCTGCAGCAGACCTTTTAACGGAATCGCAAATACAATGCCACTCACCCGCATGCTCAAGCCCTATATGTGCACATAGGCAAACTGCTGGGCTTGGAGATGCTGCCCTATCAGCTGGTAGAGACAGAGGCTTTTAGGAACCTAATGGCTGTGGCTGTCCCTCGGTACTCTGTGCCCAGCCGCCACTATTTTTCACTGTGTGCCATCCCAGCCCTACACCAGCACGTTTCAGATAACATCATCCGTGCCATGACCAACGTCGTCAGTGACAAGGTCCACCTAACCACGGACACGTGGACAAGGGCTGGCGGGCAGGGACACTTTATATCCCTGACGGCACAATGGGTCAACTTGGTGGAGGCTGGGACAGAGTCTGACCCTGGTTCCGCTCATGTGCTGCCCACACCGCGGATTGCGGGGGCCTACCTCGATCGCGGTCTCTCATGATTTGTATACCTCTTTCTCCTCCTTTTCTTCCTACTCCTCTCTATTACTCTCTATGAGCATGTTGCCTCCATTTTGTAGCACTAGGTGCATCAGCACTGCATTGGGTAAGCTCCAACAGGCGGTGTTGAAACTGCTGAGCTTAGGCGACAAGAGGCACATGGCCCAGGAGCTGTTGCAGGGCATCATGACGCAGACAGATCTTTGGCTCGCACCATGGAGCCTCAGACCAGGCATGGTTGTGTGCGACAACGGGTGGAACCTGGTGGCGGCTCTGCAACTCACACATGTACGATGCCTGGCCCACGTGTTCAACCTAGTGGTGCAGCGGTTCCTTAACCCTAGAATGCGTGACATCAGAAATCTTCATATTAACGTGTTGGGGGCCTTTTAGGCCCCCATGCGAATCACATGGAAAAACACACTTATATAAAACTTCTACAAGTTTATTTTAAAACTGCTAAATAAAATATGACTAGTAAACAAAATTTTACAAATTTTTCACAAATAAAACCAAAAAAATTATTTTTTTCCAAATTTCTCACAAACATATGAAAAAACGCATAGAATTCTATACCAAACTAGCTGCAGCTACATTTCTATTATGTTTCTTTTCTATTCTATTAGTCTTCCAAACAATTTTGACAAGTTATTTTTTCGGAAGAATGTTCTTTGCAGACATTTTCCTTACAAATTTAACAAAATCTCTCAGTTTTCCTTTCTACGTTTCTTGGACACATGAAACAGCGCTTTCTTTTTCTTTCTCCTGGCCCTGGAATCATCTGAAACTGTACGCCACACCGTTTCAATGCTTCTTTAGTTTGCTTTATCAAGCCTTTCACGTCACTTCGCTGTATCATGTGAGGCATTACAAGCTCATGACAAAAGGTCCTTCAAAAATAGGCGTCTCCTGTCCTTCCTCCGTGCATGGAATTCTGGATGATTTTCTGTATAAATGATGAATGAATTCAGGGCTGCTACATCAAGCATATTTGAAAAAAGTACTACAGGCCATCGTTTTGTTTGCCTCTTGCATGAATATTCTCCCACCATCTCATCCATTTTGTCTACACCTCCTTTAGTTTTATTGTTATACAGGATGATTTCTGGCTTTAATTTTCTGTCATTGCTGTCAATACTGCAATTGTGATCCATGGTACTGAGTAAAATCACTGATTTCTCCTTCTTTGCTTTGTAAGATACCAAAGTCGCTTTGTTATTGAATCCAAAGACACTCTCATAAAGTGCTCGCTGACGATTGTGTTTCAGTGCTTCTGGAATTTCTCGGCGGTTTGCCTTGATAGTACCAACAAGTGTAATATGTTTTTGAAGCAGAAAATTGCCTAGTTCAACATTGGTGAAATAATTGTCCATGGTAATGTTTCTACCTGAACTGAATATTGGAACAGCAAGAGTTTTGACAATTTCAGACCCCAGATCCTTCTGTGCTGGTGCACCAACCTCTTTGCCACAGTAGATTACGCCATTTATGCCATAATAACATGCCGAATCACACATCCAGAAGATTTTGATTCCATATTTGGCTGGCTTGCTGGGCATGTATTGTATGAACTTGCAGCGTCCTCTGAACGGTACAAGTTGCTCATCTACTGTACTGTAACTGTAGCTTTACCATTTGCAGGCTTCTTAGAATCAGAGAAACTGAAACTGAATCAGTCTTCCTCTCAACATCTTATCTTATCTCAGGTCCTTCACAATTAGCTCACAGTGTATACTGTCGTCATTACTCTATACACAGCTCATTACTGTATTCCGAAGGACCTGAGATGATGTCATGGCCTTACCACTCCCTCACAAAATCACATGACATCCTCATATGGCATTATCCACACCCTGGCCCCCCCACCAGCATTACTGAGTACAAATAAAGTAACTTGAGACACAAACACTACTGAGAAAATGATAAAATATACATGGGGGCCTAAAAGGCCCCCAACACGTACAGATGTGGTTTTCACAAAAAAAAGCATTGTTACACCGAAATGCCTATGAAAAAAATTATATGAACAACTGGATATTACCAAAAACGACATACTTGAGGATTACCTGGAGTTTCAAAATTCTAACTTAAGTAATTTTGCAGATAATAGCAAAAAAGTAAGCATGGGGGCCTAAAAGGCCCCCAATACGCATTCTAGGGTTAACCCTTTGAGGACAGGCCCAAAATGACCCAGTGGACCACGTAAATTTTGATCTTTAGTGTTTTTGTTTTTCCCTCCTCCCCTTCTAAGAGCTCTGGCACTTTCAGTTTTCTATCTACAGGGCCATGTAAGGACTTGTTTTTTTTACAGGAAGAGTTGTACTTTGTAATGGCATCTTTCATTTTACCATAACAAGTATGACGGAATTCCAAAATGATTATTTATGAAAATATAAATAGGTGAAATCGTAAAAAAGAACGCAATATAGTAAAGTTTGGGGCGTTCCTGTGTCTATGTAATGCACTATAGGGTAAAAGCGACGGGATACCACTATTCTATAGGTCAGCCTGAACACAAACATATGCATGTTTACACAGATTTTCTAATATTTTATTTAATTAAATCCTTTTTTTTTTGGCAATTAGTTATTAATAAAATTGGCCTATTGTGCCGCTTATAGGGCTGTATGTGATGGGGTGTAATTTTTTACTCCATGATCTCTAGTTTTTATTAATAACATATTTGTGAAGATTGGACGTTTTGATCACTTTTTATTGTTCGCAATGACGCTTTTTATATTTAAATAGATCGGACAATTACGCATGTTATGGTATATTATATGTTTATTTATATGTTTTATTTATATAATGGGAAAGGGGTGTGATTTAAACTTTTATTGGGGGAGGGGCTTTGGGGTAGTGTATTGGTGTTTTTAACTTTTATTTTACACAAATTTGAAGTCCCATTGGGGGAATTTTACATACATTAGTGTGATTATTCACACTGATCAATGCTATCCCATATGCCATAGGACCGGGACAATTTAAATTTTTGCATTTTCTTTTTTTCCTCCTTGTGCTTAAAAGGCCATAGCACTTGCATTTTTTCACCTAGAAACCCACATGAGCCGTTATTTTTTGCATCACTAATTGTACTTTGCAACGACAGGCTGAATTTTTTCATAAAGTACACTGCGAAACCAGAAAAAAATTAAATATGTTGTGAAATTGACCCTGGGGTAAAAATTAATGTTATATATGTTCCTCAAGTCGTTAAGATTACAGCGTTATGTAACATGTATAACTTTTATATTATTTGATGGCTTGTAAAAAATTAAAACCATTGTTTAATATATGTTCCTTAAAATTGCTCCAGAATCCAGAGTTTCCACATTGGAAGAGGATAGCAAAAGCATGCATACTAAAATTCAATTAATGGAATAGGAGATGGCAAAAACAGGGACCAAGCTGGAATATTTGGAGAACCGCTCCCGCCGTAATAATCTGAGGCTTGTGGGAGTAAGTGAGAAAGTAACCCCTGAAGAATTACAGCGTTTCTGTAAAAAAGATCTCCCTAAGGCTCTAGGCTTACAACACCCTTGCAGGGTAGAACGGGCGCACAGGTTGGGACTGCCCCTGGAGAATAGGTCTACCGCTTTGGAGAACACACAGCAAAGACCTAGACAGGTGATCTTTAAATTGCTTGACTACAATGACAAAACTGAACTGTTCCGCGCGTTCCGCAAATGGAGAGAACCACATATTTTACCGTAATCGGCTTTTACTATTTGAAGATTTTTCTGTGGATGTAACAAAGCGCAGGAGAGCGTTGAGTGCTATTTGTTCCTCTTTATACAAAGCGAACAAGAGGTTCCAGTTGCAGTATCCAGCAACATTAAAAGTCTTTCACAGCGATGGCTCTACCTCCACCTTCGTGTCCCCGGAGGAAGCGGCGTCAGCATTAAACTTGGAACTTCTACTACCCCATCCGGGCCCTCACAGGGACAAAGTCGGGACCGCTCCGTGTCGCCTATGGAAGCCCGGGCCTCGTCAATCATCAGAGGGCGCTCGGGAGGATCCAGGTCAAAGACGGACCGCAAGAAACGCAGGCGATCTAATGGTCGCTACTCCCATAGCGACAGTTCTCCATCTCCAGACTGATCGAACTGATCGTTAGCTAAGTAACTTCCTTGTTGGCCTGATGGCTTCCTGTAATTTTGCCTTTTTCTCCTTTATGTTTTTCTTGGTCTGGGCTCCTCCCAGAGCAGGACTCGCACCCTGATGCTATTTCCTTTACTGTGTGTCCTGGTGCTGCTCACTGTGCCTTCCCCTTCTCCCTGCTGGAAAGTGCCTAGACTCACAAGTTCATATGCTAGTATTATGTTTATTGCAAGGGGGCTGCCCTATTGTATTCCCTTTTTGTTGGGCTGCTGTGCTGGTTCTCCTGTGCCACATGCCCTAAAAAAGGAAGTACTTTACCCTGTATCTGAGTCATCCTCAGTCTCCATCTTGGTCACTCAGTGGAGGGAATGGTTTTGTTTTTCCTTAATCTGTTATTCCAGTTTGTTCTATGCCCATTTGGTATACTTTTGTTATACTGTTTGTTCCTAATTTTCCTTTCTCCAGCAGATTGTGTTATCTCCTCTGGAATTATTTTACTCATGAGAATATATGTCCAAGTGATGTGCCCACCCCTGCTTCCCTATATTCTAGGTCTTTCAAACGGGATCCTCTATCATTGGTGTCCCCCCAATTGCCTTAAGCAATGACTGATTCTGTTACGGTCGCGACCTGGAATGTTGAAGGATCTCCCCAGAAACGAGTCAAAATATTACGCCATCTAAAACGCTTCCAACCAAATGTGGCTTTCCTGCAGGAAACATATCTGTCGGAGGTTGAGTATTTCCGATTACAGAAGTGTTGGGTTGTGCACATCTTTGGATCCCCGGCTGTAGAGGGCAAGGCAGGTGTTATTACACTTGTACATAAATCCTTCCCATTCACCTTACTCTCCCATACTTGTGATCAAAAAGGAAGACTTTCACACCTAGTGATAGAACATAAGGGCAAATCCTATAGTTGTTATAATGTATATGCACCAAATGGGGATAATAAACAATTCTTTGATGGGTTAGTCACTTGCCTACAATCAGATACAATCTCTGGGAAAATTGTGGGTGGGGATTTGAACACAGTACTTGATTCTGCAGTGGATAGGAAGCAAGCCTCTCCTGAGCTGGCAGTTCCTCGCCCAAGAGATAAAATTTTACCCCGAGTACTTGCCACGACTGACTTGACGGACTGCTGGCGTATGTTACATCCAGATGACCGAGACTTCACTCACTTCTTCCATGTCCACTCCTCTTGGTCTCGCATTGACTACATCTTGGTGAGCCCCCGGGTAGGAGATAGGGTGTCCACTGCTTCCATAAAAGAGTTAGTAATCTCAGATCATTCCCCAGTGGTTATTAACTTCAGTACACTGCTCCCTAAATCTAACCAGTTTATTTGGAGATTTCCGACCTACCTGACTAAAGATGACTCCTTCCACGAATTACTTAAAGGGTGGTGGCTAGAATATGACACATATAATAGAGAACACAGACACGACCCTTGGCTATTGGGAAGCGGCGAAAACAGTCCTTCGGGGTAAGATAATTTCACATCACTCCACCATTAGGAAAAAGACGCACCAGGAATACTTAAAAGCCAGCCTCAAACTTAGAGATGCGTACTCTCGATTCATTGACACCCCCTCCCAAGACACGAAGAGCCAATGGCAAACTGCACGGTCTGCATTTGAATTGTGGGTAGATAAAAGGGAATGCATGTACCGCGCTCACTATGAAACAGATCTCTTTAGACAGGGAAATAAGGCCGGGAGGATGCTAGCCAGGCTGGCAATAGGTAGGTTCCCCCTAATCATGTCCTGGCACTCAGAAGTACCAGTGGTCACACCTGTAACCAACCCCTAGCCATCAACGCAGTACTTAGAGATTTTTATGTCAATCTTTATAAGTCCGGCCCGGCAGATAGCCTGGAAGCTGACCGATTTTTAAGCAAACTGTCTTTTTCATCACTATCTCAGGAGCAGAGAGATTGCTTAAATGCAGAGATCACTACTGAAGAGGTGTCGGCTACTGTAAAAGCAATGCATAATGGAAAGTCACCAGGCCCGGATGAATATCCGGGAGAATTTTATAAAATATTGGCAGAGCAAGTCTCCCCGATACTGGCTGATTATTATAATGGGATTCTGACTCACGGGATTATTCCGCAAACAGCAAAACTAGCTCATATCAAGGTCCTCCCGAAATCTGGGAAGGACCCTTTAGAACCAGAATCATATAGACCCATCTCCTTAATTAACCAAGATATCAAATTAGTATCTAAGATATTGGCAGACAGGCTGGCTACTTTTCTGCCAGAGCTAATAGGAGACCATCAGTGGGTTTTGTTCGCACCCGATCCGCAGTGACAAACATACTCAAGGTGATTGCGGTCCTTGACCGGGTCCAGCACCTTCCCCAGCCAGGAGAACAACCTGCCCTTCTTACGCTTAACGCGGAGAAGGCTTTCGACAACGTACGGTGGGACTGGCTGGGAAAGGTACTTGACAAGTTTGCTATTACGGGAGCTTTTCGATTATTTGGCCTATACACTGACCTCACTGCGTGCGTTCACACTCATGGTGTCCTGTCTGCTCCTTTACAACTGGAGAAGGGGACGAGACAGGGGTGTCCCTTGTCGCCCATTTTATTCGATCTTGCCATTTACCCTTTAGCCAGATACCTAAGCCAGACCACTTCCTTTGCGGGGATCCCTGTGGGTACGCAGGAGGTGAAATTGGCAATGTTCGCAGATGATCTGTTGCTGTTTCTAAATAATCCAGCATTTGCCAGCTTTTATAGACTTTCTCACTTATTTCGGGGGTTTCTCAGGGTACAAAGTAAATGTCACCAAGAGTGAAATTCTCCCCTTAGGAAACTCTACCCCAGCCTGGATGACGGACATTAGGCACCTGCATGTCAAAGTGGCTTCCTCCTATGTTACATACTTAGGCCTAAAAATAGGACGTACTACTAGCTCCCTGTATAGCCTCAACTATCTACCATTGATTAAAAAGATAACCGCAGAACTTAGAAACTGGGAGAATCTCCCCCTTAACCTATCGGGTAGATGCCATCTGATTAAAATGATCAGTTTCGCCCGTTTACTGTACCCACTCCAAACCCTTCCCCTACTGATGGCTCACAAGGATGTGGTAATGCTAAACAAAGCATTTTCCACATTTATTTGGAGGGGGAAACGGCCGAGAATAGCACTTACGAAACTGATGCTTTGCAAGGCAGACGGAGGTTTGAACTTCCCGAATGTGACAACCTAGCCTGTCTTTTTAGAAATGTGTTAGATTGGCTGCATGGCTCGTCTTTCTTCTCTAATGTAGCCCTGGAACAGGCATTAGCCCACCCGTGGGACTTGAGGAGTCTTCTCTATACATCCTACTCTAAACTACCATCTGAGGTTCAACACTCGGCCCTGCTCAGGGACACGATCATCACTTTGAAGGAAATACTTAAGGCCTTTGGCCTCCCTTTCCTGACATCTAAGCATATGCCACTAACAGGCCATCCAGAGTTCCTACAGGGTCGATCATTGCCCTGGTCACGGCAGAGGTCAATCAGGGGACCCTTGAAGGCGGGGGATTTAACCCCTTAGCGACCCATGACGTATCTGATAAGTCATGGTGCCGCTCGGGGTGTTCAGAGCGGGGTCCCGCCGGGACCCCGCTCTGAACGGCGCTGATCCCGGCTGACATGTGCAGCCGGGCAGTGCCTCTATTAGCCGGCGCGGGTCCCGTTGCCGCGCCGGCCAATTAAGCCTCTAAGTGCAGCTGTCAAACCTGACAGCTGCACTTAGAGGCTTCAGACCTCACGTCCCTGGTGTCTAGTGGGACGGATCTCCCCCCCGCGATGCGATCGCGGGGGGGAGATCCGTTTTTCTGCCCATGCCGGGCCTCAGCGTCAGAATGACGCTGATCCCGGCTCGGCAATAGATTGCTATGGCCTGCAGCAGGCCATAGTAATCTATGACCGATCTAATCGATCTTTGCTGTGTATATACACAGCATTGATCTCTATGAGAGATCAATGCTGTTTATATACAAGTCCCCCAGTGTTTTTATTAATAAAAAATCCCCTCCCCTAATAAAAGTCCAAATCACCCCCCTTTTCCCATTTTATAAATATAAATAAATAAATAAATAAACATATTTAGTATCGCCGCGCGCGTAATCGCCCGAACTATTAATTAATCACATTCCTGATCTTGCACGGTAAACGGCATCAGCGGAAAAAAAATCCAAAGTGCAAAATTGCGCATTTTTGGTCGCATCAAATCCAGAAAAAATGTAATAAAAAACGATCAAAAAGTCGTATATGCGCAATCAAGGTACCGATAGAAAGAACACATCATGGCGCAAAAACTGACACCGAACTCACACAGCCCCATAGACCAAAGGATAAAAGCGCTATAAGCCTGGGAATGGAGCGATTTTAAGGAACGTATATTTGTTAACAATGGTTTGAATTTTTACAGGCCATCCGATACAATATAAGTTATACATGTTATATATCATAGTAATCGTAACGACTTGAGGAACATGCATAACAAGTCAGTTTTACCATAGGACGGACGGCGTAAATGCAAAGCTCCCCGAAATCAAAACAAATTCGTTTTTTTTTTCAATTTGACAGCGCAAATGATTTTTTTCCGGTTTCGCAGCATATGTTATGGAAAAATAATACCTGTCATTGCAAAGTACAATTGGTTTCGCAAAAAATAAGCGCTCATATACGTCTCTAGGTGAAAAAATGCAAGCGCTATGGACTTTTAACCTTAAAATGGAATAAGCAAAAGCGCAAAAACGAAAATAGGCTTTGACCTTAAGGGGTTAATCCATCGGGACCATTGCAAATAGCTAACCCCATCAGAAGTGGTTGACAAGTTCCAACTCCCCCCCCCCTCCTGGTTCTTACAAGTGAACCAGATATCCGCCTTTTGCAATGCCAGTTTAACTGATCTCTCTAAGGAAGCCGAGTCTCATACTCTAGATGGCGTTATAGGGTCCTTATAAAACAACCATTTCCCTTCTTTATAATGCCATCCGCAATGAAGTACAGCCCAAATGGCCCGATAAGGCTTCCCTTTTTAAACAATGGGCAAGGTGGACTCTGACATAGCCGACACGATCTTGGCAGGCTGGGTGCGGGTAAGGAAATGTATCATTAATGAGAGATGGCCAGAGACTTACTTCAAGTTGGCACATAATGCTCTCTATGGCTTTAACATTTTGCCCTCCCCAGCCTTCCCGGATAGACTGACCGCCTGCCCCAAATGCCAAACGCTGTTGACAAATTTATGGCATGAAGTGTGGACCTGTTCTACCACGGTGTTATTCTCGCAACAGGTGACTGACTATATCTACACTCACTGGAAAGTCAGACTCACCCTGACCCCCGAAGCGCTTCTTTTCCATCAACCCCGCCCTCCTGATGAATCCGATGGCATACTATATACCCCCCAGTTGGTGCATATCATACTTGTGGTCGCTCTTCGGTGGATACTTTTTAACTAGAAATATCCTCTCCCCCAAATGTGCCCATGGTCATAGAACAACTGAAAGTATATTTAGGGGTGGATAGGATTGACACTGAGCGCCACAAGGATAAAGCGACCAAGCGTTTTTTTTTTTTTTTTTTTCAAAAAAGGCGCACCTTTATTGTGACTCATTATAACCAATGTGAAATTGCTGATATTATGAGGACTTTCCGCTTGACGGATTGGTATTGCAGGTCAGACCTGGCAGGATCCCTTGGTCCCTTAAAGGTCTTCTGATGTAGTGGACATAGCCTAGTTTTATTCTAGAATGGGACTGTCATATTTGCTGGCCTTGTACTCACAGTCCGGTGTGTGTATAATGGACCACGTTTTATTTTCTGCTTTGCTTCACTCGGTATCTTTGTTGACTTAATTCTAGAGCTGAGTACCTACTTTTTCATATTCTGTATCTGCTGTTGAGTGTGTCAGAACATCCAGTTGATGTTTCGTATTGTTCTCTTTTCTGAACTCTGTTTAAAAACCAAATAAACTTTGTTTAAAAAAGAAAATTGCTCCATTCCCAGGCTTTTAGCGCTTTTATCCTTTGGTCTATGGGGCTGTGTAAGGTGTCATTTTTTGCGCCATGATGTGTTCTTTCTATCGGTACTTAGATTGCGCATATGCAACTTTTTGATCGCTTTTTATTACAATTTTTCTGGATTTGATGCGACCAAACATGCACAATTTTGCACTTTGGGATGTTTTTTTTTTACCGTGCCGTTTGCCGTTTACCGTGCAAGATCAGGACATAATACACCATCGTGCTACACACTTCTTAGTCTCTGATGCGTTTCGGACGCATGCGCCCTTGCTCACAGATCATGCGTATGAAACGCCTCATCAGAGACTAAGAAGTGTGTAGCACAATGGTGTATTTTGTCCTGTTGAGAAAATCTAAATAAAGCACAAGTATTCATTTTACTGAAAAAAGCTGGATCGTTTTTCCTTTCTCTTGGATGTCGCAGCACATGACCGAAGGTGGATCCGTGCAAATCAGTAAGGGAGTGGGTGAGCTGACACTTTGGAACTTTGTCCCTGCTGTTTACTGTATATTTCCGTTGTGTTTCCATCATTTTCTGAGGTTGACAGGTTTTTACACGACCTTCCCTCTACCGAACTTGGGTCCCCTGCAAAAATGCTCGAGTTTCCCATTGACTTCAATAGGGTTCGTTACTCAAAACGAGCACTCGAGTATCTGGAGATATTTGTCTCGAGTAACGAGCACCCGAGCATTTTAGTACTCGCTAATCACTATCAGCAGGTCATGTGAAATAAAGCATGTTTGTAATTTACAATTATTTGCGCAAATTTACGAATATTCGCGAATTGAGTACAAATAAACTTTCTTAAAACAGGCTAACTATAGTAGCTACAATAGTGGGACTATTGCAGACTAACAATTTTTTCAACATCTGTTGCTGTGACAGTGTTAAAAGTTGGAAAATGTATATATATTTTTTTAAGCTTCCAGCTTTTCTGCCAGGAATTGCGTTGGGTCTGAAATATTCAGGGGAACGGGGGATTCACGTTTTTGCTACTAGTCGTTGTAGACTGGTCAAGGTCCTCATGACTTGGGCATGCAGGATGATGTTCTTCCTAAAAATGCCTCAATCAAATGACTTCGCGGTGGCTGATGGTACATTTTGACTTTTGAAGGCCTGTCCAACAGTGCAAAAAATCTGGCTTTTTCTTACGGAAACGAGAGTAAACTAGGCGGGCCAGCCAGAACTCGTCCCTCCTACACATGTCCTTTATGCGCGTCTCTGAGTGCAAGTGCTCTAATAGGCATATGGCCATAAGGGTTGAGCTTGACAGCCTGCCTTTTCTCACTCGTGTCCTCAGTGTAATGCCAGGGTGTGCTATGGTCATCCTCTTTCCAAACGGATTCCTCCATCTTCTCGGGTTTTTCCAGGCCACAGATGCTAATCGGTTTGGAACACCTGGCCGTATACCTCCTCCACCATCAATTCGTCCATCTCTGGGCTCAGATGGACATCACAGGCGTTCCCACTGCCCTGAGTCACCTCTGCGATGATGTTATTAAGTGCTTCCTCTATGATTTGAAGAAGGGGGTTGATGTCATTCACAGTGTACTCGTTGCAGCTGACAAAAAGAGTTGCTTCCTAGAATGGTACCAGCAATCGGCAGACATCACACATCATCGGTGAGCTGGAATTTGCAGTTCTGCGTGAAGCTTAGAGAAAGTGCCATGCTTAACGATTTGGTGAATCGAATCTGGCGAATTCGCTTAGCGCAACAAAGCAAATTTAATGCCTGATTTGCCAGATTTGCTTTGCTTAAAACTAATTATTATTATTATTTATATATATATATTTTTTTATTCAGTTATGTTTTAAAACAAAGCTATATCTACTTGAAATCTAGGTCCAGTCTCCTGAAGGCGGCTTTTTGGTCTTGTGCTTGTTGGAAAAAAACAGACCAATCGCAGGAATTCCCGTCTTCTACACGCTCACAAAGAAGGCAGACACTCTGTACCAGGTTTAATGTCACAGAAGGGTGATATTTAACACTCCAAGCCAATTAGTTACTGCAGCAGTGACTAGCTGAGCAGAGATCGAGAGCTCAGAAGCCAGCTGGGCTCCACGAGCAGGACGCGGCTCTACGCGGGCAATGGCACAGGTTACTACTACAGTATAACTTCTTTTTTTTATTCCAATTCTATAGCACAACATGTTTACACTATTTTCCACTAATTCAATGTACACATAAATGATAGCTAGATAGTGAGCCAAGCAAATATTAAATGTTTCTCAGTTAGTATTATTAAATAGATTAGTATTTTATCAGGTTCCTAAACTATAGGGCAAATTATGTTTTATGTGGGTAAGTGTGCTACTGTCCAGTCAATTATAAAAGTCAGCTGGTAGACCTTAAAAGAACATACTATATAATCATTTTAGGAAAAATTTGGGTTTGAACTATGCATTCTAAGGCTATGTTCACACTACGTGAACACCCGGCCGTGATCTTTCCGGCCGCGGAGCTCTGATGCGGGCGCATCAGCGCGCGCCCGCATCAGAGCTTACCACAGCCCACAGTGAAGCAAGTGGCCGCAGCCGCTGGCTTCACTGTGTGAACTGACAGGTCTTTCTGCGGCCGGAATTCACTGAATTCCGGGCGCGGAAAACTGACATGTCAGTTTTTTCCGGTGCCGCATGGGATCCCGGCCGGAGAGCGTATGATGTGTGTACGCTCCGGCCAGGATGCCATTGAAAATAAGGCTATGTTCCACCCCTCAAAACTACGGCCGTAGTTCTGTGTCGAGAACTATGGCCGTAGTTTTACGTAGTGTGAACATAGCCTAAAAATACATCTGGATTCTATTTGCAGGATCTTCTGATCCCAGTCACCATCTGTGACGGGTCTCTTAACTAGATCTATTCCCCAAAATTTAATCTCTTCTGGACTTCATGTTTCATATGGCAGAAAATGGGAGTGTCAACCCCCTCCTAATGTCACCCATGTGATCCCTGATCCGCCTCCATAGTTTCCTCTTGGTCTTCCTTATGTAGTCCAGGGGGTAGGGACACATGGCTTGAGAGAGAACACCCACTGATGTACAATTAATGAATTCTCGTGTCCCATATTGGTCTCCTTTTCTAGAGCCCCTAAATGTTTTGGTATTGCTCACAAACTTACAGAATTTGCAGTTACCACATTTTAAACAGCCTGTCTTCTACAGTATCTAGCCATGTGCCCTTCTTCCTCTGCGGCTCAAAGTGGCTCCTCATTAGCCTATTACAAAGGCTTTTGCCCTTTTTAGAGGTAAGTGGTCTCTCTGGGAGTACTTTTTTAGCAAGAAAGTCCTGTCTTAGTTTCTCCAATGACAATTTTGCTATTTTTTTCAAGTAATGTGGGCATTTTTAAGAAAATTGTACGGATATTGCCCAAAATATATTACAAACCTAAACCAATGTTGCAGACATTGCAGTTCACACTCCGCAGAGTCCTTTCCTTCCTCTGGGTACTGTCAGATCTGAAGAGTTCTTTTGTGAATACAAATGTTTCTTATTAACCACAGGCAGCTTAGTCATCTGAGTTCAGTTTAGGTAAACATAATAATCAGATTTGACCAAATTTAATCTGAAGTGTATGGCCATGTTATATCTTAGTGTTTGAGATTTTGCTTACAGGTGAGTTGTTAACAACATCCTTGAAGCTCAATAACTTTCAAACAAGTGTGCACCATGTTGGGAAAGTAATTGACCACACAAATTCCAGTGTTAGGGTATTCGCCAATGTCACATTTTCCCATTATCCAGTCCTTTTCTGCTCCATTCAAAAACATCTAATATTCCACTATCAAATATGATCTCAATATTATTTTAATCGGTTTGACACTGATAAATCCCCTTTTCCCACTTTGCTATTACAAATTATGCAAACAGGGTTATTCCCAGACATGGCAGAATTGCAGCTCGGGCGAACCTGAAATATTCCTTACTTTCACATTATAAATAAATTCCCTTAGGAATAAGGGAACTAACTCATCATTATCATTAGCAATGTACAAAAATCAGACAGGATGGTTAAATTAATGACATACCTGGCAGGTGATTTCTGTGACAATTGAAGTCTTTTGTGGATTTTAATTACCTTCTTGTTTGCTCCCTCTAAGTATAATTAATGTGGATCTGTCTTTTAATAAGAGTGTTTGGCAGAATTGTTGAGGGTTATTGTATTGTTACAGGGAGCCATGACATATCTAAGGAAGCATTTACTGTTACATTCTGCTGTCAACTAATGTTTTATGGGAATATTCACAGCAACTTTGTCAGGGCTGGATTATATTGTGGACAAAATGGGTATTAGTTTAAGAGAGGCTCAACTTTTAGCAACTTTTCAGCACCCTGTCAAAATCTGGTACCAACATACCTATAAATGAACTTGCATAGACCCAATGCACTAGGCCATTGAAGTGTATAGGGTTCATGCCAGTCTAAGCCCAGCTGTGGCGGCATCCAATTTTACTGGGTTCTGATGTATCCATGCTTTGAAATATAAATGTCAGTCCTGCAATACAAATTAACTTTGTATACCAAAATATTATCAAAATGAAGGTACATAGTCATACAAAGCAGGTAAAGTACTTACAGTGCATAAAAAATATGATTGGTGGATAGTCAGTAAGGATGTTTAGCCAGGGACATATGAAGGTGTGACTCCATAATAACAAACCAGTCATCTGTTTGAACATCCCATTTGGCCATTGCAGACAAAGGGTACTCAACTGTGACTAATGTACAATGTTGATACCAGAACCTGGGGAACCTGTGTGCCCACCCTCACTCTACAGCCAATGCTATATCTTAAGGCTGCAGTCCAGACAGAATATAGATGCTTTCAGTTTCCCTTTAACCCCTTAGCGACCCATGACGTATCTGATACGTCATGGTGCCGCTCGGGGTGTTAAGAGCGGGGTCCCGCCGGGACCCCGCTCTGAACGGCGCTGATCCCGGCTGACATTTGCAGCCGGGCAGTGCCTCTATTAGCCGGCGCGGGTCCCGTTGCCGCGCCGGCTAATTAAGCCTCTAAGTGCAGCTGTCAAACCTGACAGCTGCACTTAGAGGCTTCAGACCTCACGTCCCTGGTGTCTAGTGGGACGGATCTCCCCCCCGCGATGCGATCGCAGCGGGGCTTCTAGTTACAGTAAAAAAAAAGTAAAAAAAAGTGTTTTTATTAATAAAAAATCCCCTCCCCTAATAAAAGTCCAAATCACCCCCCTTTTCCCATTTTATAAATATAAATTAATAAATAAATAAACATATTTAGTATCGCCGCGCGCGTAATCACCCGAACTATTAATTAATCACATTCCTGATCTCGCACGGTAAACGGCGTCAGCGCAAAAAAATTTCAAAGTGCAAAATTGCGCATTTTTGGTTGCATCAAATCCAGAAAAAATGTAATAAAAAACGATCAAAAAGTCGTATATGCGCAATCAAGGTACCGATAGAAAGAACACATCATGACGCAAAAACTGACACCTCACACAGCCCCATAGACCAAAGGATAAAAGCGCTATAAGCCTGGGAATGGAGTGATTTTAAGGAACGTATATTTGTTAACAATGGTTTGAATTTTTTACAGGCCATCAGATACAATATAAGTTATACATGTTATATATCATAGTAATCGTAACGACTTGAGGAACATGCATAACAAGTCAGTTTTACCATAGGACGGACGGCGTAAATGCAAAACTCCCCGAAATCAAAACAAATTCGTTTTTTTTTTTAATTTGACAGCGCAAATGATTTTTTTTCGGTTTCGCAGCATATGTAATGGAAAAATAATGCCTGTCATTGCAAAGTACAATTGGTTTTGCAAAAAATAAGCGCTCATATACGTCTCTAGGTGAAAAAATGCAAGCGCTATGGACTTTTAAACTTAAAATGGAATAAGCAAAAGCGCAAAAACGAAAATAGGCTTTGACCTTAAGGGGTTAAAGATAAGCCCATATGAGAAAAACAGCATCCTCCCAATCAATATACCTCAGGTGATGCCCTTCTTAGACTAAATTATGGAAGTTGTGGTGATTATCTGTTTCTACAAGAACAAAAAAACTTGTACTCAATTCTGAGTAAAAAAAAAAAAATCTTCTGACAGTGAGTGAAGGAAAGCCATGGAAGCCTAAAAAGCACTTCAGAGACCCCCAAACTGCTAAATGCAAACATAATTATTATACATAATCACCATTTGTTACAACCTCTTTAAGGCCCTTTTACATGGACCAAATATTGTTAATGACCGTTACTAGAAAACACTAATTTGGCTGATAATCGGCCAGTGTAAAAGTATCTGCAATGTGTCAGAGAGAGAAAACACATGCTCATTGGCTGATTATATCTTTTTCAGCAGCCCTAAAACTCATTGTTTAAGGCCACACATCTCCCTGTATAAACAGGAGATATACGGCCATAAGCAATGTATTAAAGCAACTCTGTACCCACAATCTGACCCCCCCAAACCGCTTGTACCTTCAGATAGCTGCTTTTAATCCAAGATCTGTCTTGGGGTCCGTTCGGCAGGTGATGCAGTTATTGTGCTAAAAATTTACTTTTAATACTACTGCGCTGTGTCTAACGGCTGGGGCTTACATTTGTATATGCATTAGGCTGGCACAACCTCTCTGTCCCTCCTCCCCGCCCTCCTCATCATTAGGAATGCTCCAGGCAGATTGCTTCCTATTCTCCACTTGTGTGTATAATGAACATGGTCTGGATCTTTAAGACACCTGTGCAAAGCTCAAACAGCTGTAAATGTTCCTGGATCATTCCTAATGATGAGGAGGGTGGGCAGGAAGGACGGAGAGGTGGTGCCAGCCTAATGCATATACAAATTTAAGCCCCGGCCGTTAGACACAGCGCTGTAGGATTAACAGTTGTTTTAGGAGAATAACTGCATCAACTGCCAAACAGACCCCAGGGCAGGTCTTGGATTAAAACAGCTATCCGAAGGTACAAGTAGTTTGGGGGGTGGGGGATCAGATTGTGGGTACAGAGTTTCTTTAAAATGGCCACATGAACAATACAGGGATCATTCGTGTTGGCTGGTTGCTTAATAAATTGTGCCATGTGAAGGCACTGAAAACGACTGCTGACCTTGCTGACGGCCAAAGATTGTTTAATGTAAAAGGACCCTTAAAAATTTTTTTACAGGAACTGGCTTTTTACCCTCACGGTTATATGGAGATGCCATCAGAGTGATTACTTTCCTAGGTTAGGCTGGGTTCATACTATGTTTTTGCAATCCGTTTTTTGCAAAAAACGGATGCAAAACTAATGAAAAAAACAGATGCAACTGTGTGCATCTGTTTTTATGCATTTTTTTCAATTGACTTTCATTATAAATAAAAACTGATCCAAACGGATCCGTTTTTATGTAATGGACACAAAAATGAGGTAGAGCATGTATTTGTGTACTCTAAAAAAATGGATGCGTTTTTTGATCCCTTTTGTCAATAATGCAAGTCAATGGAAAGGTGGATCAAAACACACAGTTGCATCTGTTTTTTTCATCAGTTTTCCATCCGTTTTTTGCAAAAAACGGATTGCAAAAACATAGTGTGAACAGAGCCTTATCTATGCAAAGTTTTGGGGATGGCACTTCTTAGGGGTGAAGTGATCTCCCAAAATGTCACACAGATGGGCTAGGATGCTAATCACTCTGACAGCATCTCTGTAGGAACTTGAGGGACAAAAAATGTAGACACTATGCACTACTGTGAATATTGTTCATATCATCTTTACTTGAGAACATGCTTGTTTGAACTTAATATTCTCTCGGGGAGTATCAGGGGAATTTGTAAGTACTTTGTAAGTAGTTTGTAATACTCAAACGAATACTGGGTGGTACCCGAATAAAATTGCTAGTCTCCTCCCCACAAGTTTGGTGGCTTTAATTAGCAAAAATATGTGGGGAATGGGCTGAGAGATCCTGTTAAGCAGCAGCTATGTTGGCTGCTAGCAGAACAGTAATTGGCCAACTGGATGAGGTGACCTGGGTGTATATAAATCCAAGTCTCCAGATGACCTTCTCCAACTTAAGGCTTCTCTTCTATTTAATACAATCATTGTAAAGCCTTCTTCAATCATGGCTTTTCTGTACTGTATTCTCCATCACATGGTAAATGCTTTTGCGGGTGGGTTTTTCGGACTCTTTAAGTGTATCCTAATTGACTAGGTTTCATTTCCACTTTTTGGCAGTTGGAAGGCTCATTCAGCTCATTTCACTTGACATGTGTGTCTATTCGTTGGGTGCTTTTATTCGTTCCTCGTATATTTTAAAGAAAAAAAAGGAAAGTCCAGCTACAGTTATCACCATCAACTGTCTGTGCTGTGCCCCTCAGGGTCGAAGAGCGTCTAAGTGCTGCCACTTCCTAGTTTTTCTAAGTGCTGCCACTTCCTAGTTTTTCCTAGGCCCCTAGAGTCGAAAAGCTTCTAAGGGCTGCCGCTGCCCCCTCCCAGTGTCTGTCCAGGCCTCTCAGGGTCTAAGAGAGTCCGGTGCTGCCGTTGCCACATCCAGGTGTCTGTTTTAGAGCCTTCTAGGATTAAAACCCCTATTACAAGTGGCGACTGTGAGGAGCAAGTGAGTGACGTCAGCGCAGCGGCATCGAGTGGTTAGGAGTCGTGGGGGGGAGGGGCACCCGGGTGATCGCTTGATCGTCCGGGCAGCCCATTGCAAATAGCAGCAGTCTGCTGCTGCCGCTCCTATTCCACAGGGCAACAGCAGCAGATCGCTGCTATGAATCATTTGTCTTTAAACATGTTGAAAGACAAACGAATGCAACGAACAGCCAACATCGTTCATGTCGGTTGATCGTTGCTTTCTATTACATGGGACGATTATCAGCCATAACTGCCGATAATTGGACCAGTATGGGCGATAATCATTCTCTGTAATAGAGCCTTAAGACATTGGCCCTGATGGGGCTGCCACTTTAGAACGTCTACTGCTGTCCTGGGAGAAAGTGTCCTTTTTACACTGCTCATCCACCAGCCTCCAATGATGTCCATGGAGAAAAGGTAAGTATAACAACGTCCATTTCTGTCCTAGGAGAAAACTTGAGTTGATGACACTGTTCCACCAATGTCCTTTGCTGTCCTGGGCAGAAATTGAATGATTGACTGGCTGACTGACACATTTTTAAATTATAATTTTCCAACTTTTGACACTGTTAAAAAAGTGTTATTCTGTAATAGTCCCACTATTGTAATTGCTATAGTTTGTCTGTTTTAATGAAATTCATTTGCTAGTCATTCGCAAATATCTGCAAATCTGACCCAGAATTTGTAAACCTTGCGAAATGAATTTTCAGCTACTTCCCTCATCTCTAGTCACCATCAGAGTCCAAGGCAAAATTTTCCCGTTTTACCCTTGAATCAGGATCTTGTCCCTGTTTTACCAGGGTCACAGTATTGTTACATTTCAAATTCAATTTCAAATTCAATTTCAAAATCATTTCAAACTGAATTTCGATTGTTAAATATACCCTAGTTTGCCAGCGCTGACAGACTTGCCCTGTTATAGATACTCATTAAAGATTCGAAGTGTCCTCATTCAAATTCCATGGCCTCTTAAGAATACTGTATTGCCTTCTGTGGATGTGAAAGTCTCCCTGTTCTGCAGAACTGACCCCTTTTCCACCTCCAGCTCACACAGGTGACATGCCTGGGCCATGTTTTAAACTTGGTGGTTCAACATGAGCATCTAAGCCGAGAGGCAAGCCAATCAGTGTTCTTGGGAGATGAGGAACTTCCCCTGTGCTTCGAACAACTTAATTTGCATATATATTTATGAGATTGAATATCACAAAAATGACAGGACTCATAAGTATAAGAAGACCGGCACCAGTAGGAGATAAGTGGTCACCAGGAACTATCAGCAGGTTCGTATGCATGAACCTGCTGATAGTTTTCCTTTAAATATCTACAGCCCCATTCATTTGATATGTTAAAATTCTCTTAACTTTTTTATATTGTGTGAGAGGCCACCTTGAAGTGCACTAAGAAGCTTAATGTATACTGGGAGCACTGGTGCTAGGATGTTGTTGGGGATTCTGATATTTTTATATTTCACTACTAGAGGCCGCCATGGGAAAAGTTCAATAATTATATTGCAGTTCCACACCTTACCATTGAATGCTGCTGTTTTGCCCTTGTCCTTATGGCCTATTTCTGACCATGTTGCACTACAAACATTGAGTACTGTGACTTCCAGTCTCCTGCTTCTGAGAATTATCTTCTACCATCATCCTTATCAGATTATAATTATCTTCTTTCAAGCTGAACCCCTCTGAAAGTTTCCTACAGTTCATCCCTGTGCTTGGCTCACTCCATCTGGCCATCGGAATTCCAGCTGAGAATATCAGTATCGTAACAGATGTCTATGGATTTATCAGGTGAGTAATACATTTTTTAATGGTATTTTAAATATTTTATGGCATTTCCATTCCATGGCCCAATTTTTCCAAATATCAGAAAAAAACCTTTAGGAATAAAGTTAAAACTAATTGGAGACCTCAAAATTAGTAAGTACAGGAGAACATGCATCTGATTACATGTTCAGTTTCTTGCCAGAAGAAATGAACTGCATTAAGGGCTTCACTTGTAGAAAAGTTTCTTATATCAAATCTACATTTTATGGTTTAGCTTTTTATTTATTTAATTTTGTCTGCTCAAAGTTAAATTACTTTCAGGTTTGAAATCTAACAGATGAAGCATGCATTAATTTTGAAAAATTACTTACAATCAGTCTGACATTTCTTTCTCCCCCCCCCCCCCCCTTCTATTTTTTTTGAGTGGATTTGTAAATTATGCCTTAGAAAAACGTGATCATTGGTAACACTCAAAAAAAAAATCCACATACTGTCTAGGATAAAACAAACACATAAATTAATTGAATCAATGTTAACTATTTTTGGATAGATAGATAGATAGATAGATAGATAGATAGATAGATAGATAGAATGTCACTAGACGGTTACCTGAGTGATTATATTTTTTTACTAATAGGAGATTAGGCAATATTTTAGCCCTACCTCCAAAACTCTCCACATGGGGGTGGAGCAATGCTTATCACAAGTTGCTGTTATCTACTTAGTCAGTGCTTCATCTTATAGCTACAGGATCTCTTAAACTGCTCTACATTATTTACTGATTATATATATCGCTACATTAGAGCCTAATGTGTGGCAGTGCTTTGTGAGTGTATGTGTTGCAACACATACACTCACAAAGCATTGCCACACATTTCACTTTTGCCAAATGTAACCGTTTGTATTCTGGACAGTATGTTGCCTGTTTATTGCCTAATTTTTTAGCATGATTATATATTTACCGTACATGTTGACAGAGTATCACCTAAAGCTTTAAACACTTTGGTAAGTAAGGGCAAAGAAGTACAAGGTAGAGCATTGCTGGTAGGGAGATTCATGCACATTCAAAACCAGAATGGCAAGAAGCAGTAGCAATAAAACAGGACTAACAGCTGGCAAGATATTACAATCATTGCACAAACCATTAAATCTAGAGACACAAGAAGGGTAAAGGATATGGCTTTTTTGGATTTTCTTTTTTTACTTAGATATGCTTTAGGAAAAACAGTATGTGAAAGTCATGGCAACATACATCCCTGTTGGAGTGCATTGATTGAACAATCTTGGGGAAAAAGAATGCCATGGCTATAAATGTATTGATTTAAGGGCCTGATTATAGGCCAGGAGCCGACAATCATCTGAGGTTGGGGAAAACGCTTGATCCTTGGTTGATTGTTCATTTAGAACAGGCTTCAAAATTTCTCAACAGTCACACATCTTCCCGTACAACAATAAAACGATAAAGACAAATTGATAGCCTGAAATATACATATATCCATGCTGTTAGTTTGCAGATCACACAGCAGTTGAATACTTACCTAGTGTGCCACTGCTTGTGATCCGGCATCCTCTTCACTGGCTCTGCAATCCAGCTTCTGTCTTCAGGTAACATCTCCTCTAGAATGATTGACAGCCAGAGCAGTCAGAGACTGAAGACAGTGGCCAAACATGAGATATGTTGAAGAGGATGCCCAATCACAAGCAGCGGCACACTAGGTAAGTATGTAACTGCTGTCTGTTTGGCAAACTGACAGCATGGATATGTATATACCCATGCTGTTAGTTTCAATGGCTGCACTAACCAAATATGGATCGCTAATGCAGCCTGGCACCCAATTTCTCGTGACATGTAAAGGCACTGCAAACTAGTGCTGATCTTGCAGATTGGTGCTTGTTTGTGGCCGCCCATGGGCAAGAAATTACAACATGTAAAAGGATTCTTAAAGCCTAAAGGCCCTCTTCCACAGAACGATTATCGGCCATATCCAGACAATATTGGCCGCTACGGCCGATAATCGTCCCGTGGAATAGGAGGCAACGATCAGCTGACATAGTTCATGTCGGCTATATAGCAGCGATCTGGTGCTGCCGCTCCGTGGAATAGGAGCGGCGGTAGCAGACCGCCGCTATACCCTATGGGCTGCTCAGACAATCAGCGATCACCCGGGCAGCCCCCCCGCAGCTCCCCCCGGCCTCACCCTCTCGCTGCTGCCACGTGGAATAGTGGCGGCAGCGAGCAGGGAACGAGGACCAAACAAGCACTGACAGCGGGCCATGTAATACGGCCTTAAGACGCGCCTCCGTTAGAATTAATGGGTCATAGAGGGGCGGGGGATTCCGCTCACTGGAGGTGGCCCGGCCCGCCTCCAGTGCTTCAGCCCCAGCCCGGTACCATGGATATAATGGCGCCGTATACCGGAACTGGACTGCGGTTCAAAAAATGGACTGCGATACCGGCTTCCCTTCACCAGCGCCAATCTATCCGTGGGTCATGTTAAAGCGAATGTACCTGATGCCACATTCGCTTTAACTGTGACATTCAATAAGCAGCGATATTCAGTCAAAAAGTCACATTAAGAGTCTCCTGACTACTTATTGTTCTACTATTTTGACTATCTAAGGCTCTTATGGGAGTTTGTAAAAAGTACATACTCCCCACTTACAGCTCTCAATTACATTAACACAGTTGTAAACACATGCTATGGATGCGTAACCCAAATGTAATGGAGATGCACAGCCCCGGAAATCAAACCAGTTTTAGATAAATATATGTCAATAGGTAAATAAGGAACGGGTGCACATAGCCCGCATACGAGGGAAACAACTGGGTCACATTGAAAAAAGAAAGATTTGTATGCAAAAAGGGGCAATGGCACACCAATAAATAAAATATAGATATCTTTATTGAACAACGAAAAATAAACAAAGGAAACACCAAGACAGGTTAAAAGCACTTAAAAAACACAAAACAAGAAAGCATGATTGTAATCATGTTTTCAGGGCCAATGTGCCGAACCACCCTTTGCTTTTGATGCTTTGATGCACCTAACGCTAAGTAGGACATTGGTATCATCATGTCTAAGGTTCCTTTAAACTAGTTTAAATAGCCCCTTTCTATCAGTTTGATTAGTGCGTTACTGCATAAATGCTTAGCCCATATACTTTGTCTCGTGCTCTGGCGCCTGCGCACTTGTAATATCAGTAGCTTCGGTGGCCATTTTTAATCATCCACGCTTGCGCACTGCTACAATGAATGCTTGGCAACTCGGTTCTGTTTATCTACGGTCGACGCATGCGCATTGTGACTTTCTGGCACGGCAATGGCCATTTTTCTGACATTCGCGTACCTTAACACCTGAGGCTCCGGCGGCCATTTTTGTTTATCTGCGCTTGTGCATTTGATGTTGTGAAAGCCGGGTGTGATTCCATGGTCTGCTTGTGCGTAACATGACTGTTTGTTATGGGGGCCGCCGTGACTCTGTCCAAATTATGGCGCATGCGCCTTTTGTGTATCCTTGTGACGACACATTGAGACTGCGCCCACACATGCGCAGTATGGATTGACACACGCCACTTCGGCCATACTGGTACACCATGCGTTCAGCTGAATCACCTCCGGTCAGCAATAGGTCTATAGGCGTTCTTCCTGTCTGTAAGTATGTTAATTTACTGTGTATAAAAGGATCACCTTTCTTGATTGCATTTATCCCTGAGAAAGTCCTGGGAGCAGGACGGAACACATGGAACATCCCTGGGCCGTAGCTATTTGTTATTTGCCTCTCCCCTCCTGTCCATGTTCATGCTGTTTACTTAGTATTTTTGTCCTCATTGATCTTATAGTTTTTTTGACTCTGTGCCACCATTCCACATTGTGCTTTCCCTGTGTTTACATTCCATTGCTTTTACTGTTGCATTTGTTTGTATTTAGGGAAATGTAACTAATGTGGTAAGGCTTTTTATGCACTGCTTTCAGCATTTCATTCATGTATTTTTCTACATATAGAACATTGTAGTGGCACCTTATTCTCTGATTTCACATGCATGAGGACTCTTTTGCATATTTGCACATGGACAGTGTTACTTTTTGTATAGGGTTAGAGACATATAATTTGGACTGCATTTTTCTCCGGTATTGGCCCTGAAAACATGATTACAATCATGCTTTCTTATTTTGTGTTTTTTAAGTGCTTTTAACCTGTCTTGGTGTTTCCTTTGTTCATTTTTCGTTGTTCAATAAAGATATATATATATATTCTATTTGTTGGTGTGCCATTGCCCCTTTTTGCATACAAATCTTTTATCAGTGCGACCGACATGCTATGGATGCTACATCCTATGATGTGCAAGCCATAGTTATATGGGAGAGCAAACGTGCCCCCAAACACACATTTTTTTGTAAATTAGTACATATATTCCGTTGGGGCAGGAGTATGGATTTGTTAATAACTAGATTTTTTTTAGCTGTATAAATATATAATGTTAAAATCTTGCAGAATGGCTTTTTTCTCAGTCTGGTCTCAGTCTGGCAATAAAACAGTAGTTGAAATGTTTTTGGAGATTTCAGCTGTTTCATTTTGATATCACTAGTGAATCTCTGCTGTCAATTCCCATGGTGCCTTGTAAACATATAGCTGGTTGACATGATCACAGGTGTGTGGGATGAGTCACTTTGCTGTTGAGGAAGTGACAGCTCAGCCATTGTCTGTGTGAAAGATAAGCGAGAGTAATTACTCTCTTTGTCTCTAGTCTGCTTTTACTTGGCTTTAAATCTTAGCAGAAAGCTGTGCACAGGAATGGTGGAGATAAAAAAAAATTAAAAAAAATTATATATATATATATATATATATATATGTCCATTTAACTTTTATTTGACCAGTTAGATGCTGCTGTCAAAACTAAAAGTGGCATTTAAAGCGATCCCAAAGAAAAAATGCACAAAATCCTTTAGGTGTACTCACCCCCCACCATTTGTTTGACACCTTTCTCACTTGTCTACGCTGCTCCTAGTCCCAGATTCAAACGTTTCCAAATGATCCCAGTTTTACATCCCAACATATTTAAGGAGAGGGGCAGTTCCCTGAAGAAGCCTTGTACAGGGAAACATACGTAGGGACAGCTCCAGTCAATGCATTAAGATGGGTCAGTGCCATCTATACTAAGGAAATGTTTATAAGTTGCCTGTAGAACTCTTTTGTGTGGTACATAGTGGAATAGCATCCACGGGTACATGGAAAGCACTTTACTAAGGATACTCTCAGCACCTTAGTACTTTATGTCTGTACTGCACGATTATTTTATATAGTATTGATTGACGGTCATTTTTTAAATATATTTATTTTATGAACTTACATTTTATGGTACCATGTCTTAATAATCATGTAAATTAGAATATATTATAGAATTTGAACAATGAACATTCTGACCGGAAAACTATATCACCCAGCATTCATTGCACCTCTGGACCAACTGCCTGGTACCTCTCCTTGTCCTGTAATATCCACCCACCATCTGCTTCTGCTTTGCACAAGAAACACATAATCTTTCTATCTATTCACCCACATTGATAGAGTAGAGAAAAAGAGAGAGAGATAGAGAGAGAGAGAGAGAGAGAGAGAGAGAGAGAGAGAGAGAAAACAACAGTTTCTCCTTTACCCTATACTCCTCAGGAGAGCTGTTTTTTTCTCTGCCCTTGGCCAGGTGATCATTGTGTGATGTCAGTTGAGGATGGGGTTACAGATGAGGTGTTACAGATTGCCTGGCAACAGAAGAGACAGTGATCATGGGACCTCTTCCTCAGAAGGGAGGGGGAGGACAGAGGAGCTGAGACCATATGGGCCAGGAAGTGAGGATTTTCTGCAGCTTCAGGGTGTGAGTCAAGATGTACTGCAGAAAAACCCCTCAAAATGCCTCGAAGTTTCATGTCTATATGCATATTTGCGTTTTACAGTCACATGATAAAATATCACATGACCTGTATTTAAAAAAAAAAAAAAAAGCGGAGGATAAAATGTTTTTTTTTTGTTTGTTTGTTTTTTAAATGACATGATGTATTAAAGTTTTTTTATTTTTTTGGGGGGAGGGGTGTCTTTACCATTTTTTCAGCCACAAAAAATGCTGAACAAATTTTTTGTCTGAGAATAGCCTCACCTTTTTCTGAGTAGCAGCTAAATGGGAATTGAGCTTAACTAACCATGCTTGTTACTGTTTCTCAAGATATGAAATTGTTTCTGCCACCTAAATTATGACATCACCCTTGCTATGAAAATCCTATAGGATAACTCATAAGATTTCAACTTGTTATTCTAAGAAGCTTTGAAAACAAAACCAAGTCATGCATGCACACCTACATACTGTATAATGGTATTTTAATAAATATCTATACTTTTACATGTGCTTGTATTAAACATATGTGTTAACAGATCAGGCACCGTAATGATACTATAGCATAATAAAGAAAATTATAGACATACAATTTATGGATATGCTGTAGCTATCATAACAGATTATCCTAGTTATGTGAACAGAAGGGGGGGGATTCATGCCTTCGCTTTTTCCTTTGAATTCTACAATTAACTTTGGATTAAACAACTGTGATCACAGATTTTTCTGTCTTGGGACACAAACTGTACGATAAAACTATTGTCCCATGCTTACCAGTACTTGTGCAGTCAGTTCACTGTAATAGTATTGTGCAAGTCCTCTGGGGACTCCTACTCATATCATATTGTTATGGCACCAGACCGTAATGGGTTAATTAAGCCTGAAACATAGTTTGCATCTCTAGCCCATGCAAAGCAAGAGAAAATAAGTGGGTCAGTAACACAAATGGAAAACTATAAGTAACACAGTGACAGTTCTATAGCTGGCGCATATGGAGCATTACTATTTTGATAGTTATTAGAAAACCATTTTGTAATATTTTTCTTGAGTGGTTTCTCAGAGGATTAATTATACTGATATTCTATAGATACTTGCTTGAAAAAAGAAGACTAGATATTAAATGCCGTACCACTGTGCATTGTTGGTGGTAATCGGGAAATCTATTTCCAGCATGGCAGTGAAGTAATATTACACCATTACTCTTCCTGAATGACATTAAAAATATGGCATTTCCATTAGTGCATAAATACTACATAAATCCATTATGTTTCCACATAATTACTAACCTAATTGGGGATAGTATGGAAATATTCAATAAAGACATCATGTCATAACGTCTATAGAACCAGTTTGCATCGTAGAATAACTGATTCTCTTCTCTGGAGTCAGGAAATCTATTAAGTTAACTTTGTCAATTTACATAGATAGCTGCAAAATGTATTTTGTTGCATTATTCACAGCTTTATTAAATAACCGTGAAAAGCTAGGAACAATGGAGTCTGACCAACAACACTCAATATGTCATCAGTCTGGTGCAGAGGGAAGGATAACGTAAGGTTGGTTACTCAGATTTATGACATAGTCAAGTAGGTAAAGTAGATGTATTATCAGAAATGACATTATTTAAATCAGAATGTTATTATTTTTACTCATTAAAAATTGTGGCTTGTTTTATTTAGTCCTTAGGAAATCTTGAAATATTTCAGCCCCAAAAAGGACTCCAGAGGGAAAAATTGTTTTCAAATCAACTGGTCTCAAAAAGATAAAGATTTATAAAGTACCTGTATTTGGACAGGTCTTCCAGCTGCTGTACAGAAAGTGAAGTTTTCTTTCCAGCCTGACCATGTGCTATCTGCTACCACCTCTGTCCATGACAGGAACTGTTGAAGCAGTACGTGGAAGCAGAGATCACCGCATGGAACTGGAATGAAAATGCCACTTCCTACAGGGCACACACTAGCTGATAAGTACTGGAAGGTTGAGTTTTTTTTTTTTCTTTCTAATTTCTATCACTTCTGACACTAATTGATTTAAAACATACATTTCCTGTTTTCTTTAACTTGCTGTTCCGCTTTGTAAAGTTTAGCTTTGTCAGCAAAGTCATCTTATTAGTAGCAAGATTTGAACTTAAAGCGAATGTACCATCAGGTACATTCGCTTTAAGATGACCCATGGATAGATCGGCGCCTGGAAGCTGGTCGGGGCTGAAGCATTGGAGGCGGGCTGGGCAGTCCCCAGTGGGAGGAATCCCCCGCTCCTCTATGACACGGCTCCATTGATTCTAACGACGCCGCGTCATAGAGGGGCAGGGGATTCCTCCCACTGGGGGCGGCCTGGTCCACCTCCAGTGCTCTGGCTCAGGCCCGATACTCGTGGATAGAACAGCGCTGTACACAGGAACCGGGCTGCAGTTCAAAAAATGGACTGCAGTACCGGCTTCCCTGCGTCGGCGACGATCTATCCATGGGTCATATTAAAGTGAATGTACGTTATGGTACATTCGCTTTAAAGAGAATGTGTAATCAGAAAATGACCTTTTGGTTTAAATAACATTTTATGCTACACACATTTTTAACCCCTTAAGGACCGGGCCAATTGCGCAATTTTGCCCTTTCATTTTATTTCTTCTTGTGCTTAGAAGGCCTTAGCAGTTGCATTTTTTCACCTAGAAACCCACATGAGCCCTTATTTTTTGCGCCACTAATTGTACTTTGCAATGACAGGCTGAATTTGTTTTATAAAGTACACTGCAAAACCAGAAATTTTTTTTATGTGTGGTGAAAAAAAAAATGCATTGTTTTTTTGGGGGTATTTGTTTTCACGCCGTTCACCCTGGGGTAAAACTGACTTATGTTCCTCAAGTCGTTACGATTACGATGATATGTAACATGTATAACTTTTCTTTTATCTGATAGCTTGTAAGAAATTCAAACCATTGTTACTAAATACATGTTCCTTAAAATTGCTCTATGTCCATGCTTATAGCGCTTTTATCCTTTGGTCTATGGGGCTGTTTGAGGTGTCATTTTTTGCGCCCTGATGTGTTTTTTCTATTGGTACTTTGAATGCACATAAGCGACTTTTTGATCGCTTCTTATTACAATTTTTCTGGATTTAATGCGACCAAAAATGCGCAATTTTCCATTTTGGGATTTTTTTTTTACGGTTACGCCATTTACCGTGCAAGATAAGGAATATGATAAATTAATAGATCTGGCGATTACGCACACGGCAATAGCAAACATGTTTATTTATTTTTATTCATAACATGGGAAAAGGGGGGTGATTCAAACTTTTATTAGGGGAGGGGGCTTTTTATTAACCCCTTGCCTCTAAAGCCTGTTTTGGCCTTAATGACCAGGCTCATTTTTCAAAATTTGACCTGTCTCACTTTATGCGCTTATTCAGGGTGTTATGGGGCTTAGAAATGTATCAGCAAATTATCAAATTGTCATGAAATTTCCAAAACTGATTTTTTTTTTAGGGACCAGTTCTTTTTTTAAATGGATTTAGAATGCTTGTATCCTGGAAACCCCCATAAGTGACCCCATTTTGGCAACTATACACCTTAAAGAATTAATCAAGGGGTATAATGAGCATTTTAACCCTACAGGGGCTGGAGGAAAGTATTCACAATCAGGCTGGGTTCACACTACGTATATTTCAGTCAGTATTGTGGTCCTCATATTGCAACAAAAACCAGGAGTGGATTAAAAACCCAGAAAGGATCTGTTCACACAATGTTGAAATTGAGTGAATGGCCGCCATTTAATGGCAAATATTTGCTGTTAATTTAAAACAACGGCTGTTATAGTGAAATAATGGCCGTTATTTACTGTTATATGGCGGCCATCCACTCAATTTCAACATTGTGTGGACAGATCTTTTCTGTGTTTTTAATCCACTCCTGGTTTTGGTTGCAATATGAGGACAACAATACTGACTGAAATATACGTAGTGTGAACCCAGCCTTAGGCCGTAAAAAAATTTAAAATTTTCCAATAATATATACGTTTAGATTAAAGTTTTTCATTTTCAAAAGGAACATGAGAAAAAAAAGTATGCCAAAATCTGTAACACAGGTTCTCCTGAGTACAAAGGTACCCCATATGTGGGCGTAAACCACTGTATGGGCACACAGCGGGGCTTAGAAGGAAGGGAGCGCCAATTAGCTTTTTTAATGCAGATTTTGCTGAAGAAGTTTCTGAGCACCATGTGCGTTTGCAGAGCCCCTGTAGTGTCAGCAGGGAGAAAAAAAAACCCATAAGTCACCCCATTTTGGAAAGTGCACCCCTCAGAGAATTCATCTTAGGGTGTGGTGAGCATTTTGACCCCACATGCATTAGAGGAAAGTATTCAAAAGAAGACAGTAAAAATGAAAAACCTGAATTTTTCCAATAATATATTCGTTTAGTTTGTAATTTCTCAATTTCACGAGGAACAAGAGAAAAAAAGTACGGCAAAATTTGTAACGCAGGTTCTCCTGAATACAACTGTACCCCATATGTGGGCATTAACCACTGTATAGGCACACAGCGGGGCTCAGAAGGGAAGGAGCGCCAATTAGCTTTTTTAACCCTTTAAGGAACGGGGCAATTTTGATTTTTGCGATTTTGTTTTTTCCTCCTTGTGCATAAAAGGCCATAGCAGTTGCATTTTTTCACCTAGAAACCCACATAAGCCCTTATTTTTTGCGCCACTATTTGTGCTTTGCAATGACAGGCTGAATTTTTGCATAAAGTACACTGCAAAAGCAGTAAAAAATTCAATGTGTGGTAAAATTGAAAAAAAAACAACACATTTTATGCTTTTAGTGGATGTGTGTTTTTACACTGTTCGCCCTGAGGTAAAACTGACTTGTTATATATGTTTCACAAGTCGTTACGATTAAAACGATATGTAACATGTACAACTTTTCTTGTATCTGATGGCCTGTAAAAAATTAAAACCATTGTTTACAAATATACGTTCCTTAAAATCGCTCCATTCCCAGGCTTATAGCGCTTTTATCCTTTGGTCTATGGGGCTGTGCCAGGTCATTTTTTGCGCCATGACATGTTCTTTCTATTGGTACCTTGATTGCGCATATACGACTTTTTGATCGCTTTTTATTAACATTTTTTAGCGCTTACGCAGTTTACCGTACGAGATCAGGAATGTGATTAATTAATAGTTTGGGCAATTACGCACGCGGTGATACCAAACATGTTTGTTTATTTATTAATTATTTACTTTTATTAATAACCTGGGAAAAGGGGGGTGATTCTGACTTTTATTAGGGGAGGGGGCTTTTTTTTAATAGCAACACTTTTTTTTTTACTTTTACACTTATACTAGAAGCCCCCCTAGGGGACTTCTAGTATAAGTGCTCAGATCTCTTATTGAGATCTCTGCAGCATAGATATGCTGCAGAGATCCATGAGATAGGCACTCGTTTACTTCCGGCTGCTGCAGCCGGAAGTAAACGAGTGCCGAGTCGGGGACGGCGCCATTTTGGAGCGGTCCCCGGCCGGCTTCAGTTACGGAGATCGCTCCTCCGGGATAACATCCCGGAGGAGCGATCTCCCCACTAGACACCAGGGATGACGCTGAGTCCGGTAATCAGTTGCAGCTGTCAACTTTGACAGCTGCATCCGATTACTGTATTAGCGGGCACGGCGATCGGACCATGCCCGCTAATACCTGCGGTCCCGGGCTACAAGCAACATCCGGGACCGCCGCGGTTCAGAGCGCAGCCGCCGCGCGGCCCCACTTTGAACGTCCTTACTGACCGCAGGGCTTAAATATACGCCCGCGGTCGTTAAGGGGTTAATGCAGATTTTGCTGAAGAAGTTTCTGAGCGCCAGGTGCGTTTGCAGTGTCCCTGTAGTGTCCGCAGAAGAGAACCCCCCCCAAAAGTCACCCCATTTTGGAAAGTAAACCCCTCAAAGAATTCATCTTGGGGTGTGGTGACCATTTTGATCCCACAGGTATTAGAGGAAAGTATTTAAAATTAGACAGTAAAAATTAAAAACTCAAATTCTTTCAATAGTATGTTCGTTTAGTTTGAAATTTCTCAATTTCATGAGGAAAATGAGAGAATCCACACCAGAAAATTTGTAACAGGTTCTCCTGAGTAGAAAGGTACCCCATATGTGGGCATAAACCACTGTATGGGCACACAGCCGGGCTCAGAATGGAAAGGAGCGCCAATTAGCATTTTCAGTGCAGATTTTTCCGAAGAAGCTTCTGAGTGCCAGGTGCGTTTGCAGCGCCCCTGTAGTGTTCGCAGAAGTAACCCTCCCCCAAATGTCACACCATTTTGGAAAGTACACCCCTCAAAGAATTCATCTTGGGGTGCGGTGACCATTTTGACCCCACAGGTATTAGAGGAAAGTATTCAAAATAAGACAGTAAAAAATAAGACATATTATTTTCCAATAATATGTTCGTTTAGTTTGAAATTTCTCAATTTGAATAGGAACAGGGGAGAAGCTGCATGCCAAAATCTGTAACGCAGGTTCTCCTGAGTAGAACGGTACCCCATATGTGGGCATAAACCACTGTATGGGCACACAGCGGGGCTCAGAAGGGAGCGCCAATTAGCATTTTCAGTGCAGATTTTTCCCAAGAAGTTTCTGAGCACCAGGTGCGTTTGCAGCTCCCCTGTAGTGTCCGCAGAAGAGAACTTCCCCAAAAGTCACCCCATTTAGGAAAGTTCACCCCTCAAAGAATTCATCTTGGGGTGCGGTGAGCAGTTTGACCCCACAGGTATTGGAGGAAAGTATTCAAAAGAAGACAGTAAAAAAGAAAAACTCAAATTTTTCCAAAAATATGTTCGTTTAGTTTAAAATTTCTAAATTTAACAAGGAACAGGAGAAAAAATGTACCCTAAAATCTGTAAAGCAGGTTCTCCTGAGTAGAACGGTACCCCATATGTGGGCATAAACCACTGTATGGGCACACAGCAGGGCTCAGAAGGAAGGGAGCGCCAATTTGCTGGAGCAAAACCGCAGCTAGTAATAGTTATTAGAATAGCGCAGTTACTAAAATAAAATAAAAAAATGAGATTACAGGTAATGTGGGGTGGTTACGGACAGTCTGGGGTGGTTACTTGCAACCTGGGGTGGTTACGGGCAACCTGGGGTGGTTACAGACAATCTGGGGTGGTAACGGGCAACGTGGGGTGGTAACGGGCAACGTGGGGTGGTAACGGGCTACGTGGGGTGGTAACGGGCAAAGTGGGGTGGTAACGGATAACCTGAAGTGCTTATAGGTAATCTGGGATGGGTACATGTAATTTGGGGTGGTTACAGCCAATCTGGAGAGGGTCACTGGCAATTTGGGGTGGTTACGGGCAATGTGCGGTGATCAGAGGCAATGTGCAGTGGTCAGAGGCAACATGCGGTGGTCAGAGGCAACGTGCGGTGGTCAGATGCAACGTGCGGTGGTCAGAGGCAACCTGCGGTGGTTAGAGGCAACGTGCGGTGGTCAGAGGCAACGTGCGGTGGTCAGATGCAACGTGCGGTGGTCAGAGGCAATGTGCGGTGGTTACAGGCGACGTTCGGTGGTTACAGGCAATGTGCGGTGGTCAGAGGCGACGTTCGGTGGTCAGAGGCGACATGCGGTGGTTACAGGCGACGTGCGGTGGTTACAGGCGACGTGCGGTGGTTACAGGCAACGTTCGGTAGTCAGAAACAACGTGCGGTGGTTACAGGCAACGTGCAGTGGTCAGAGGCGACGTGCGGTGGTTACAGGCGACGTGCGGTGGTTACAGGCGACGTGCGGTGGTCAGAGGCGACGTGCGGTGGTCAGAGGTGACGTGCGGTGGTTACAGGCGACGTGCAGTGGTCAGAGACGACGTGCGGTGGTTACAGGCGATGTGTGGTGGTCAGAGGCAGCGTGCGGTAGTTACGGACAATCTGGAGGGGGTCATTGGCAATTTGGGGTGGTTACGGTCAAGGTGCGGTGGTTATAGGCAACGTGCGGTGGTTACATGTAATCTGGCGTGATTACGGGCAACCTGCGGTGGTTACGGGCAAACTGGGTTGATTACGGACAATCTGCAGGGGGTCACTGGAAATTTGGGGTGGTTACGGTCAACGTGCGGTGGTTACGTGCAACCTGGGACAAATACGGGCAACCTGCGGTGGTTACGGGTAATCTGGGAGAAAACCGCAATTATTACTATAATAAAAAGTGTGTTTTATTTTATTTGTATGTTTTTCACTTTTTCACAATTACACTTTTTCACTTGTGCTTTTTACTCATTCATTTTCACTGTATTTCTATGATTACTGTCATATTTTCTATCACCGTTATCAAAGTTTAGTGACAGAGACCAAATTGGTCTCTGTCACTTTAAATTTTCAGAGCTAACTGCGCATGCGCACATCAGAAGCAGTCAGGACGTTGAGGAGGACGGAGCTCCAGTATCAGGTAACGTATATGGGAAAGGGGGGGTGACTGGGGGACGGGGGAGACTGTGGGGGTGGGGGGCGACTTGGGGGGGGGGCACACTGAGACTTTTTATCCCCTGTCACCAATGATTTATGGTGACGGGATAAAAAGTGCCAGGCAGCACTGGGAACAGGCGATCAGCGGTATATAGTATATACCGCCGATCGCCTGCTCCGGGACCCCCCAGGGGGGTCCCCGATCACTGCCCCATGCTCTCCACTAACTCTGGTGGCGGAGAGCATGGGGCTTTGATTAATTATTTATTTCTATCCCTGCAAACAAACATCGTGATTTACACTTATTTTATCTCCCCCACCGTGTATTTACGGTGGGGGAGATGAAATGCAGCGGCGGCGCCGGTAATGGCCGGTACCGGCGGATTGCCGCTATAACGGTAATAGCGGCGATCCACCGGCAGTGGAGATGGCACGGAAGGGCCAGGGGGGGATCAGCAGTGGCGGCGGGAGGAGGCAACATGCCACAGCCCCCTCCCGCCGCCCGATCGCCGGCCTTCTTTTATAACTCCCCATAGACGCTGCGGTATCATTGACCGTGGCGTTTATGGGGTTAACTGCCCGGGGGGAGCGCGGTTCCCCACCGGGCAGAGGCGGCAGGAGTATGCTGTGTGACACAGCCTCCTCCTGCTGCCTGATCTCACCTAGGGACAGCGGGGGGAGGCAGGGAAAGCATGATGTTTGGGAAACGTCATGTTGCAGGAACTACCTGCTTTACATGACGTTTCCCAAACGTCATTTTGCGGCAAGGGGTTAATAATGACACATTTTTTTCTTTTACACTTATACTAGACGCCCTCCATTGCTGTCGTTGGTCTTTCAACAAAGACAAATGACAGTGATAGCAACGATCTGCTGCTGTCACTCAATGGAATAGGAGTGATGCCAGCAGACCGCCGCTATCCTCTATGGGCTGCCCGGACGATCTAGCAATCACCCGAGCAGCCCCCCCTCCCCCCCTTGGTGCTCCCTGCGGTCTCCCCTGCACTTACCCACTCGCTGCGTGTAATAGCGGCAGTGAGCGGTGAATGAGGAGCAAACGAGCACTGACATCGCTCGTTTGCTCCTCACTGGCCCGTGTAATAGTGCCTTAAGTTGAGACTTCCTAGTATGTACAGATTTATTTCCCAGCAGTGCCCTTTTTATCAACACAGACAGGAAGACAGTGACAGGTGACAGCAGTATATAGACAGCGGTACACACAATAGCTGTTGCTCACAACTCAGCTCCAATCTCCTGTGGACTGAGCCCACAGAGCATGCTTACAAATGTGTCCCATACAAAGTATAGAGTCTGGAAACGTTCATTGTGTCCATTAGGCTTGATGTAAAGTATGTAGCTAAATGCTGTTAAAACACTTTAGGCAAGATAACAACCCCCATAATAATCTACAACAAATAAACTTGAAAAAAATAAAATCAAATAGAAACAGATAATATAAAAAGAACATATTCCAGCATCTGGCTCTAACTATTAAATAAATGTAGTCTACCCATTCTCTTTAAAGTGTCTCTGTTATTATAACTTTCAAAATCTAAATCAACAGTAGATGGGATGTAAAGCAAGTATGCAGTTTACATTCATTATATATATATATATATATATATTTTTTTTTTTTTTGTTATCATGGAAAACACGGCACTTCCTGTTTCCTGACTCAGAGTCAGAAAACAGGAAGTCCTGTGCATTCCAGGCCACCTGAGCTCTCACAGAGAAGGCAGTCATGTGATTGAAGGAAACTTTGAGCCGTGACTCTCTGTAGTGGCTATAATTTCTGTGTTTAGTCTGTTTTTCCCAATCAGCACAAGTCAGAAAATCTGCCTTCAGGAGACTGGACCTGGATTTCTGGTAAGTTCAGCTTTGTTTTACAGCATGAAAACAACAAAAAAATAATAAAAGTATATTGCAAACTTGCTTTATATCACATCAGACTGTCCTCAGACTGTCCTCACCCGCGATAAAGCGAACTCAGCTCCTGAGCTCGCTTCATAGCCCGATACCCCGGCGGGGTGTACATTTACAACCTCCCAAGACCCAGGCTGTGGGGGCATAAATGTATGTCCCTGGTCATTAAGGGGTTAAAAAACAAGCAAACAAAAGATAATAAAATTATAAACTTTTTATGCTCCAAATTTTTATATTCTGTATTAGGGAATTTTAGTTTATAGACAGTTGCCCTCTGTTCAGGATCCTTGTCTCTTGACCAAAGGCAAGATCAGGTACAGAGAGCATTTTATTTTCTAGAGAATCTGTCATGTCTAACATTATACAGGCAGTGCATTAATTTGAAAGAGTAATATGTGATGTTTAATTCTCCCTGTGATGGTGCTGTACCTAGATTGCTAGATTTCCTTTCAGAAAACAGTTTCTGATGGCATTTTTAGGGTGAAACATCCAAGTTGAATAGCTGCACACTTTGACACATGCAAAAAAGAAAAATTTGGTCAGCTCTCCTGACCGTTCAGTAATGACCATGTGACAGGATCTCACCCTAACGACCTAAAGATTTTGGTAGCTTTTTCATACATTTATAAGAGTAATAACTGAGGACTGACACAATGCTAAGTTTAAATAAATTATGCTTTAGATTTTTTTTTCCCCCAGAGTAAATACAAGTATTTACTAAAGCAGACTTGCCAGGAAAGGTGACCATTCTCTTTTAGATAAGATGAAAACAACAAATACTGTATTTATATTAGATACATGTAGTCTTTTTTTATGAGCTGATGTGCACAAAAAAAAATCTACAGCATTGCTTGTATGTAATGTTAATCATTAATGATTTTTTTATGCATGCTCCTTTAAGACAATTAAACCTGTTTCTGCGTATTGACATTTTGATCTCATTACAATCTATTTACAAATATTTTTTCTGAGAGCTGATTTTTTTTTTTTTTATAATTTATTTTTTGTAAAGTATAAATAAATTGTTTGTCTCTTTCATCATTAATTGCTTTCAATGGTTGATGTTGAGATACAAATGTTTAATTAACTGACATTCCAAAAATAGGTCATGCCATTAACAGGAAAATAAAGTCTCTTTGTCATCTTTCCCATTTTGTTGTTAGGAGGAAATAGTAAAAATAAACATGCATCATTTGAAGTGAGAAAAAGACAAGAATGACTCATTTTTTTCATGGAATTGAAAAGAAAGACTACATGTATCTAATATAAAACAGTACAGTAAAGGTACAATAGAATAGGGTACTGCAGATTAGCTAATCAGGCATAAGACAAAACAGAAAGTTTCCGGACTCTAAGCCAAAATCTGCGAAACAGAGCTGCTTTTTATAGCTATTTATAATCTTGGTATCTTCTTAGAAGGAAGAGAAGTCTTGGTGACAAACCCCTATTGTGTCAAGGAAGCCTGTCACTTAAAGGGGTATTTTGGGAAAAATCATTAAATTAGCAATGGAAAGGGTTAACCAATGTTAACCCTTTGCTAATATACTTACCTGTCCTTTATTGGCCCTCCAAGGAAATCTCCGGTCCGGTCATGTGATCATCCAGCCTGCGACGTCCCGGATCCTCTCTCCTTCCGGTGCCGTCACCATACCCAGCCTGAGTCTGGCTCTCCTTCTTATTAGCAGCAGAGCACTGACCACTGGCTGGCTAGCGTGCAGCCAATCAGGGTTTAGTGCTCTGTGTCCCCACCATGCTCCAGAGTGTGAATACTGTGGGGCCTGCTTTAAATTACCAGGGGTTGTGGGGTTCAGTGCGGGTCACCAGTGGTGACAGGGCAGGACCAGTGTCAGCACCCGGCCCTGCAGCACTATAGCAGGTCACTGGGAGGGGTCCCTGAGGGGTGCTATTGTGCCTGGCATCCAATATCACCCAACATCACACGGCAGGACCCCCACCCCCGGTTGTCAGCTATCCAGATGCCGAGTGCCAAGAATGGAAGGGATGCAGCAGTACTTGATTCTTAGCCACTAGACACCCGGAATGGAGCAATGTCGTCCGCTGCATCCCTTCCCCTCCTGGGACTCAGGGATGGCATCGCTGACACCCGGGGGGAAGTCCTACAGAGTGATGTCAGATATCACACAACAGCACCCCGCAGGGACCCATCACAGTGTCCTGCTGTGCGAAGTTAGCCAGTTGCCGATCCCCCGCCCCCCCTCCCGGTGTAATCATTCCTACTCAAGGATCACTTACTCCGCCCCCTCAGGTGTCATTGCTGACCCTGAGTCCCAGGAGGGGAAGAGATGCGGCAGGCGACATTGCTCCGCTCCAGGTGTCTGGTGGCTATGAATGAAGTAATGCTGCATCCCTTCCATTATCGTCACTCAGCATCGCTATCATACAGGGAGGGGGGGTCCTGCCATCTGATGTTGGATGCCAGGCACAATGGCACCCGCAGGGACCCCTCACAGTGACCTGCTGTAGTGCTGCAGGGCCGGGTGCTGACGCCAGCCCTGCCCATGTAACTAGTGACCTGCACTGAGCCCCCACAACCCCTAGTAATTTACAGCATGCCCAGGGGACCCCCACTCTGGAGCAGGGTGGGGATGCAGAATTGGCTACACGCTAGCCAGCCAGTAAGGGTTTAGCGCTCTGCTGCTATTAATAAAGAGAGCCAGACGCAGGCCAGGTATGGTGACGTCACCGGACCGGAAGGAGAGAGGATCCGGGACGTCGCAGGCTGGACGATCACGTGACCAAACCGGAGATAAATAAATTGTGAACATCTTCTAAAAATTGTTAAAAGATATGACAAATACCCCTTTCCCATTTCATATAAAAAAGACATAAAAATAAATTAGTTTATTATATATCGTGGCATGCTTAATTGTCAGATCTACTAAAATATAACATTAGTGTTGCTGTACGGCATTAATGAAAAAAGCGCCAGGATTGCAGATTTTTTTTTTTTTGTTACATTATACATCAGAAAAAAGTAATAAAGAACAATCAAAATGTCCAAGCTACACAAGTATTGTACCAATAAAAACTAGAGATCATGGTGCAAAAAATAAGACTCCAAACAACTTTGTAGGTTGAAGAATAAAAATTCTATGTCTCTAAGAAGGCGAGAAGCAAATTACAAAAATGCAAAAATGAAAATTGGCCTCAATCTTAAGGCCAAAATTCACAGTGTCCTTAAGAAGTTAAATTAAACAGCTTATCCTAGAAAATTGGCTCAGCTTGGCTTGCTAGCAGGCAGGCAGGACCATAGCAGGAATCATGGCTGGAACCAGGGCAGTAGTCAAGGACAGCAGTAACGGGCAGGAAAGCTGGGACCACAAGCTAAGGTTAGCATGCAGAATCTTCAATGATAGGGTCAGGACAGGAGCAGGGATTTATAGTAAAAGGTTTTATGCATACAGCCAATTAGGGTTGAATTGTCCCTTTAAATCTGCAAGAGCCAGAGCTTGCGCACCCTAGGTAGTGGAGACATGCACGCCGGCCAGAGCAGGAGCACAGATGGGTGAGGGTCTCAGGGAGGGCAAAGCAACAGCAGCGCCAGGCTCCTGCACGTGCCCTCCAGCATCTGCTGAGAGGAGCCAGCGGGGAAAGAGCGTGTGCGGCATAGTGGGATTCCCTGAGGAAGTCTTAGGACAACAGAGGACGGAATGCGTGGAACATGTTTGGGTTACACTATTTTTTGTTTGCCTGTTTTTATCCCCATGTTCTCATTCATTGTCTTACAATTTTGTTGTACTCTTTGTACAACTTTGTTGTACTAATTTTCACAATTCACATATGCAATAGCTCTGGTTTACAACTGCACTTTGCTATGTGACTTTGTCTTTGCTCTGTGTGCAATACATCATTGCATGGGTTACTACTTTTTCATATACTTTACTCTGTTAGTGTTCTTTGTATTAGTTTGCCCTAACCTTGCACCACCCCTCCATCCCTCCTCCCACCCTCTTCATCATTAGGAATACCACTGGCAGGATTTTTCCTATTCCTCTGCAGTGAAACTGCACAGGTGCCTTAACGATCCAGCCCATGTGCAGTGCTTACACAGCAGATGAATAGGAGAATAACTGCCTGGAGCATTCCTAATGATAAAGAAGGTGGGGAGGAGGGACAGAGAGGTTGTGCCAGTCTAATGCACAGATACTCTAGACCACGCCAGTTTGACACAGGGCTTCAAGTTTAAAAGTTGTTTTTTTAGGACAATAACTGCATAACCTGCCGAACGGATCCCAGGACAGATCTTGGATTAAAAGCAGCTATCTGAAGTTACAAGCGGTTTTGTGGGGGGTCAGATTGTGGGTACAGATTCACTTTAAAGTAATAAAATAAAATTACAATTGGTTGCTGACCTTTTTTTTTAATAAGGTAACAAATACACATACAGTATTTATGAAAAGAATATAAATATAAAATTTACTTTTTCAGCTCTCCATCTGGTACCAGATTAATGGAAATGTGACAACATACATAAATTTGTTATCTCAATTTATCACTTAGTGTTTTTAAGTCATTGTGTGTAAAAAGTTCCCACTGGCTTGACATTTTCAAAATCTGTATTCTAGAACAAAACTGCTCTGGGCTTGATTTTATACGTGATTGAAGAGCAAAGAAGGCATTTATTTTCTGGCCTGTTATTACTTATTATAATGAGTAGTAATGTGATAGATTAACCAGCCCCAAATTAGCAACATGAGCAAGGTTTTTTTTTTCTCCTTAGGTAGACAATTAAACATAACTTGTTATTGCCAATTTACCTATGGATGGATATTTACTAAATATTTTACATAATAGGATTAAAGGATCAGGGCAGGAACAAGGCATCAATATATTCAGATTATGCTTTATTATTCATTTTATATACATTAAATATATATGCCATGCAAAACAGAAGGTGATAGAAGATTCAGATGATGGGTCTTCAGCATGAATAGATTTATTTAATAAGGTCATTATATTTTATGATTATGACTTTTTCAAGAATAAAAAAACTTAAAATAGAACTCAATTGTTCTTCTTTTTCCCAGATAATATTTATTATTAAACAGATAGTCTGCATAGAACAGTGTGAATTACTGATGGATTGCATGTATATTTTACAGGGAAATTACAACCGAGGGAGTGAATTAAGTATGTGGCATACAGTTTTTCAATAAAAGGCAGAAAAGAACAATGTAGAGAATCAATGGTCAGTGTTAAACTCATAAGATATTGCCGAAGCTCTTGGGGGATGAAAGAATTGTTCACATATGTCATAAAACAGAAATATTCACTCCCTGTATGACCCCGGCCGTGTCACAGAACGGCCGATGTCAGTGAAGATCATCCCGGCCCAGCCGAATGAAGTTCGTTTATGTTGAATTGGGATGCGAGTGCATTCTTGTGCGCCCGCATCCCAATTCACCATAGCTTACAATGGAAAGTGCGGCCTCACAAAACATGTCATGTTTTCTGTGCGGCTGCTTGCAATCCCGGCCGGAGCGTATACTATGTGTATCCCCTCCGGACGAGATTATATTTATTTTCAATGCAAAGTATCCTTTGAATTAATCACGTCCGTTGTTGCAAATTGCCGTGATTAATTAAAAAAATACACTGATTGAATGTAGCCTTACATTGCATCACTGATATCATATGGGCCTATAGAATACATAGGTGCCATATTAGGGATTTATAAAACAGGAATCCGTAATACAGCCATTTGCCTAATACTAAATTCAGATGAATAAACGCAGTGGTTTTTGAATTTTTGTTTTGCTCATTTTAAAATTTTTATTATCTAAGTTTTGGTGAATCCTTATGGTATCAGTTCATAGACTTTGATTTTGTTTTGAGCAATTATGAGTTATATACGCTTTGAGAAAAATCATTTATAGGGTCACCTCTAAAAGTAGAGTTCACACATATAAAAAGAATAAGAAAGAGTCAGAAGGCAGAGACCTTTCCTTGGATCGATAATAACAACAGGGCAGATCATTACTACTGGTGGGAAAATATTAGTTTCTGAAACCCTTGATGTCAGTTTTTTTGGAGACTGTGGAGGAAAAAGGTTGAAATAATCAAGGATTTCACAAAATGAATGTGAATGCTTAACTCAAAGTGACATGTTATATGGAGGTCTCTGTGTTTCTTAGTCTGTCATTGTAGGTGTGGATAGAAAAGCACATTTTTCACTGGGAATGCCAAAAAAGAGTTATTGGTACAACTCAACAGAAAATATTTTAAGAATATAATACAATAAAGATCTACTAGGAGAGTACATAGAAACAACTGAAAAGCTAGTACAGTTCTGCTCTAATACTACTGTTACAATTTTGCCACCTGTTCACTGATCCTGCTCAGCATGGCTGGTTAGTTGGGTAAGGCCACAATACTGCACTGTAGGCTCCTGACACCCATAGGTCCTGCCCAGCCAATCAGTGACTGTGGCAGGGTCGTGCAGCGATGGGAATATTACAGTTAGGGCCAGAAATATTTGGACAGTGACACAAGTTTTGTTATTTTAGCTGTTTACAAAAACATGTTCAGAAATACAATTATATATATATATATATATATATATATATATATATATATATATATAATATGGGCTGAAAGTGCACACTCCCAGCTGCAATAAGAGAGTTTCCACATCCAAATTGGAGAAAGGGTTTAGGAATCATAGCTCTGTAATGCATAGCCTCCTCTTTTTCAAGGGACTAAAAGTAATTGGACAATGGACTCTAAGGGCTGCAATTAACTCTGAAGGCGTCTCCCTCGTTAACCTGTAATCAATGAAGTAGTTAAAAGGTCTGGGGTTGATTCCAGATGTGTGGTTTTGCATTTGGAAGCTGTTGCTGTGACCAGACAACATGCGGTCAAAGAAACTCTCAATTGAGTTGGAGCAGAACATCCTGAGGCTAAAAAAAGAAAAAAATCCATCAGAGAGATAGCAGACATGCTTGGAGTAGCAAAATCAACAGTCAGGTACATTCTAAAAAAAAGGAATTGACTGGTGAGCTTGGGAACTCAAAAAGGCCTGGGCGTCCACGGAAGACAACAGTGGTGGATGATCGCCGCATACTTTCTTTGGTGAAGAAGAACCCGTTCACAACATCAACTGAAGTCCAGAACACTCTCAGGTAAGTAGGTGTATCTGTCTCTAAGTCAACAGTAAAGAGAAGACTCCATGAAAGTAAATACAAAGGGTTCACATCTAGATGCAAACCATTCATCAATTCCAAAAATAGACAGGCCAGAGTTAGATTTGCCGAAAAACACCTCAAGAAGCCAGCTCAGTTCTGGAAAAGTATTCTATGGACAGATGAGACAAAGATCAACCTGTACCAGAATGATGGGAAGAAAAAAGTTTGGAGAAGAAAGGGAACGGCACATGATCCAAGGCACACCACATTCTCTGTAAAACATAGTAGAGGCAATGTGATGGCATGGGCATGCATGGCTTTCAATGGCACTGGGTCACTTGTGTTTATTGATGACATAACAGCAGAAAAGAGTAGCCGGATGAATTCTGAAGTGTACCGGGATATACTTTCAGCCCAGATGCAGGCAAATGCTGCAAAGTTGATCGGACGGCGCTTCATAGTACAGATGGACAATGACCCCAAGCAAACAGCCAAAGCTACCCAGGAGTTCATGAGTGCAAAAAAGTGGAACATTCTGCAATGGCCAAGTCAATCACCAGATCTTAACCCAATTGAGCATGCATTTCACTTGCTCAAATCCAGACTTAAGACGGAAAGACCCACAAACAAGCAAGACCTGAAGGCTGTGGCTGTAAAGGGCTGGCAAAGCATTAAGAAGGAGGAAACCCAGCATTTGGTGATGTCCATGGGTTCCAGACTTAAGACAGTGTTGCCTCCAAAGGATTCGCAACAAAATATTGAAAAAAAATATTTTGTTTGGGTTATGTTTATTTGTCCAATTACTTTTGAGCTCCTAAAATGTGGAGTGTTTGTAAAGAAATGTGTACAATTCCTACATTTTCTATCAGATATTTTTGTTCAAACCTTCAAATTAAACTTTACAATCTGCACTTGAATTCTGTTGTAGAGGTTTTATTTCAAATCCAATGCGGTGGCATGCAGAGCCCAACTCGCGAAAATTGTGTCACTGTCCAAATATTTCTGGCCCTAACTGTAAGTATTAAAATATGATGTTATTGGGTACAATTGAGTGCAGGATGTTTGAGGCTGATGAAGTAAAGGTCATTAGGATATTTCTTTGGCTCCAGGGGTCCATAAAGGGCCAATTTTGAAGTTATCCAGACTCCCTTCTATGTATGTCTATGTTAGGGCATCAGTGGGATATGACTAAACAGTGTGAAGCGGAGGTCACTTTCTCTATGTACCTCTATGGGTCACTGGTAGAGTTACAGTACATAGAGAAAGTGACTTCCACTTAGTAGCTGGTTACAATTCACGGAACGCCCGGTCTCTGGCCGGATCATCTCTACTTAAGTACCGGCCGGATGATCCTTCCGGCCGCAGAGCTCTGATGCGGGCAGATCAGCGCGCGCCCGCATCAGAGCTTCCCATAGCACACAGTGGCCAGAGCCGCTCTCTTCACTTTGTGAACTGACAGGTCAGTTGTTTGCGGTGGCGTATGGGATCCCGGCCAGAGCACACACGATGTGTGTACGCTCCGGCCGGGATCCCATAGAACAACAGGCATTGTTCCACTGTGGTAAAAGTACGGCCGTTGTTGCCATTGTGAACATAGCCTAAGGCTGGGTGTTGATTTAACCTTGCATTTTTATTTCATTAATGTGGGATGTGTACACAAGGCTTAGCACTAATACGACTGTTTAAAATTATTTTTAAAGAATTTTATGTTGGATGATATTTTTGTTCAACATTTTATCACCATCTGTGTGATTCTCAAAGGCAAACTATCAGCCTGTTTATGGCACCCTCTCTGAAAGCTGCATAATGTAGTGACAGACAAGCTTATTTTAGTGATGTGTCATTTCTGGGTGAATGTTATCATTTTGTACAGTTCACAGTGGGCATAAACAGGCTAACAGGTTCGGGATAAACTAACTACTAACATGTATTGCTGTATTATTGTGTTATGTATTCTGTCTAAAATATCAAAGCTTCTATCCTCATGTTGCTTGGTGTATGGTACATATTTGATCCATGTTGATTGATGCTAGACTAGCCTTGGCGTGAGTGAGAACAGAGGCGTAAATAGAAATGACTGTCCCCCTTAGCAAACATTTTATTCCCCCCCCCCCCCCCCCAAATGACCATTAAGCAGTTAAATGTAGTCATAACTGCAATCACTGGTCAGGGGTGCTTGCAGTTAAAGGGACATTTGCAGAACCCAAGAGGCCTGCTAGGCCACCAGATACTGCTCATGCTGATGGTTAAGGGGGCACAGTGTATTGTAGGAGTAGGTAACAGGCCCCCCGGATGTTGTGGGCCCTTTAGCAGCCGCTTTAGCTGCTACAGTGGTAGTTACAACCCTGAGTGAGAAAAAACATCAAGCAAAAGAGGGAAAGGGGATCTTGTGAATGTAAGGAAAGGTGTCAAATGAGGATGTCAAGAACTGTTTTGATGACTAGAAAATGCACAATTCTTTTGTTCATGTCAACATGACATCTGAGCAGGAATGACATGAACCACCTTGTAAACAATATAAAAAATTCTGAAGAGACAAACTAGCAAACTAGGAGATATCAATCTAGTAATGCTTGAGGCCTTCAGCATTCCAACCCACAACCATTCTTTGTGCAGAAATATTGGCACATATCATAAAGTGGATGGTGTTACTGCCATAATCTGATTAGTTTATTTTATTTTGTTCCACTGTGTTATCCCACTATGGGAGTTTCCTGTGCCTTGTGCTGTGGGACATGCAGCTTCAAGACTGGTATTTCACTTTGGTAAACCCTTCCCAAAAATTGGCATACACTATAAATGTATGCCACTTTTAGCAGTCAGTTCCCTTTAGTGAAAATACACTGATGGGATGTCACAGGCTTAGTGGCCAAGTGCCCGTGCCATCCACAACAGGCATGTCTGTGGCATGTTGCTGGGCTACCACGAGTTGTGTTAGGCTACGTTCACACAGAGCAAAAGGGGCGGATTACGTGAGGAAATATTTCCGCCTGAAATCAACTGATGCTGAATTCCGAGCAGAATATAAGCAGAATGTAAGCAGAATCCCTGCGTATTCCGCTAGGAAAGTGTTCAGCTCGTAATCAGCTCTTGACAAATTCAGCGCGGAATACTCGAGGAATCCGCGCTGAATCCGCATGCTGAAATTCAGCGAGTATTTGGTGAGTAAACTAGACTATACCAGAATGTATACTAGAATCCTCCTCCCCCCTTTTTTCCCCATTTCCGCGCTGATTCTGCGCATAATTTCCGCTTGTATTACGCTTGTATTCCGCGCTGAATACGCGCGTATTCCGCGCTAAAACAGAAAATCAGAGCCCCATTGGTTTGTATAGGCTTCCGCTAGCGGAAGAATGAACATGTTCATTCTTCTGGCGGAAAGCGGATTAGTTCAGTGCGGAAATTCCACCGTGTGAACTACAGAAAAGAATTTCCATTCAACACAATGGAAATTAGCTCTGCACCTATTTTAACGGCTGAAATTTCAGCGCTGATTCAGCGGAGAAATTCAGCTGCTTTTGCTCTGTGTGAACGAGCCCTTAGAATCCAGGCAGTTAAAGGGATTATCTAACAATTTTTCATATACTGCTGCCCTATTAGAAAACATAGCAAATATCTTAAACATCTTATGCTTACCTCTCCACACCCTCCAGCATCTTCTCTGACTGCAGCCGCCACCACTTCTGAGTCAAAACTCGACTGGGAAATGACAGCCTCTTCAGCCAATCACTGGCCACGGAACTGGTGATAGCTGAAGTCAGCAGAAGACACCAGAGATGCTGTAACAGAACACCAGCAAGCGCAGAGAGGTAAGTAGAAGATGTTTATTATGTTTTCTAAAAGGGAAGCAATATATGAAAGGCTTACAAATCTCTAAGGAGATCGGGCTTTAAGCTTCAAAAGCCAGATTGGAGATCGGTATATATCTGAGAGGGTCAATGAGGTCTAGCCAACTCTGCAGTTTTATAGTTTAACCCCTTGCCTCCGCAGCCTGTTTTGTCCTTAATGACCAGGCTAATTTTTCAAAATCTGACCTGTCTCACTTTATGCGCTTATAGCTCAGTGATGCTTTAATGTATGCTAGCGATTCTGAGATTGTTTTTTCGTCACATATGGCAATTTATATTAGTGGCAAAATTTGGTCACTACTTTGTGTGTTTTTTGTTAAAAACATCAAAATATCATGAAAAATTTGGAAATTTTGCATTTTATGAACTTCTGAAATTCTCTGCTTCTAAAAAAGGAAGTCATAGCACATAAATTAGTTACAAAATCACATAAACAATATGTCCTCTTTATTCTGGCATAATTTGGGAAACATGTTTTACTTTTTTAGGGTGTTATGGGGCTTAGAAATTTATTAGCAAATTATCACATTTTGTGAAAGTTTCCACAACTGATTTTTTTAGGGACCAGATCTTTTTTTAAATGGATTTAGAAGTCTGGTATCCTGAAAACCCCCATAAGTGACCCCATTTAGGAAAATAGACACCTTAAAGAATTAATCTAGGGTTATAATGAGCATTTTAACCCTACAGGTACTGGAGGAAAGTATTCACAATTAGGCCGTAAAAAAATCGAAAATTTTCAAATAATATATTGTCATGATCGCGCCTGAAAAGGCATCAGTGCCACCCTCTGCTGCGAATATTAGACCTCTGCGCCAAAGACTGCAATTTTGGCCATAATCTTCCATTTATTCTGTGTTTTGTTTGCCTTGTTTTTGCCCTGTCTGAACTGTGTCTTATTTCTTCTGGTCTGCTAATTGTTTTCCCTGCCCCACCCGTGTCTGTGCTTCTAAGCTTCCCTGGTCATGTAACGGTTAACCTGCCTTTGCCTCAGTGATTGACAGCTGGTCCCTCCTATCATGTTCTGGACTTGGTTCCTGGTGTCCTATTTAAGATTTCAGCTTCTGCCTGTGCCTTGCCGGTTATTGACTTAGTCTCTGCCTGCTTGTGTGTTCTGTTTTCTGGTTTCTCCTGATTCCTGCTTTGTATCTCTGACCTCCCTTGCTTGCTGCCTGCCCCTGATCTTATTGCCTGTTTTCTGACTACGCTTTTGGATCCTGATTTTGTACCTTTGCTGCCAGACTGTTGTGACCCGGATTGCTGACTATTCTTTATTGTGTTTTGTCTGTCTGTCTTGTCTTTGTGTCCCACCTAGCCAGTGCAGGGACCGCCGCCCAGTTGTTTCCCTAGGGTTTAGCCTAGGGGGGCAAGTAGGTAGAGTCAGTGGGCGGGGCTGAGCTTAGGGCTCACTGTCTCTGTGTGTCTGGTGTCACCGGTTCCTGACATATATATGTTTAGATTAAAGTTTCTCATTTTCAAAAGGAACATGAGAAAAAAAGCATGCCAAAATCTGTAACGCAGGTTCTCCTGAATACAATGGTACCCCATATGTGGGCGTAAACCACTGTATGGGCACACAGCCGGACTCAGAAGGGAAGGAGCGCCAATTAGCTTTTTTAATGCAGATTTTGCTGAAGAAATTTCTGAGCGCCAGGTGCGTTTGCAGTGCCCATGTAGTGTCCGCAGAACAGAATCCCCCCAAAAGTCACCCCATTTTCGAAAGTACACCCCTCAAAGAATTCATCTTTGGGTAGGATGAGCATTTTGACCCCACAGGTATTAGAGGAAAGTATTCAAAATTAGACAGTAAAAATGAAAAACACAAATTTTTCCAATAATTTCGTTTAGTTTGAAATTTCTCAATTTCACGAGGAACAAGAGAAAAAAAGTACAGCAAAATTTGTAATGCAGGTTCTCCTGAATACAACGGTACCCCATATGTGGGCATAAACCACTGTATGGGCACACAGCCGGGCTCAGAAGGGAAGGAGCGCCAATTAGCTTTTTTAATGCAGATTTTGCTGAAGAAGTTTCTGAGCGCCAGGTCCGTTTGCAGTGCCCCTGTAGTGTCCGCAGAAGAGAAACCCCCCTAAAGTCACCCCATTTTGGAAAGTACACCCCTCAAAGAATTCATCTTGGAGTGTGGTGACCATTTTGACCCAACAGGTATTAGAGGAAAGTATTCAAAATAAGACAGTAAAATTGAAAAACTAGAATTTTTCCAATAATATGTTCGTTTAGTTTAAAATTTCTCAATTTCACTAGGAACAGGGGAGAAGCTGCATACCAAAATCTGTAACGCAGGTTCTCCTGAGTAGAACGGTACCCCATATGTTGGCATAAACCACTGTATGGTCACCCAGCCGGGCTCAGAAGGGAAGGAGCGTCAATTAGCATTTTCAGTGCAGATTTTTCCGAAGAAGTTTCTGAGCGCCAGGTGCGTTTGCTGCTCCCTGTAGTGTCAGCAGAATAGAACCCCCCAAAAAGTCACCCCATTTAGGAAAGTACACCCCTCAAAGAACTCATCTTGGGGTGCAGTGAGCGGTTTGACCCCACAGGTATTAGAGGAAAGTATTCAAAATAAGACAGTAAAAATGAAAAACTCGAATTTTTCCAATAATATGTTCGTTTAATTAAAAATTTCTCAATTTCACGAGGAATGGGAGAAAAAACGTACCCCAAAATCTGTAACGCAGCTTCTTCTGAGTAAAACGGTACCCCATATGTGGGCATAAACCACTGTATGGGCACACAGCAGGGCTCAGAAGGAAGGGAGAGCCAATTTGCTGGAGCAAAACCGCAGCTAGTAATAGTTATTAGAATAGCGCAGTTACTAAAATACAATAAAAAAATGAGATTACAGGTAATGTGGGGTGGGGACGGGCAACCTGGGGTGGTCACGGGCAACCTGGGGTGGTCACGGGCAACCTGGGGTGTTTATGGGCAATCTGGGGTGGTTATGGGCAACCTGGGGTGGTTACGGGCAACGTGGGGTGGTAACGGGCCACGTGGGGTGGTTACAGATAAACTGAAGTGCTTATAGGTAATCAGGGATAGGTACCTGTAATTTGGGGTGGTTACAGGCAATCTGGCGTGGTTACGGGCAATCTGGAGAGGGTCACTGGCAATTTGGGGTGGTCGGAGGCAACGTGCGGTGGTTGGGGGCAACGTGCGGTGGTCGGGGGCAACGTGCGGTTTTCAGAGGCAATCTGGGGGGAATTACGTGTGATTAGGGGCAACCTGGGGGGGTTACAGACAATCTGCGGTGGTTACGGGCCACATGGGGTGGTTAAAGACAATCTGTGGTGGTTATGGGCAACATGGGGTGGTTAAAGACAATCTGTGGTGGTTACGGGCAACATGGTGTGGTTACAGACAATCTGGGGTGGTTACGGATAAACTGAAATGCTTATAGGTAATCAGGGGTGGGTACATGTTATTTTGGGTGGTTACGGCAATCTGGTGTGGTTACGGACAATCTGGAGGGGGTCACTGACAACGTGTGTGAGTTAGAGGCAACGTGCGGTGGTCAGAGGCAACGTGCGGTGGTCAGAGGCAACGTGCGGTGGTCAGAGGCAATGTGCGGTGGTCAGAGGCAACGTGCAGTGGTCACATGCAATCTGGGGGGTTACGGGCAATCGGGGCTGATTACAGACCATCTGGAGGGGGTCACTGGCAATTCGGGGTGGTTACGGTCAACATGTGGTGGTTACAGGCAACGTGCGGTGGTTACGGGCAATGTGCGGTGGTTATAGGCAATGTGCGGTGGTTATAGGCAACGTGCGGTGGTTATGGGCAATGTGCTGTGGTTATAGGCAACGTGCTGTGGTTATGGGCAACGTGCTGTGGTTATGGGCAAGGTGCGGAGGTTATAGGCAACGTGCGGAGGTTATAGGCAACGTGCGGTGGTTATGGGCAACGTGCAGTGGTTATGGGCAACGTGCGGTGGTTATGGGTAATGTGTGGTGGTTATAGGCAACATGCGGTGGTTATGGGCAAAGTGCGGTGGTTATGGGCAATGTGCGGTGGTTATAGGCAACTTGCGGTGGTTATGGGCAACGTGCGGTGCTTAGAGGCAACATGCGGTGGTTATGGGCAACGTGCGGTGGTTATGGGCAGCGTGCGGTGGTTATGGGCAACGTGCGGTGGTTATGGGCAATGTGCGGTGATTACGTGCAATCTGGCGTGATTACGGGCAACCTGGGGCGGATATGGGCAACCTGCGGTGGTTACGGGCAACCTGGGGCGGATATGGGCAACCTGCGGTGGTTACGGGCAACCTGGGGCGGATATGGGCAACCTGCGGTGGTTACGGGTAATCTGGGGGGGTTAGGGGTAATCTGGGAGTAAGCTGCAATTATTACTATAATAAAAAGTGTGTGTATAGTATATACTGCTGATCGCCTGCTCCGGGACCACACAGGGGGGTCCCCGCTCACTGCCCCATGCTCTACGCTACCTCCGGTGGCGGAGAGCATGGGGCTTTGATCATTTATTCATTTCCATCCCTGCGAACAAACATCGTTTGTTCGCAGGGATGGAGCGGCCATCGTGGATGTGATGGCCGCCCGGGAGGGATAGTGATCGCCCATTAGGGGGGCTGATCTGGGGTCTGGGGGATACATTTTCATCTCCCCCCACCGTGGATTCACGGTGGGGGGAGCTGTAAGGCGGTGCCGGTAATGCCCGGTACTGGCGGAACGGTAATAGCGGCGATCCTCCGGTATCGGAGGACGAGGGGAGGGGAGGGGGCCGGCGGACACACTCTTAGTGGCGGTGGGGGGAGGCAATGTTCTGCAGCCTCCCCCCGCCGCCCGATCGGCGGGAGGACACGGAATCCCCCCATAGACGCTGCGGTCGCATTGACTGCAGCGTTTATGGGGTTAACTGCCTGGGGGGAGCGCGGCTCCCCTCCGGGCAGAGGCAGCAGGAGGGGGCTGTGTCACACAGCCTCCTCTTGCTGCTCGATCTTAGATAGAGACAGAGGGGGGAGGCAGGGAAACCATGACGTCCAGGGACGTCATGATGCGTTCTGCCACTGCTTTTCATGATGTCCCTGGACGTCATATTGGGGGAAAGGGTTAATAATCTTTTCCCTGTTTTCTTAATGAGAAATTGATATGTATAGTCTGTTATCATATGAATCTAGAGAAAAGGCATCATATTGTTGTGAAAAAAGTAGGAGGGTAGATTGGCACCATAGCTTGTATATACAGTAGCTTTGATAAAACATAGCTTTTAATTAGAATCTTTTATCAAAGCTAGAATATTTTTGTAACATCATACTCTGAGAAGAGTGTTTTAAATGTGTTTTCTGCACAAAATGTACTGATAAGCTACAAAGTGAATGGGGCCAGTAACAGTCGGCTCTGTCCACTGTGTACTGTTGGCGACATGTAAATGCAGCTCAGCTTCCCTTCAAGCAATTGAACTGGAGTATCTAGATGTGACCACTACACATTAGTAGAATGTAGGGTAATTATTAGTTCTTATTTACTCTAATAATAAATAATTTATATGTGCCTAATTGGGCAGAAATGTTTAAGTATACTATCAGGTCATTAGTAGACTTTAAAGCATCTTTACAATGTCTAGGCAGGTAACAAGTGACTTCTAGAAAGTCATGTCCTCGAAAATCAAGTTTTTACTTCAGATAGATGTATGACCTTTAAACAACCCTTTCTCCTTAGGTCCCAGTAATGTAGAATTAACAACATTTCATTATTGCCAGTAATGATTTCAAGTATTAGGTGATACTTCAGAAAATAAGATATCTGGAGATCTCTTTTAAGCTGTAGCCTAGTGATGAAGTGAATGTCTTATAGATAAATCAAGAAGAGCCTGCATATTCTACCGACACATCAATTATCTCAGGTACTTCTTGTAAAAACTAGAATACAACTAATATGATTCCTTCTGAACCTGTTTCTTTTTGAATTGGAAAAACATGAAAAGCTGCTTTATTGCAAGAAGCTGAAGATGATCTAGAGAAAAAAAAATCTCATGGTTTTCTGAAAACCTAATCATCCATAACACTAGGCTTGTCTGCAACTGACGATTGTAAAAAGTTGAAAGGGAGATCTAGTCTGCAACACTGAGCCGCATTAAGCTACCAATGAGTCCCTATGGGGTTAATTAGGGTTTGAAAGTGTAATAATCTAATATAATGTAACAACCTCTTTTCTCACTGGGCACTACTTTTCACTGCTTGCAATCTGAGAAACAGGGATATTCAGTGTCAATAATCAATTGACCTAGATGAGGGATTATTGTACAGAAAAAAGAATTTCCAAGAATGTAGATAACATTTGATGAAAGAAAATTCAAATTGATTCTCTCCACAGAATCAAATAGGAATTGAGTTATGACTAATACTTCAATACAAATAGTGGAGGCAGTTTATCTTATATGTTGTATTTTTTCTAGTGAACTTAACAGAAAGAATGGTCCCAAAGTAAAATTAGATGTAACCCCTGTAACGGTTGGGGGATTTCAGAACGGGGCCGTGCGGTGACCCCGCCCTGACCCGCCGCAGTCCCGGGTGCAGCATATAGCCCAGGACCGCGGCAAAGTTGACAGCTGCATCTGAATACTTTATTTTAGCCTTCCCTGGTGTCTAGTGGTGTGGATCGCCCCCCCCCCCCCCTGGGACATAGTCACAGAGGGGCGATCCTTGCATTCGGCACCGGCCGGGGTCTGCGTCGTAATGGCGCTGATCCTGGCTCGGCATTCTATTGCTTTTGGCTGCAGCAGCCAAAAGCAATAGAACACTGATGTCATTGATCTATGCTGTATTTCCTATACAGCATAGATCTCTATGAGAGATCAGTGTGTATATACTAGAAGTCCCCCAGGGGGGATTCTAGTATATGTATTAAAAAAAAAAAAGTGTTGTTATTAAGAAAAAGCCCCCCTCCCCTAATAAAAGTTTGAATCACCCCCCTTTTCCCATGTTATAAATAAAAATAAATAAACGTGTGGTATCGCCGCATGCGTAATTGCCCGAACTATTAATTTATCACATTCCTGATCTTGCACGGTAACAGAGTAAGCGCAAAAAAACATCCCAAAGTGCAAAAGAGTTGCATATGCGTAATCTAGGTACTGATAGAAAGAACACATTATAGCGCAAAAAATGACACCTCACACAGCCCCATAGACCAAAGGATAAAAGCGCTATAAGCCTGGGAATAGAGCGACTTTAAGGAACAAATATTTGTTAACAATGGTTTGAATTTTTTACAAGCCATCAAATAAAATAACAGTTACACATGTTACATATCGTTTTAATCGCACCGACTTGAGGAACATATATAATAGGCCAGTTTTTCCATAGGACACACGGCGTAAAAACGAATATCCCTCAAAGAAAAAGAATTGCTTTTTTTTTTTTTTTTTCAATTTCACCGCGCATATAATTTTTTTCTAGTTTTGCAGCATATTTTATGCAAAAATACAGCCTGTCATTGCCTGTCATTGCAAAGTAGTGACGCAAAAATAAAGGCTCATGTGGGTCTGTTGGTGTAAAAATGCAACTGCCATGGCCTTTTAAGCACAAGGAGGAAAAAACAAAAACGCAAAAAAAATAAAATTAGTGCGGTCCAGAAAGGGTTAAATCATAAAGTGGTGAAATAGTTCTCCTAGAAACAAAACACCACATCCACTCCTAGGGTCCTGTGTGCATTACTCTAATGTTTTATCTTTTTTTTTTTCAGTAAAACACAGGATCCATGGATAAAAGCAGCAGAAAGGATCAAAATGCCTTGTATTATATCTACCAAAGCAAAATTTGTTTAGATGAGTCTGAGCTTGCCAATTTCCCATGGTTCATAACAAGAGGGTTGAATTTTTATTCTATGGCAAGTAAAACTTTTGAGGGCAATAAGTTCAGGTAAATAAATTAAAACTAAAGGCCCTATCACACGGGCCAATCTGGAGAAGCAAGTGAGCTCCAACCTGTCAGGTCAGCTCTCACTCATTCCTGACTAAGGGCAGCAGGGATCTGCATGAGGGGCTCCCGAACAATATTTAGATAGTCCGGGGAGTCCATAGGAGATGGCGTCAGTCTTCTGCCGCAACTCCTATTGCACGGGTTGACGGGGAGCAGGCCATCACTATTGTTCTATCAGCCGACAAAGGTGTTCAGAATCATCTGGCTTTATTGGACATACAAGGACCGGGGGAGGAAGGAGTCCTGTCCAATAAAACCGATTGATTCAACGCCAAGTTAGTGAGTGCTATCTTTTATCTCCGTACTTACAAATATACTGGTGTGTGATGCAGCAGTGTAACTTCAGTTAAAGGAAAACCACCTGGTATAAGAGCTGCATTACACAGAAGAAAATAAACTCTAAGAGCTATTTTACAGAGTGGAAGAAAGTCTTCTTCAAGGGAGAAGTGAAAAGACCTGCTCTGCAAAGAAAAATAGTTTCCCACATAAACTGCTTTGAAAGGGCAAGTGGTGTTGTAAACCTGTAATTTAGAGGGAGATGCAGACGTCAGCTATTACAGAATTTGCCTCATGCCATATATTTGGAAGGTTCAGTAAGGGTACTAGGCCCAGTGATCAATCAAAGAATGAATAAATGATTATTTGGAAAGCCGTGACTGCACAATAATTGAGTTGTGTAATAGGATTCCTAAGTGATCATTGATGTACAGGAGAGCTTAAAGCATGCATTGGCCCATCTAAAACCCAGGCTCTCTGGTAAAATCACCATTGAAAATATTATAGAAGCTATTCACATTTTTCTATTATACACTACTTCTTCTAGAGACATACAAATAATTGGCATTTTAATGTTGAAGTTTGTCTGCTGAGTTCACCCTAGTAAAGAAGAAGTTAACTGTAAGAACCATCTAAGTTTATTGGTCACCCTATATTTGGTCATCCTATCCACCTACAGTATATGTTATAGACCTGAGAGACGGGGTCTGGCTATAATTCTGCTGTCCAAAATATATAGCAGGCCCTGTATCCAAAATAAAATAATACAATTATTCTAATAGAACAATAGTTCTATAGAGTTGTTGACTAGTTTGATTATGGTAAATGTTTCATTATACTATACAATACGTCATCAAGAACATTTAACAATTTTCCCTGTCAGCTCATACACTATAAATGTGATTATTGTTGTTACTGGAAAGAGAGCAGGCTGCTTACTTGTCAAGCTTATTTTCATCTCTTAACTTTACAGAAAAGTAAGGAACACATTGATGTGCATAATGTAAAATATTAATCACAAAGAGGATGTTTCTCTCTGTTATATTCTAGTGGTTTCTGAAAAGTTTGTCACAATTTGACAAGGCGCTGTGTGTTTTGCAGAATTTGCAAGCAATTGATTTTCTCTCTCCTTTTTGGCTGAATGTACTTTGGTCTTAGCTTAACCTGCTATAAATTACACTAGCAGAAGAAAGGCAGGTGATTGAAAGTCGTAACAGTGCGCCCTCATAAATTTGAAATGAGACCCACAGGTTTCATCCTACGCTCAGTCAATTGAGAAAACATGGGCACATAAAGAGTTTTCAGAGAGACTTTTAGTGAGGTGGCTAACAGATAATGATTAAAGATGTTTGAGTATAATGCATCCACACTAAAAAGGAAAGGATGGGTGCAGGACCCGGCATACTGAGTTTGAGTGCCGGGTCACTAAGGGTAGAGCAAAAACGTACATTCTGGCCCGGGGGGGGGGGGGGGGGTACACACTTGCCCTCCTGATGTCAGTTAGGAGTGAGGGGTGATGGGGAGAGTACACTTACCCTCCTGATGTCTGCCGTCGGTCTTTAATCAATCAGCCAATCAATGGCTGAGGCAAAACACCACTGAAGACTCTGATTGGCTGATCCAAGACTCCTGAAGTTTTAGTTTAGCCAATTAGTGGTAGCAGCAGTGTCCAACTTCAGTTATCGATTGGCTGAGCAGACATTTGAGGAGCCAGAGCATGCCTCACATCAAGCTCAATGTTTCAGGTCTGGGGAAGAAAGATGTCTGATGATGAGTATAAAGCGCTACCTTTTATTAGCTTGTACCCCATCTATCTCCTGTGGGTGTTTTACACAGAGTTTAGTTGAAACCTTTATGCTCAGTTGTGTAGACTTATAGTCCAATTAAAGCCATTTGCTAGTATAAAGACAATCTCTTTGGGGTTCACCTTAACATGGTGAATTCTATTTGATCAAATGATTTGCTAAGAACCTTATTGTTTGTAAAAAAAAAAAAAAAAAAACCAACAACTTAAGAACAGGTTTTTATTGTATGTTCACTGGAGGGAGTATATTTGGTGAGTCCTGACACTTGCAGATCGCTGCAGCATTTTTCTATTTTTGTCTCTATGTTAGCCACAGTGTGAACAAGTGTTAGTGGAGTGCTGGCTATTTGTTTGCTTTTTCCAGTCACCTAACCCTATTCTTTTCTGACACAGATGCAGTGTGAGATCAGTCTGTCTGGTCCCCAGGGGGTTAAGAGGAGATGCAATGCATCCTTACTTAACACCTAGGTGCCAATCATAATAGTCTGGCCCCCAGGGGGTTAAGTGGGAATGCAGTGCATCCTCACTTAATCCTTTGGGTGCCATACTTAACAATCTGGCCCCCAGGGAGTTAAGTGGGGATGCAATGCATTCTCACTTAACCCCTTGGGTGGAAGACTGTAAGCAACTATTTGTACAGATCCTAGTATTGTTAGGATGGGAAGTGCCAAAATGGCCCTCATCACCCTGGCACTATTAGGCTGCTGCTGTTTAGATTTAAACATGGATGGTTATGGACATGGGGGAAACCCTACACACTTAAAAAAAAAATTCCGTAACCAGCCAGAAAAAAAATCAAACAGCAGCAGCCTCACAGTACCAGGGTGGTAGGGGACTTTTATTTTGGCCCTCCCTAGCCTAATAATACCAGCCTTCCACCATCCAGTTGCACCATTTTTTTAAAGCTCAGAGAATACTGGTATCTGGCTCTTCCCAGTACCCCTGGTATTGTGGGTATTAGGGTAACAAGGCTTAGTAATGTCTAAAGAGGCTTGCCTGGATGTTGTCCCCCACCCCCTCAAGTGATTCACTATCTCTGACCAGCCCCTCCAGCCTACATCTGAGCTGACAAGGAGTGAAAGAAGCAGGTGTTGCAACTTCATTAATTGTTCAATAGTTTCCAGGGAAATTAGGACTATGTTCACACATGTTGGAGTTCCATTTCAATACAGCAGTGTCTTCACAGAAATGATGCAGTGTGGCAATGAATTGATTCAGTAACACAAAAAAATAATGCTAAATAGAACAAAGGACCGGTGCCCCTACTGAAAATCCAACACAACCAAACAATGAGGCATAAAAAGTATATTCAGTGTAAAATAAGTCCTAATTATGGTGGTCAACGTTAAAGACAAAATATGCTTGATCATTAGATTAGAAGAAAAAATCTGCACTGGCCAAATGAAATTTAAAAAATTCTTTATTCCAATAATGGGGTTACAGGTAGAGAATACAGCATTAGAGATGAGCAAACCGGGTTCGGGTTCTAGTCGGCATTTGAATAACTGGGGCTGCTGAACTTGGGAAAAGCTTTAAGGTTGTCTGGAAAACATGGATACAGCCAATGACTATATCCATGATTTCCACATAGCCTTAGGGCTTTATCCAAGTTCAGCAGCCACCGCTAATCAAATGCTAAAAATTCGGGTTTGGATTGACTCAAGCATGCTCGAGGTTGGCTCATCTCTATACCGCATCCTTTGTGGGCAGGACCGCAATGAAGTGATGCAATATTGCAAATGATAAAGTACTGCAATTAAATAATTCAGTAACATAGCCTAGATGTTCTGCTGAAGCTTTGGGAGAGGAGTAGGCAGGATGGAGGACTGTGATGAACAGCTGAGGAAAGGCAATGCATTCTGGAAATTGTAGTACTAAGCAACTGCTCAACCAGGAAGTGCAACCACAAAATACAGAACTAAGACCCCTAAAACAAATGGATTTGTTTAATTTGGATTGACAAAGATAGTCAAATAGATTTGACTGTTGTTGTCAATGATAGTTTTTCTGCAGCAAGACACAGTTTGAGAACAAGCCCCCTGACATATCCTGGCAGGTGACTCAATGTGTTAACTTCACCCATGAGAGCTGTGGACAGTAGTGAATCACTGGCGTACAATGACTCATTGTGTGGCTCACTGATATTCAATGAGCCATTGTACGCGACTGTATTACCACCAGTGTGTAAATGTATGTGTTCAGCTCTCCGTACAGGAGCTGACTTGATCCAATATATATTGTGAATGAGAAAGTGTGACCTCATAGGGGTGGTGGTGGTGGTGGGGGATTGGGGTTATGAATAACCCCTTGCATCCGTTATTTTGATAATGTAATGTACAATGGGCAGCCACGGCTAAAAACTGAAAAACTGTAAAGGAAACATCAGTCCTCGACACACTCAGCAACTCAGGTCACAGACAATCCAGCAGGTATGCACAAATAACCATTCTCTTTTGGGACTCTGTCAGGTCTGACATCACATGTAATAAAATAAACAGATTTTTAGAACAGAAAAAAAGTTTACCAATAGTGATATCAGCTATATGACTGAGAAAAGGGGATGTTTCAGAAATAGTTTAACGTGGCTATGAAAAAATAGGGGTGTTCTAGTTATTATGAACACTTTCTGTAACTACATTCTAACACATGGCATCTGGGGAAACCCTGACTGTAATATGTCCTGCAAATAAAGGGAAATTTGGTTAACAATATTATAATAATTTAAACCACACTTGCTAGTCCTAAGGAATTCTTATACTGTCACATACCTTCCAGACAGATGTGATTATTCTAATGTCTAATTTCTCAATGTAACATTATTACTAGAAGAAAGTTTAAAATAAACAAAGATTACAATAGAAACTTTTCACTTTAAGCCATAATAAGAAGTGACAGTAGCCTTTGCTTTGTAGAGCAGAGGTACAATATAAATCTGTTCAATTCTTCTGATTTATCATTGTCAAGAATTATTTCTGCTAGATAAATCAGCCCCTTGAAGGAACATATGAGTGGCGAGGTTTTATTACTGGAAATACTGTATTTACTTAGGGGTTGATGAATGAGTGAAGTGAATATAAGTCAAAGAGATGGAAATTTGAATGTCACTGGACATAGGGCGAGAGGCTCATTCTATCAAATACAATCCTGCCGCTCCTGATAACGATCAAGCTAAAATATTGTATTCCCATTTATTGGCCTATTGATGATTGTATAATGGGATGAGACTTCGGGGAATATCGACTGGAGTCTCTCCGAGGTGACGAGTAGTCAATGAGAAGATATATAATCAGGAGACCGTTAAAGAATGATAGTGTTTTTTATCCACATTATTTACACACATTCACATATCGGAAGACGTATATAAATTGTGCAACATACAAAACACTGATGCTTGTTCTTGGTAATAGTGTGACTAATCTTTTTTATTTTCTATTGCTTTAAAGTAGATATCCACTTTTTTTTGCAACACATTTGTTTGCTGTAGTATGACATTAAAAATAAATAAATCAAGTAAAATTCTTATAAAGTCCTTTGTATTTGTGCCTATAGACTGCAAACACTGCATAAAATAGTCTTGTAGTCATATTCCCTACAAGCTCATTCAGTGGCATATTTATAGTTCTATAGGTATTTGGACCCATAGCATATTATGGATCTGGTTGTCTTCTCCTCCACAGCTTTTTTAAGGCAAATATATATATATATAGTGTGTGTGTGTGTGTGTGTGTATATATATATATATATATATATATATATATATATATATATATATAGTGCCCCACGCAGTAATAGTGCCCCCCCTACACAGTAATAGTGACAAACCTACAATCATGCAATAAACAAGCCCACTTTGTGCCGCCATACTCAATAAAGACACCCAGTGATAATAAAAAAACTAAACACACTTTGTTCTTTCATTCCCATTCCCTATCAACAGTGTATATTTCATATATTAGTGTAGCATTCCGTGTAGGCCTTTGTGGAACTTTTAGCTTGGAATGGGGGCTGATTCATGGATAAATAATGTTCAATGTTGACTGGATTAATGGAGTCAGCTATCCCTTCACCTTGTGAAAAGAACCAACTGCACTCTCCAATGGGAAATTAGCAAGGAGCTGCTAAAGAGGTTAGACCAATTTACAGGGCAGTGTAAAGTGTGGAGATTGCACCCTCATGACCACAGGGGGCATAGTCCCCATCATAGCTTCAGGTATGATGGGACAGCACAGGGAGTCTATAGATTGTCCATCTACCTGTCTTTGTCATCACATAAGAGGGATATCATGTTCTGAAGGTCTGGGGCATACCATGTCTTAAATACTAAGCATTAGAACAGTGAGATATGAATTATGAAAACAGGCCAGGGCCTGATTGCTGAGGGGGAGGCATAGGTAATAAAGCCCTGCCCAGAGGGGCTGGGTCAGTGAGGTGAAGCCCCTTAAGGCCAGCACCTTTTATCAAGAAATAAAAAGAAGAGTTATGGAAGATCTCTGTGTCACAAAGCTAAGGATCCGTTAAAATTGGTTTGTGCACCATTTTCTATGCCCAGATCCCTGGGAAGAAATGATCTATACAGTGCAGCTCTATGTTAGGTATCCAAATTTTCTTATTTTTCCTTTTTGAATTCATATTGTTTGCTGTTCTGTATGTCTTTTGTCAAACATCTTTTGTACCCAGGACACTTACACATATAGGCTAGGTTCACACTCTGTATCTGTGCGCTGTATTGCGGGCGGTAAATCATCGGCCGGATTTTTCGGGTTCATGCGTACGCTGGAAAGTATACAATATACGGCTGCACAGTGCACACTATGTATGAATCTACGGCCCTATCGTAAACGGACCCGTAAAAAATGAACAAGACCATTGTTTGCGGCTGGAAATGCGGCCGTGGATTTACAGGCGGTCCGTACGGAGTACTTAAAAATAGCCGGCAATGATGCCGAATGCCGATGCCTCTAATAGTTAATGTATTAAATTAATAAAACACATTTTCTTTGTAATAAAGTCCCTTTCGTTGTTCAATAATTTAATTCTAACGAATCCATCATTGTGCAATTAAATATACTGTTAAAATAAATATATATATTAATAAATGTATATTTATATATATATTTATTTTTTGACAGTATATTTAATTGCACAATGATGGATTCGTTTAAATTAAATTATTGAACAACGAAACTGATTTTATTACAACGAAAATGTGTTTTATTAATTAAATATTAATTAGTACAGGAAGCTCCAGGAAGCCGTTAATTCATATTGCCGGCAATAGAGCATTCTGTACTAATCATCACTTTACTTTAATTAAAACATGAAATGTTTCTTCTAATTATGTTATCACAATAGCATTATTAGAAGAAACATTTAGAATTATATGTGCGCTCAGCTTATTGGCTAATCGGCTCAGCGCACATATTAGCGGGTCCGCAGCACAGTGACTTCATTGTGCTGCGGACCAGCGAAGAGGCAACATCGGGGTGAGTATAGAGCTCTCCCCACCCCCTCCCCAGCACTGCACCCCTCCCAGCAAGGAAGGGGGGTCACTTAACCCCTTCCTTGCTGGGATGGGTGCAGTCTGACATCAGTCTGGCCCCCAAGGGGTTAAGGGGGATGCAATACATCCTCCCTTAACCCCTTGGGGGCCAGACTGTAAGCAGCGATCTGTAAAGATGCTGCATACTGTTAGGAGCACAACACCGCTCACAATGATGGGTGTTGTGCTCCTGTTTATGTGTTTTTTGTGTGTTTCTCCCTTTTTGTTTTTCAGATATCGGTATCCTGTGGATTACGTCGGATTCGGTGGAATACATCGATTACCAGCGTTTTTTTTTTGTTTTTGTTTTTATAAAATGGTCAATGAGGGGTGTGGGGGTGTTTTTATTTGAATAAAAAATTTTCTTCACTTGTGTGTTGTCTTTATTTCTTTACTTTATAGACTTAGTAGTGGAAGCCGTCTAATAGACGGAATCCATTACTAAGTTGGAGCCTAGTGTTAGCCGGTATAAAATGGCTAACACTAACCCCCCCCATTATTACCCCAGTACCCAATGCCACCAGGGGTACTGGGAAGAGCAGGGTACCAGTGGTCCCGTAGCGTCAAAATTGGCGCTCCTGGACTGGGCGGCAGCAGGCTGGTAAGATTTAGGCTGGGGAGGGCTTAAACCAATGGCTCTTCCCACCCTGGTGTTACCAGGCTGCTGTCGCTTGGTTTTTAACCCATCTAGTTATAAAAATAAGGGGGACCCTAAGCGGTTTTTTTATTATTTATTTATTTAAAAAAAAACCGCATAGGGTCCCCCCTATTTTTATAACCAGCCAGGTTAAAAACCAAACGACAGCAGCCTGGTAACACCAGGGTGGGAAGAGCCATTGGTTTAGGCCCTCCCCAGCCTAAATCTTACCAGCCTGCTGCCGCCCCAGTCCAGGAGCGCCAATTTTGACGCTCCGGGACCACTGGCACCCGGCTCTTCCCAGTACCCCTGGTGGCATTGGGTACTGGGGTAATAATGGGGGGTTAGTGTTAGCCATTTTATACCGGCTAACACTAGGCCCCAACTTAGTAGTGGAAGCCGTCTAATAGACGGAATCCATTACTAAGTCTATAAAGTAAAGAAATAAAGACAACACACAAGTGAAATTTTTTTTTTATTCAAATAAAAACACCCCCACACCCCTCATTGACCATTTTATTAAAAAAAAAAAAACACCAAACAACCGCTGGTCATCGACGTAGTCCACCGAATCCGACGTCATCCACAGGATACCGATATCTGAAAAACAAAAAGGGAGAAACAAACAAAAAACACACAAACAGGAGCACAACACCCATCATTGTGAGCGGTGTTGTGCTCCTTACAGTATGCAGCATCTTTACAGATTGCTGCTTACAGTCTGGCCCCCAAGGGGTTAAGGGAGGATGTATTGCATCCCCCTTAACCCCTTGGGGGCCAGACTGATGTCAGACTGCACCCATCCCAGCAAGGAAGGGGTTAAGTGACCCCCCTTCCTTGCTGTGAGGGGTGCAGTGCAGGGGAGGGGGTGGGGAGATCTGTATACTCACCCCGATGTTGCCTCTTCGCTGGTCCACAGCACAATGAAGTCACTGTGCTGCGGACCCGCTAATTATATGTGCGCTCAGCCGATCAGCCAATCAGCTGAGCGCACATATAATTCTAAATGTTTCTTCTAATAATGCTATTGTGATAACATAATTAGAAGAAACATTTCATGTTTTAATTAAAGTAAAGTGATGATTAGTACAGAATGCTCTATTGCCGGCAATATGAATTAACGGCTTCCTGGAGCTTCCTGTACTAATTAATATTTAATTAATAAAACACATTTTCGTTGTAATAAAATCAGTTTCGTTGTTCAATAATTTAATTTAAACAAATCCATCATTGTGCAATTAAATATACTGTCAAAAAATAAATATATATATAAATATACATTTATTTATATATATACAGTGGTGCCTTGGATTACAAGCATAATTTGTTCCGGGTCCGTGCTTGTAATCCAAATCCACTCTTAAACCAAAGCAAATTTTCCCATAAGAAATCAGTGATATGCAGACAATTGGTTCCTCACCCCAAAAATAATTATTTAGTATTCTGAATGACATGTAAAACAGATGAAACAAACATTCGGAAACAGCAGAATCTGTGATATTATAAGTTACTGTACAGTAATTGAGAGGATGGGAAACACAAGGGCTGACAGAGACTGCAGGAAGCATAAAGGAATGAGCAGGGCTGATGTGGGCACATACATACATCACTCTCTGTCTGGGGAGAGAGGGGTTACAGCTATGAAGAGATTACCTCCACAGTCCTGTCCCCTGATGTGAGCCCCAGCCTGAAGTGGATCTGCAATGATTTGGAGGGTGAAGGAGACTTCCTGGGTCAGAGTACAGGCCTGTAGACCACGCTATGCATCACTTTCTAAAGATTGTATTTGTTATTTTTAGTAGAACCAGATTTCCAAGTAAATGACCGTATGTTTTCAGCCGCATGTCTATTTTTTCGCACGGCCGTAGTTTCAGCCGCACATTTCCAGACGCATAAAAAATACAGCCGCACACATACATAGTGTGAACATAGCCTAAGGCTATGTTCACACTACGTAAGTTTCCGGCCGTAGCACGTTCCGTGAATAAGCGGCCGGAGATTTACGTAGTTTGCGTACAATGGAAAGTATACGATCTACGGCTGCACAGTTCACACTACGTAAGAACTTACGCCCGGATTGTATGCAGCGCCGTAAAAAATGAACCAGACCATTTTTTCTGGACAGAAATGCTGTAACTTACGCCCATAGCGTAACATGCGGTCTCGTACGGAGTGGTGATTTCTTCATTTTTGCACTTTGATTTGCCGATCCAAAAGGTTCTGTGGGGTGTCCGGGGCTAGCCGAAGATATCCAAGTAAAAGACGGCTGTCAGATCGCTACGTACGGCGCTCGGGAAGCGTAAGTACACTACGGGCGTAAGTTCGCGGACTGTACGTAGCCAGCCGCAACTTATGTAAATCCCGGCCGGAGTTTCACACGTATATGTCCGGCCGCGTAAAATATGTGGCCGGACATATACGTAGTGTGAACATAGCCTAAAGCTATTTAAGAAAATTAAAACCACAAACAAAACCACATGGGGAGAACTCACAATACAAATGAACCCTCCTGGACTTCAAATCAGATCCCAAAACAATAAAGCTAAAATATAATATGAAAGACCTTACTGCACTGGAAAGTATTAACATATGTTGTCGAAGATAACATATGCAAAATGCATGGTGCCATGTAGGGTGAATGTAACATAGTTGGAGTCCCTGAGCCTTACGCGTTCCATGACTCCAGGTGACTTCCTCAGGAGTATGGAGATGTCTTCATTAATCCATTTATAAATATCCTGGCATATGAATACAACAATTAACTTAACAAAACATGGGAGAAAAAACTGTCAACTGTCCCCCAGCAGATCGTTCTGTATGTGTTCAGATTCTATATTGTGCTGATAATTATTGCCGCACATTTCAGTGTTGCCGGCTAAATGTTTTCCACATTACCACGTATGTTTAATCCTGTGATCTGCCGCTGAGCACGCTTCCATACTTTCCACTTGATGATGGAAGGTCATTTGACAAAGTGATTGACTTGCGCATGCGCATGTCTATTGTTTACAAGCCGTACTGGCCATATTTTGCACTCCACACTGCTGGGTAGACAGTCCCCCCCCCCATGTGTTGTTGACTATCTTTTAATTGTTGTATTCATGTACCTAGATAGATATTTTTCTGCGTGTAAGACAGGGGTTGTCTTATACACTGGGTTTCGCCTTATAGGGCGGGTGCTGAAAAACTTTGAAACCGGACTGGAGAATGCTACATATGGTAAGGGGAGCTAAAAAAAACTGCCACATCTCTGCTGTATGTGACAACCATATGAAGGGCAGAGCAAGCTGCAGGTGTCTGGGGTATAAAAAAAGTAATATAGTAGAGTGACATTATGCCCAGAAAAACACACCTCTTTCACCCATCTAGCCTGCCCTTGTATCCTACTGGTATAACTGTACCCCCTCTGCCTCTCAGATCTCGCTGTTGTCTGGTGTTTTTTATAAATTTTTATTCGATGTGCGTTGAAAGAGGGGTGGACTTATACGGCAAGTAAATCCTAAACTCGATATTTTAACTGGAAATGTTGGGGGTCCTCTTATACTCCTAGTCGTCTTGTACGCTGGAAAATACTATCTATCTATCTATCTATCTATCTATCTATCTATCTATCTATCTATCTATCTATCTATCTATCTATCTATCTATCTATCTATCGATATTGATAGATAGATAGATAGATAGATAGATAGATAGATAGATAGATAGATAGATAGATAGATAGATAGATAGATAGATAGAAAGAAATAGATATTAATTGATGGGGACAACCACCCAACCACTTGCATTTGCCAAATCCACCCATACGTTAACTGGTCATGTAACCCTGTGACCTGTCACCGATTGGGCACAGCATGTACTTTGCTGTGTGAGCAGAAAGGAAATAAATAGCAGTAGGGAGGCCATTAAAGGGTTATACTAAGCCCTGTTGATGCTGAGATAAATGGGAAACCTTTATCTTGTTTGGACTGTGCAGATATTCTGCAGGCTCGCAGCTTGCAGGCTAGCTTAGGCCTTCACAGGCTTTCTTTATCTTTTGCTCCCCTTCTGCACAGGGTTCATGGTGTGCCTCACCTACACTTCTTGTGATCAGTCTTGCTGCGGCTGATTCTCATATGGATTTACCCTAATAACAGACAGTATGCTGTTGATACATAATAATGGCTAAGACTTTACAGCTGTTATTTATAAATATGTTAAGGATACAACTGGCTATCAAATAAAGAAAAGTTAGGAAGTGACAGCAATCATTTAATTGTTTTCCCTAGGTAAGTAAAACCTAGCTTTGCTTTTGGAATTGTATTGTGTTCAGAAAGTTATGTAAAATCTTCTAAAATATAAATCTCAGTAAATGCAGTACCAAAGGGGTTTAACTCACCCATTCATCCTAATTTGTGATTCATTACACCAGAATTTTTTCAGTGTATTACTTTCATGTGCATTAATGGTATATAAGAGGGTCACATTGGTTGGATTTCCCCTCTAAGTTAACATTAACGCTAAGGATTATTTTGCTGTTACATTTGTTATGCAACAAAAGTAGCTTTTCAGAAGATCTATTTATGAAATAGAACTGATATTTATTAGCTATAAACTTATGTGGGATTACAGTGACTCTCCTAAATATCCAATTAAAAATTAATAAAAAAAATTATGCCTTATGGTATTATGCATTGTAGCCATTTACCTTCTCACATGTTCTCCATGTAAGATGTTACTTATTATTATGCATTAGAAAATGTCTTTCTAAAAAGCAGCTAGATATTTCATGAGGTAGAGGTATATTAAGCAATGTCATACTGTTAGACTGAAAAGAGACAGATACCCTTTAAGTTAAACCTTTCTTCATTTTTACATGAATATTTTAGGTTTCTCAAAAGAACTAAGCAAAACTCCTGTGGGTTTGCAATGATTTGATATTTGGAGCCAATAGATCTATTTTCAGCAAATTGTTCAGGTCTTTTTTTTTTTTTACCATTCAGGCATATTGTCATGGTAAAAATGACATGTGTAATTGGGTTTTATTAAATTATTTATTTTTGTTCATTTTATTATTTTGAATTTTTGCCAAATTGTGTTGACTGAGTAACAGGTTTTACCTCTTACGTTACAGTTAAAGTGCATCATATATTTGCATATATACAGTTTAAGGCTCATAGAGACTATGGGGGAGATTTTTCAAACATGGTGTAAAGTGAAACTGGCTCAGTTGCCCCTAGCAGATTCCACTTTTCATTTTCCAAAGAGTCTGTGAGGAGTGAAAGGTGGAATCTGATTGGTTGCTAGGGGCAACTGAGGCAGTTTCACTTTACATCATGTTTGATAAATCTCCCCCTATGTTTCTTTATTGTGTCAGTCAATGTGTAGGGTTCTAAGACTTTGGATTCTTGCTGTTATCCTGTGGTACTTTAAGAAAAAGGGAAATAAAATGCTTGTCCATAGTTGAAAGTGTTCTTTAAAATTATATTGTTGAGGGAAGGGGGAGGGGGATTTCAGCTGGCAGAACATTTCCCTAAAGAAAAAACTCTGTAAAAGATTGTGGTTGACTATGTATTGTACATATCACTTGCTTCTGCAGAGGTTGAGAAATATAGCAAAATTATGGTCATGATTTAACATGAGGCCAAGAAGGGTCCAAATAATACTTTACACTTTGGAGATATTGGTATAGTTTGACAATTAATAAACACTTTATTTAAATGGACACAAAATCGGCAGGGGGTTTAATATACAACATCTTTGCAATTCACTTTACAGTGGTGCCTTGGATTACAAGCATAATTTGTTCCGGGACCATGCTTGTAATCCAAATCCACTCTTAAACCAAAGCAAAGTTTCCCATAAGAAATCATAGAAATGCAGACAATTGGTTCCCAACCCCAAAAATAAGGATTTATTATTCTGAATAACATGTAAAACAGATGAAACAAACATTCAGAAACAGCAGAATATGTGATATTATAAGTTACCGTACAGTAATGGAGAGGATGAGAAACACAAGGGCGGACAGAGACTGCAGGGAGCATGAAGGAATAAACAGGAAATATGAGGACACATAAATGCAGCACTCTCTGTCCCGGGAGAGAGGGTTTACAGCTATGAAGAGATTACCTCCACAGTCCTGTCCCCTGATGTGAGCCCCAGCCTGAAGTGGATCTGCTATGATTTAGAAGGTGAGGGAAACTTCCTGGGTCAGAGTACAGTGCTGTAGACCCCGCTATGCAGACCATGCTTCTCCTACACTCACGCTTCCACCCAGTCCAGGAAGCTCTTAAACCAAAGCAATGCTCCTAAATCAAGTCACAGTTTTGAAAAACTGTGAGCTTTTAAACCAAAATGCTCTTCAACCAAGTTACTCTGAAATCAAGGTACCACTGTATTTATTTTTTGTTTTCAATATGACATACAATGCTATAAAATCAGCCACTAGATGTCTCACTTACTGGAAACTGCAGTTGAGACTCCATCACTGAGGTTATGCAATGCTGCAGCTGAGTAAACTAGCTGATCTAAGGGCCCCCTCTTTAGCTCCGAGTGAAATGCAAAAACACGAGCAGCATACACCTTATGGCTATGTTCACACTGCGTATGAATCCGTCCGTAATGCGAACCGCGAATATACGCACGTAGTTTTGAGGTTGATGCGTTCGCTTGAAAGTATACGATATACGCCTGCACAGTGCACACTACGTATGAGCTTACGGCCGGATCGTATACAGCGCCGTGAAAAATGTACAAGACCATTGTTTGAGGACGGAAATGTTTGAACTCACGGCCGTGGATTTCCATGCGGTCCCGTACGAAGTACTTATTTCAGCCAAATTGAACTTGATTTTTTGATCCAAAAGGTTCTGCATGGTTGACGGGGCTGGGCGCGAAGATTTCCAAGTAAATGTCCTGCCTCAGATCGCTTCAAAACAAGCTAGGGAAGCATAACTGTACTACGGGGGTATGTTTGCAGTTAGTACGCATCCGGCTGCATGTCTATTTTTCCCACGCCCGTAGTTTTAGCCGCACATGTACGTCGGCGTACGAACTACAGACGGACTCATACGCAGTGTGAACATAGCCTATATCACAGCAGCGTAAGTGAATATTCACAAATAAAGTGCAATAGGCATACAAATTAACAATAAACAATAACAAATAGAAAATGAAAAGTTAAAAAGTGGAATGTTCTTCTGCCCAATGGGGAACACTCAAAGGTGGAGATTAGAGATGCGCAAACCTCGAGCATGCCCGAGTCGATCCGAACCCGAACTTTCGGCATTTGATTAGCGGTGGCTGCTGAACTTGGATAAAGCCCTAAGGCTATGTGGAAATAATGGATATAGTCATTGGCTGTATCCATGTTTTCCAAAAAAATTTAGAGCTTTATCCAAGTTCAGCAGCCCTAGCTTATCAAATACCGAACGTTCGGGTTAGGATTGACTCGAACCTGAACCCGGTTTCGCTCACCTCTAGTGGAAATTTATCAAAGGGTGTAAAATATACAATGGTGTTAACTGCCATGACACCATATCTTCCTCCTTCTCAGGCCACCCCATACACACTCCTGGATGGCTGGACCCTTGGTATGCTCATGACCCCCTGCACTATGCTGCCAACCTGTCGTGATACTTTTCTCTTCTCTAATTTCACTTTAATGTAGGGTGCGGAAAAACAGGGGCAGAGACCCAGGTCCACAGGGGCGGAAGCTCAGAGATGTGGATGCAGCTTTCTATTGGTGTCTGTTAGGTTTTTTTGGTGCAAGCTCAAAAGCTTAAAGGAAAACTCCCATGAAAAACATTTTCCCAGTAATTAAAGCACATTACAAAGTTATATAACTCTGTAATGTGCTTCAATCACCCCCCTTCCCTATCTTTTCCCCCCTCCACCCCCCACCAGGAAGTGTAGGAAACTCACACGTACCTAATTACTGTTGTTATGTGCAAGATAAGTAGCAGCCAGCTCACCGGACACCACTGCTGCGCACGGTCCACACTCCAACAGGTGCTTGTGATTACTCCAATACAATACACCGGACCAGCGAGTTGCAGATGAAAGGTTTATTTGTACGGACCCATAAGACCACAGGTATAACAGCAGTATTCACACACAGATGTCACTAATTACTATTGTCACCAGTTTCTTCTCTCAGCTCCTTCTTGTGATGATGTGTCATAAGCAGGAGGGCTGGTCTAGCTCCTGTTACACCAGCCTCCCCTCCCCTGCCTTTTCAGGTGACTCAGCTTGCTCAGCTCCCATTGGCTGAGCAACTGCAAGCCATCTGAGTCATGTCACTTACTTATCTTTCCTCGTGACAGACTCCCGACACATAGGCAGCTCCCCCCTCCCCTCCAATGGCAGATTATAATGTAGGCGGTTTGGGCGGCCGCCCGGGGCCCGAGGCTCCGGGGGGGCTCATGCCTTGCCGCCCACATTATAATGCCGCCCGGGAGGCCCCCTCGCCACTGCACTCTTGTGACCGCAAGCATTGTTTCGCTTGCGGTCACAAGAGTCTCCGGCTGCCTCCGTCTGATGCGCGGCTGCCGGGGGTGTCCGGTCCTCTCCCCGGCAGCGCGCGCATCACACAGCTCCTAGTGCCGCCTGGGGCCCTGTCTTCCGGTACTGGGAGCGCACGTACCGGAAGTCAGGGCCCCAGGCGGCACTAGGAGCTGTGTGATGCGCGCGCTGCCGGGGAGAGGACCGGACAGCCCCGGCAGCCGTGCATCAGACGGAGAGAAGATCGACGGGGGAATGCAGGGTAGGTGAGTTATATTTTGTTATTTTTGTGTTATTTACTCACTGGGGGGCATCTATAAAGGGGGGGGGAAGGGGGACCATCTATAAGGGGGGGGAGAGGGGGACCATCTATAAGGGAGGGGGGAGAGGGGGACTATCCATAAGGGGGGAGAGGGGGACCATCTATAAGGGAGGGGGGAGAGGGGGACTTTCCATAAGGGGGGAGAGGGGGACCATCTATAAGGGGGGATGAGGGGGACCAGCTATAAAGGGGGAAAGAGGGGGACCATCTATAAAGGGGGAAAGAGGGGGACCATCTATAAGGGGGGAAAGAGGGGGACCATCTATAAGGGGGGAAAGGAGGACCAGCTATAAGGGGGGAGAGGGAAGAGGGGGACCAGCTATAAGGGGGGAGAGGGAAGAGGGGGACCAGCTATAAGGGGGGGGAGGAAAGAGGGGGACCATCTATAAAGGGGGAAAGAGGGGGACCATCTATAAGGGGGGAAAGGAGGACCAGCTATAAGGGGGGAGAGGGAAGAGGGGGACCTGCTATAAGGGGGGAGAGGGAAGAGGGGGACCAGCTATAAGGGGGGAAAGGAGGACCAGCTATAAGGGGGGAAAGAGGGGGACCAGCTATAAGGGGGGGAAAGAGGACCAGCTATAAGGGGGGAAAGGGAAGAGGGGGACCATCTATAAGGGGGGAAAGAGGGGGACCAGCTATAAAGAGGGAAAGAGGGGGACCATCTATAAGGGGGGAAAGAGGGGGACCATCTATAGAGGGGGAAAGAGGGGGACCATCTATAGAGGGGGGTAAGAGGGGGACCATCTATAAGGGGGGAAAGAGGGTGACCATCTATAAAGGGGGAAAGAGGGGGACCATCTATAAGAGGGGGGAAAGAGGGGGGACCATCTATAGAGGGGGAAAGAGGGAGACCATCTATAAAGGGGGACTATCTCCTATAGGATTAGCACCCTCCTCTCCTGACATCCTCTGTGCTGCTGGGACCTCCCCTATAGATCAACACTCTCCTCTCCTGACATCCTCTGTGCTGCTCGGTCCTCTCCTATAAGATCAGCACCCTCCTCTCCTGACATCCTCTGTGCTGCTGTGACCTTGGGGGGGGGCAACATCAGGGGACCAGGTGAGGTGGCGATATGTTTATTGGGGGCAGTGGAGGTGGGGTGGGCAATGCTTACTGGGGGTAGCAGCAAGGGACCAAACATTATGTTTATTGGGGCCAGCAGGGAGGGGAGGCAGGCAGTGTTTATTGGGGACAGTGTGTGTGTGTGTGTGGGGGGGGGGGACGCAGTAGCAGATTATAATGTGGGCAAATTGACTGGGGGGGGGGGCAGGTTGGGTGGACAGCCTGGGGCCCAGAGTACATTTAATCCGCCACTGCTCCCCTCATACTCTCTCCTGCTGCCAAGTGAACTCAGTGAGTGAATGAGTCATGTCACTAGGGAAGATAAGCAGGTGACATGACTCAGATGGCTTGCAGTTGCTCAGCCAATGGGAGCTGAGCAAGCTGAGTCACCTGACAAGGCAGGGGAGGGGGAGGCTGGTGTAACAGGAGCTAGCCCAACCCTCCTGCTGATGACTCATCATCACAAGAAGGAGCTGAGAGAAGAGCCTGGGGACGACAGTAATTAGGTATGTGTGAGTTTCCTACACTTCCTGGTGGGGGGTGGAGGGGGGGGGAAAGACAGGGAAGGAAGGCAGATAGGTGATTGAAGCATATTACAAAGTTATATAACTTTGTTGTGTGCTTCAATTACTGGGAAAAAGTTTTTTCATGGGAGTTGTCCTTTAACCCCCTAAGGAAGGAGACAATTTTAGTTTTTTCCTCCTTGTGTTTAAAAGGCCATAGCACTTGCATTTTTCCACCTAGAGACCCACATGAGCCCTTATTTTTTGCGTCACTAATTGTACTTTGCAATGACAGGCTGAATTTTTGCACACTGCAAATCCAGGAAAAAATTTAAAGTGGGGTGAAATTGAACAAAAAAACATTTTTTTTTTTTTAAATTTAGTTTTTTTTTTACACCATTTGCCCTAGGGTAAAACTTGATATGCATGTTACTCAAGTCGTTACGATTACAACGATATATAACATGTATAACTTTTCTTTTATTTGATGGCCTGTAAAAAATTCAAACCACTGTTAACAAATATATGTTCCTTAAAGTCGCTCCATTGCCATACTTATAATGCTTTTATCTTTTGGTCTATGGGGCTGTGTGATGTGTCATTTTTTGCACCATAATTTGTTATTTCTATCTGGACCTTGATTGCGCATATACGACTTTTTGATTGCTTTTTATTACATTTTTCTGGATTTGATGCGCAATTTTGCACTTTGGGATTTATTTGCGCTTACGCTGTTTACTGTGCGAGATCAGGAATGTGATAAATTAATAGTTGCGGTGATTACGCACGCAGCAATGCCAAACATGTTTATTTATTTACTTTTATTTATAACATGGGAAAAGGGGGGTGATTCAGACTTTTATTAGGGGAGGGGGCTTTTTACTAATAACAATTTTTTTTTTTTACACTTATACTAGAAGCCCCCTGGGGGACTTCTAGTATAAGTGCATTGATCTCTCATTGAGATTTTTGCTGTATAGTAATACAGCTAAGATCAATAAGATCGGCACTCGGACGCTTTCGGCTGCTGTAGCCGAAAACATCAGAGTGCCGAGTCGGGATCAGCGCCATTTTAGCGAAGACCCCGGCAGCAGTAAAATGTGTGGATCGCTCCTCCGGGACAACGTCCCAGAGGAGCGATCCACCCCACTAGACACCAGGGAAGTGCTGGATCCGGTAATCTTTGGCAGCTGCATCTGATTACTGTATTAGCAGGCACAGCGATTGGACTGTGCCCGCTAATACCCGCTGCCCCGGGCTACACGTGGCTCTGAACATCTCTCTGGGACATATGACGTACCGGCACATCATATGTCCCTAAGAGGTTGAAACAGCCACAGAAAGCAATGTGACATTAAAAAGCATGTTTTTTGCTGCATTTTGTATGTGGTTTTAACTGCAAAATAACCCCAAATGTCCTACTAGTGTAATTGCCATAATATATCTGTTTTAATGTGGTTCATTTATGGTTTAAACAAACACAAATTGTACATCAAAATTTGGAAAACCTGAAAAAACCAAACTATATAAAAGTTTGCTCATCTGTGAAAAAAAATTAAAACTAAAAGAAAAATGTGTATTTGCTTTAAATTGGGTGGCAGGGAGGGAGAAGTTTTAGGTGCAATAACTTAACAGCATGTAGCACTGTGGTGATTGTACCAAGGCCAAGAAGATATTTGGTCTCATGTACAACATGGTGGATAATTATCTTTTACCCCCTTAAGGTCTGAGCCAATTTTCATTTTTGAACTTTTGTTTTTTCCTCCCCGTGTTTAACCCCTTTCCTCTAAAGCCAGTTTTGGCCTTAATGACCAAGCTAATTTTTTAAAATCTGACCTGTCTCACTTTATGCGCTTATAGCTCAGTGATGCTTTAACGTATGCTAGCGATTCTGATATTGTTTTTTCGTCACATATGGCACTTTATATTAGTGGCAACATTTGGTTACTACTTTGTTTTTTTTTTGTGAAAAACATCAAAATATCATGAAAAATTTGCATTTTATGAACTTTGAAATTCTCTGCTTCTTAAAAAAGGAAGTCATAGCACATAAATTAGTTACTAAATCACATTATCAATATGTCTTCTTTATTCTGGCATAATTTGGTAAACATATTTTACTTTTTTAGGGTGTTACGGGGCTTAGAAATGTATCAGCAATATATCAAATTTTCATGACATTTCCAAAATGGATTTTTTTTAGGGACCAGTTCTTTTTTTAAATGGATTTAGGAGGCTTGTATACTGGAAACCCCCATAAGTGACCCCATTTTGGAAACTAGACACCTTAAAGAATTAATCTAGGGGTATAATGAGCATTTTAACCCTACAGGGGCTGGAGGAAAGTGTTCACCATTAGGCCGTAAAAAAATGGAAAATTAAAATTTTCCAATAATATCCAATATATATATATATATATATATATATATATATATATATATATATATATATATATATCCAATATTCCAATATATATAGATTAAAGTTTCTAATTTTCAAAAGGAACATGAGAAAAAAAGCACCCCAAAATTTGTAACGCAGGTTCTCTTGAGTACAACAGTATCCCATATGTGGGCGTAAACCACCGTTTGGGCACACAGTGGGGCTCAGAAGGAAGGGAGAGCCAATTAGCTTTTTTAATGCAGATTTTGCTGAAGAAGTTTCCGAGCGCCAGCTGCGTTTGCAACACCCCCGTAGTGTCAGCAGAGAGAACCCCCTCATAAGTCACCCCATTTTCGAAAGTACACCCCTCAAATAATACATCTTGGTGTGTGGTGACCATTTTGACCCCACAGGTATTAGAGGAAATTATTCAGAATTAGACAGTTAAAATGAAAAACCTGAATTTTTCCAATAATATGTTTCCAATAATTTCTCAATTTCACAAGGAACAGGAGAAAAAAAGTACCTCAAAATCTGAAACGCAGGTTCTTCTGAATACAACGGTACCCCATACGTGGGCATAAACCTCTGTATGGGCACACAGCCGAGCTCAGAAGGGAAGGAGCGCCAATTAGCATTTTTAGTGCAGATTTTGCTGAAGAAGTTTCTGAGCGCCAGGTACGTTTGCAGAGCCCCTGTAGGGCCAGCGGAGTAAAATCTCCCCATAAGTCACTCCATTTTGGAAAGTACACCCCTCAAAGAATTCATTTTGGGGTGTGGTGAGCATTTTGACCTCACAGGAATTAGAGGAAAGTATTCAAAAGTAGAGAGTAAAAATGAAAAACTCAAATTCTTCCAATAATATGTTTGCTTAGTTAGAAATTTCTAAATTTCACGAGGAACAGGAGAGAACAATCACCCCACAATCTGTAACGCAGGTTCTCCTGAGTAGAACGGTACCCCATATATGGGCATAAACCACTGTATGGGCACACAGCGGGGCTCAGAAGGAAGGGAGCGCCAATTAGCATTTTCAGTGCAGATTTTGCTGAAGAAGTTTCTGAGCGCCAGGTGCGTTTGCAGAGCCCCTGTAGAGCCAGCGGAGTAAAATCTCACCATAAGTCCCCCCATTTTGGAAAGTTCACCCCTCAGAGAATTCATCTTGGGGGGTGGTGAGCATTTTGACCCCACAGGTATTAGAGGAAAGTATTCAAAAGTAGACAGTAAAAATGAAATACTCAAATTTTTCCAATATGTTCTTTTAGTTTGAAATTTCTCAATTTCACGAGGAAAAGGGGAGAAAATTCACCACAAAATCTGTAACGCAGGTTCTCCTGAGTAGAACGGTACCCCATATGTGGGCATAATCCACTCTATGGGCACACAGCGGGGCTCAGAAGAAAAGGAGCGCCAATTAGCATTTTCAGTGCTGATTTTGCTGAAGAAGTTTCTGAGCGCTAGGTGCGTTTGCAGCGCCCCTGTAGCGCAAGCGGAGTAAAAAAAAACATAAGTCCCCCCATTTTAGAGAGTGCACCCTTCAAAGAATTCATCTTGGGGTGTGGTGAGCATTTTGACCCCACAGGTATTAGAGGAAAGTATTCAAAATTGGCCATTAAATATGAAAAACTCGAATTTTTCCAATAATATGTTGGTTTAGTTTAAAATTTCTAAATTTCACGAGGAATAGGATAAAAAATGTACCCCAAAATCTGTAACGCAGGTTCTCCTGAGTAGAATGGTACATCATTTGTGGGCATAAACCACTGTATGGGCACACAGCAGGGCTCAGAAGGAAGGGAGCGCCACTTTGCTGGAGCAAAGTAGTAATGGAGCTAGTAATGGTTATTAGAACAGCGCAGTTACTAAAATACAATAAAAAAAATCAGTTTACAGGTAATGCGGGGTGGTTTACGGGCAACCTGGGGTGGTGATGGGCAACCTGCTGTGGTAACGGGTAATCTTGAGGTGATTACGGGCAACCTGCAGTGGTTACAGGCAACCTGCTGTGGTTACGGCCAACGTGAGGTGGTTACGGAAATCTGGGTTGGTTACGGATAAACTAAAGTGCTTATATGTAATTCGGGTTGGTTACGGCAATCTGGCATGGTTACGGGCAATCTAGAGGGGGCAGTGGCAATTTGGGGTGGTTAGAGGCAACGTGCTGTGGTTAGAGGCAACGTGCGGTTGTTACGGGCAACTTGCGGTGGTTACGGGCAACGTGCGGTGGTTACGGGCAACGTGCGGTGGTTACGGGCAATGTGGGGTGGTCAGGGGCAACGTGCGTTGGTCAGGGGCAACGTGGGGTGGTCAGGGGCAACGTGCGGTGGTCATAGGCAGCGTGCGGTGGTCAGAGGCAGCGTGCGGTGGTCACAGGCAAGGTGCGGTGGTTAGAGGCAACGTGCGGTGGTTAGAGGCAATGTGCTGTCGTCAGAGGCAACGTGCGGTGGTGAGAGGCAACGTGCGGTGGTCAGAGGCAACGTGCGGTGGTTAGAGGCAAGGTGCGGTGGTTAGAGGAAACGTGCGGTGGTTAGAGGCAGAGTGCGGTGGTTAGAGGCAACGTGCGGTGGTTAGAGGCAACGTGTGGTGGTTAGAGGCAAGGTGCGGTGGTTAGAGGCAAGGTGCGGTGGTTAGAGGCAACGTGCGGTGGTTAGAAGCAACGTGCGGTGGTTAGAGGCAGTGTGCTGTGGTTAGAGGCGACGTGCGGTGGTTAGAGGCAATGTGCGGTGGTTAGAGGCAAGGTGCGGTGGTCAGAGGCAAGGTGCGGTGGTTAGAGGCAAGGTGCGGTGGTCAGAGGCAACGTGCGGTGGTTAGAGGCAACGTGCGGTGGTTAGAGGCAACGTGCGGTGGTTAGAGGCAACGTGCGGTGGTTAGAGGCAACGTGCGGTGGTTTGAGGCAGTGTGCGGTGGTAAGAGGCAGTGTGCGGTGGTTAGAGGCGACGTGTGGTTAGAGGCAACGTGCGGTGGTTAGAGGCAGTGTGCGGTGGTGACGGTCAATGTGTGGTGGTTACGGGCAACGTGCAGTGGTTGCGTGCAATCTGGGGCGGTTACGTGCAATCTGGCGTGATTACGGACAACCTGGGGCAGTTACAGGCAACCTGGGGCGGTTACGGGCAACCTGGGGCGGTTAGGGGTAATCTGGGAGTAATTTGCAATTATTACTATAATAAAAAAAAGTGTGCGTTTTATTTTTTTGTGTGTCACTTTTTGTACTTTTACACATTTGTTTCACTGTATTACTATGATTACTGTGATATTTTCTATCACAGTAATCATAGTTCAGTGACAGAGACCAAATTGGTCTCTGTCACTTTAAATTTTCAGAGTTGGTTGGTTGTGGAGCGCATGCGCACTTCACATCCAGCAAGGACGTCGAGGAGGAAGGAGCTCCAGGATCAGGTAACGTATAAGGGGAAGGGGGGGGGGGGTGACTGGGGGACGGGGGTGACTGGGGGGGTGGGGTGGGGGGCGACACTGTATCACTTTTTATCCCCTGTCACCAATGATTTATGGTGACAGGGGATAAAAAGTGCTTCTTTGCACTGGGAACAGGCGATCGGCGGTAAATAGTATATACCGCCGATCGCCTGCTCCGGGACCACACAGGGGGGTCCCCGATCACTGCCCCATGCTCTCCGCTACCTCCGGTGGCGGAGAGCATGGGGCTTTGATCATTATTTTATTTCCATCTTGGATCTGATGGCCGCCTGGGTACGGTGATCTGGGGTCTGATCGGGGGGCTGATCTGGGGTCTGAGGGGACATTTTTCATCTCCCCCCACCGTGGATTCACAGTGGGGGGAGATGAAAGCTCTCGGCGGCGCCGGTAATTCCCGGTACCGGAGATCACCGCTTTAACGGTAATAACGGTGATCTCCGGTATTGGGGGACGAGGGGAGGGGGGCCGGGGGACATACTAGTTGTGGCGGTGGGGGGAGGCAACGTTCTGCAGCCTCCTCCCGCCGCCCGATCGCCGGCATATTACAAACGTCATGGAATGTTATGTTGTGGGAACTACCTGCTTTACATGACGTTCCAGGAACGTCATTTTGCGGCAAGGGGTTAAAAGGCCATAGCGCTTGTATTTTTTCACCCTTATTTTTGACATCAATGACTGTTCTTTGCAATGTCAGACTTAATTTTTGTATAAAAGCAAGCTGCAAAACCGGAAAAATATTGTAAATAAAATGCAAATTTAAAAAAAAAAAATAATTGGGGGGGGTTGTTTACGCCATCTGCCCTATGGTACAATTGACATTTTATATATGTTCCTCAAGTTGCTACAATTACAACGATAATTCCCTAACAGTGCCATGACATGTGAAATACGTCATGGGGCATTAAGGGGTTAATCATAGTGGGAGAGGGTCTACTAATCATGTGGGTGTAAGGGTAAGGCTGAAATGTGGGGTTATGTCATGTATGAATGGCTAGTCAAAGACTACACCATAATAAGCCTTATTTTGGTTTTGATTTTACCTATACCCTATTTTCTAAAAAAAAAAAAAAAAAAAAAATTGTATCAATATAAAAAGAAAAGGAAAACAAAGCAAAAAAAAAAGTTACATCCCAGTCCATTTAGTTTGAGGACCTGTTTTAATCAAGTATACTTCTTTTAAGGGCCTTATGAAAGGGGCGGCATTTGGGTTTTTGCAGCATTTTCATCCTCATAATGGACAACAAAGGATATCTGCACGTACAAAGGGCTCTATGTTCTTTTAAATATATTCTCTGACAAGAGTTCATCTGAACCAGTTCACAAAAACCAATCTTTAGATTAACAAATCAATGGTGCATGCAAGCTATTAAATTAAATCACTTAAGTCTTTTAAATCAGTGATGTAGAGTATTGCTAAATGGCGAAGTGTATCTTAAAAAGAACTGCTAAGCCTTTTATGATGTGAAGTTCGGCTTTGCATGTTTTATAGCAAATGAAATAGTGATATTTGAAAGATGGGAACGTCATTCTTACAAAAGCATATGAAGTTAACCCGAACCCCCATAAAGAGGTGCTCAGGAAAAATGTGCTTTAGCTTTTCATTTGCAAATAAGAACAGATAATAATGTTGTCGGAGGGAAATGAAGCCGTTTGATCTTAATTCATTTTTATCTCTCTAAAATGCTTGCTTTAGCCATTTTTTTAGAATGAAAAAGACTATAAAACGCGATCATTTGGATATCCAAATGATGTATTTGTGCTTTGTTTATGCAGCGGCGTAGTGGTATGGAAGCTAAATTTGTCAAAGGGGACTATGCTGTAAATTGGAATAATGATCTAAAGGGGTTTTTCAAAACTGTAAACTGTCATTTATTCAGATAGAGGAATCCCTCTAAGAAACATGGTAGGTTTACCTACAGTCTTATGTAAAACTAGAAATATTGCATCTTGATATAAAAATGTTTCACTGCTGCATTTGAGAAAAATTTGACTGCTGCACCTAAATATTATGTCTTAAAGGGGTTATCCAGTATTAGAAAAAACATGTTCACTTTCTTCTAGGGACAGCATCACTTTTGTTTCGCCAGTCCAGGTGTGGTTTACAAATAAGCTCCAATGTTAGAAGCCAAGCCACGCACCCAGGTTCTGGCTTCGCCGCAGCGTGCAGCGGTGAAGATCCCAATGGCGTCCTTGTTGCTAGGGAGCCAACAGCATCCTTAGTTATTGCTGGGGCTTCACTGCCCCTAGCCAGGTGAAATCTATTAAAGTGATAGTGACTGGCGGCTGACACCGCAAGCCCAATCACAGTATCTACTATGGAGCTGGAGTCTCAGCTCCAATCAGCCCTGGGGCGGGGACTCCGGGCTCCATATAAACTCTCCCCTATCCTGCCTGCGATTGTGCCTAGTTTACTAGAGTATCTTGACCTAGCGTTTACCCTGCATTGTACTTCTGGTTATCTACTTCAGACTTTTTGACTACCAACTTGGACATGTTTTTGTACTGCAAGGCTCGGCTGTTATTTTCTCGGACTTCTGACTGTTATTGAATCTGACTTCTGTTGTGTCTATCTTGTTTTGTACTGTGTTGCACTTTGGACAGGGACTGCTGTCCAGTTGTTGTTTAGGGCATTTGAGGCAAGTAAGTAGGGACAGAGGGGCAGTTGCCAGTGTCAGGGCTCATCTGTCCTTGTGTCTACCTGTCCCTGTCCTAACATTCATTCATTTAAATGGAACCTAGTTGCAAAACTCCACCCAAACTGGAGACAAAAGGGGTGCTGTCTATGGAAGAAAGACTAGTCACAGCTCTCTGCCTGTCAGTGTGCAGTGCAAGGATGATTGACAGCAGAAGATGCAAACTGGAGGCACAGTATTGCAGAGGTCCAGGACTTTTTTGGCGCAGTACGGCATCAGTGAAGATACACTGCTTGGACTGATGAGAGTTGTAGTAAAAATCTATATTTTTTTGCAGTGATTATGCATTTTCGAGGCTTTTACTGCATAAATATCCTGTTGTCAGTACTGTTTGTCATAGCGATCTGATGAAGAGGCGGAGCCTCAAAACACATAATCACTACAATAAAAAACATAGATTTTCACTATGACTCTCATCGGTCCAAGTAGTGTATCTTCACTGATGCCGTACAGCGCCTAAAAAGTCCTGGACCTCTGCAATACTGTGCCTCCAGTTTGAATCTTCTGCTTTGGATACTACACCGGGTTCCCCCGGCTCCATGGACTGGCTGCAAGTGGTGTTTTTATTGATCAAGCGATTGGCGGTGTCGCGCTCGTAGCACGACCACCCCAGGTGAGCGGCTTCTTAGCCACAACTTTCAAGTTTATTTCTAGCTTGTGGTAATGCACAATGTGCGCCCTTGGTGTTTTCTCTTCACTCTAGTCAAAGATGATTGATAGGCAGAGAGGCCACAAATGGGTAGCGTAATAAAACATTTCACAGCGTAAAAGATATATTTTTTTCTTTGTAAAGCTATTGCTGCAACCACGGCTGGTATGCTCGTCAAGCTGCACAGTAGATCTATACTGTGCTGCTGGAAACCATATCAGCACAATCGTGCTGATTGGTTTCCTTTAAAGGGAAACTGTCTTCTGCAACGTAGCTAGCAAATTACTGACAATGGTTATATAGCACTTGCTTTACACAGTGTAATGGACTTTTTGCCTGGAGCGCCCATGGCTTAATTTCTTTGAAAATGTTTTTTTCTGCCTCCCAGAAAAGTCAGAGCCGCATCTGGGGCCAGTACTCCTCCAGTCTGAAATGCCCCTCAAACTTGCTCTAAATAAACCTCATTGCAGCTGACAGTTTCCCTTTAAATAGATAGTAACTATTATAACTGCAATACTTACATGTCATCAGGTAAGAAAGAGCTTATTGATCATAAAAGACACATTTTTTATACAGTTCAATTTTTATGGGGTTATTCAGCGCTACAAAAACATGGCCACTTTCTATCAGAGACAAAACTACTCTTGTCACCAGTTCAGGTGCGGTTTGCAGTTAGACCCCATTCACTTCAATGGAACTGAGCAGCAAAACCCCGCCCAAGCTGGAGACAAGAGTGGGGCTGTCTCTGGAAGAAATGTTTTTGTAGCGCTGGATAACCCCTTTAAGGGTAATTTATTAGTAAAGGGGGGGGGAAATACCTACTTCTTTAGGTAGGTAAAAAATGGTTGTATAATAGGAAATTTGTCATTCGCCAAATTGAGTAACCAATACATTTTCAGCATTTCATTATTTTTTTCCACCTCTTTTTTATGTGTATGTGTACCAGTTGTCAGCACACATTTCGTACTATAAGCGGGTATTCAGAAAACTCATATGAGGCATGAGACATGATGTTTGGAAATACTTTCACAAATGCCATTTCAGAGCAAGATATTTCCATTCTGACTACAATTTATCTCCAGTGGTGGTTTTCCACACAATGAAAACAGATTGCATAGTCCTTTTGGATCTAGAGAACAACAAATCCCACACCAAATATGTTGTTTTTCTGCTCAGACTGCTTTGCGCTGATGCAGATGGGAATTCACATTTATTCCTTTCCCTTATTGCTGCTGACTTCTTTCAAATCTGTTCCTGGCTTCTTTTTCATCATGCATTTCAGTTCTATATTACTTTCTTTCTTTTCTTTTTTTTTTTTTTTTTTGTAACATATATACCAATGTCTTCTTTACCAAACTGGGATAAAATCCAACTGGGCTGGTATGATAGTTATACATGAGATTGTTATACCCATTTTCCTACTAAAATCAATCACAGTTTTGCAAAATAAATATATATATATATATATATATATATATATATATATATATATATATATATTAAAATGGACAAAATTCATGCTACACTTCTTATCCGCAAGTGACCAGGCCAATTTATAGGCCTACTTGTTATGGAATAGTTTAAAGACAGGAAGGCATAAACCATCAGCTTCATCACTCGCACCCCTCCCACTCCTCTTTACATAAAAGACTGTAGGTGTACCCAGGGCCGTTTCTAGCACTGGGCAGGCCGGGCGACCGCAAAGAGTGTCGACAGCTAGGGGGCGCTAGGAGCATCCCCCAGACCTGACTTAGCAGCGTGCACCCCTGCCCGCAGTATCATCTGATTCCTCGCCTGTCCCATCACCTGCTCATATCACAACCCGCCCGACCGCAGCTCCCCCCCCCAGGACCGCACTCAGCCGCCCATCACCTGAGAGGCCACCGCTGCCCCTGCACACATCTTCTCCCTCCAGCAGGCTCCATGACATGATGTCATTGTGCCTGCTGGAGGAAGCTCCTGCTCCTACTATGGTGCAGAACATGGGGGTTATTACTATGGGGCAAAGCACACGGGGTTATTACTATGGGGACTGCATAGAGGGGATTATTACAATGGGGACAGCACACGGGGGATTATTACTATGGGGACAGCACAGGGGGGATTATTACCATGGGGGGAAGCACAGGGGGGATTATTACCATGGGGGTGCAGCACAGGGGGGATTATTACTATGGGACAAAGTACAGGGGGGATTATTACTATGGGGACAGCACAGGGGGGATTATTACTATGGGGACAGCACAGGGGGATTATTACTATGGAGATGCACCACAGGGTGGATTATTAACATGGGGACAGAACACAGGGGGGATTATTTCTATGGAGACAGCAAAGGGGGATTACTATGAGGACTGCACAGAGGGGATTATTACTAAGAGGACAGCACAGGAGGGATTATTACTATGGGGACAGCACAGGGGGCTAATTAATATGGGTATGCACCACAGGGTGAATTATTACTATGGGGACAGAGCACAGGGGGATTATTAATATTGGGACTGCACAGAGGGGATTATTACTATTGGGACTGCACAGAGGGAATTATTACTATGGGGAAGAGCACAGGGAGGATTATTACTACGGGGACAGAGCACGGGGGGATTAGTACTATGGAGATCGCACAGGGGGGATTATTACTATGGGGTCTGCACAGAGGGGATTATTACTATGGAGACAGTGCAGGGGGATTATTACTATTGGGGACTGCACAGGGGAGAGCATTACTATTAAGGCACTGCACAGGGAGCATTGTTACTATATGGAGGCAAAGCAGGGGCATTATTACTATATGGGGGAGAGCAGGAGGCATTATCACTATATAGGGACACAGCAAGGGGTATTTAATCTATATGGGGGCACAGAAGGTATTATTACTTAATGGGGCACAGCCGAGCAGGAGATTTTTTTACTTTATAGGGGCATAGCAGGGGATCGTACATATAGGGGACAACCCACATACCTACTGACTTAACTGCATATGACACAAAAAAAGTGAAAGTTGTTGTGCAGTGCGAAGCCTAAGATGCCTAAGATGTTTTTCTGGCACACATATTAGTGCGAAGCCTAAGATGTTTGTTTGGCAGGTTCAGAAGAGATGAATTTTAGCTGCAAGAAATCATCATGGTGGTCTGGGACAGATGGAGAGGAAAAGGAAAGTGACACCTCAGGTCAAAAAAGACCTCACCTGTGAGTCACTGAATAACTTTTTTTTGCTTCAAGTTGAAAAAGGTAGAATAACACTGCTCTATGCCATAATCCACACACTGCTTCTTAATAGCAACAACCCCGGTAGTCAAAACTACCTAGAAACAGCCCTGGGTGTACCACTTTAAGAATGTCTGTAGGTATTATGTTGGTTTTTGCTCTGTGTATATACAGGAATCATCCAGTAAAACAGCTGCTGTATTCTGACAGTTATGTCTATTGTAGGGCTATGTTCACACACCGTCAAAATGACGGGCGTTTTTATTGGAAGGACATCATTTAATGGCAAATACTGTTATTTGCTGTTAAATGATGGCTGTCGGGAAAAAAATGGCTGTCAATTTGACGGTTTGTGAACATAACCTAATACCGAAGCACTATGCCATGATGCTGGCATGAGGTGCAGAAAGCTGTGAATATACAGGTAGGGGGCATCACCACATTAACAAGTGTGTAATGATATGCCAAGGGAACCTTTCATTGGCCTGTTTTTTTTTTTTTTTTTTTCCAACCTGGTCATCTGGTGCCTTTCATCTTATGTCAAGTCATGGAAAATATCAAGCCAAAAGGGAAGAGAAGGAAATGAAAGGGAACAAAGGACATACTATAATCTGTCTTGATGGTTTCAAAAGTAATATACCATTGTGCAAAAGGAGGGTGGTGTGCTATACAATTCAAAATTACTTTTTGGGAATTTGTCGGAATTCAGTGATGGATGGCCTCCACTTGCACTTGTTAAACCTTGTCCATGCTCCAGTGGGATCACAGACAGCACGCTATGCGTCTTCCCTATTTGTGCAGGCACTGTACAGCGGAGGAGCAGTACATGCACGCTAGGGGGCTGAAGCCTATGCCCAAAGTTGGGACACTCAGCGTCCTCCAGAGCTATAACGTGCAAAGCCCATGATCTCACCAGAGCATCTGCGAACACGGCAGATGACTTGAGTGTGAGTGACCATAGGGTATTTATGGAGAAGAGGGGGGAGGACGAAGTGGTGAGGCATGCCAGAGTGCAGCATGAGTGTCTTACTAGAAGACACTCAGTAGAAGAAATAAAATTGTGCAGCATCCCCTCCACTGGTATGTAAGACAAAGGTAACCAACTAACTAGTGAGCTGCCACTTAATGCACACTGTCAGCACACCGGGTAGGGTCTGGGTGCTTGCAGATTACCTTTAAAGGCAATGTTAACTCCACAACAGTATAACCCAGACAATCAGAGATGATGGCAATTGGGATGAATTGTGGACCCTAGGGCAAATTCTGTGAAAGGGGTTTCACCTACTATGTGCATTTTGCACCGCTTAGGCATGAGGTCCTTGGTGTAAGTGACACTGTGCAACCTGTAGGCCTCAAATAGCAAATCACACTAAATGTATAGAGAAAAGGGGTTATATATTTATATATAAATAGTGAGAGAATTGTGACTATAGAAACAAACGCAATCAATAATGTGAAAATGCAATGAAATATACACTTTAGAAAGGTAAAATATAATTTTAGGCCCATGCTGGCAATCAATGGGAAAATCAATGGAGAAAAAGAAAGCACACATCAAGAGTCTATGTAAAGACACGCACATAATTGCTACGATTTGGGCAGAAATACTGTAGCACTCGTACTGCACATGAATTCTGCCATCATTTAGCTTAAAGGAAAACGTTATAGATAAAAATCAGCTATAAAATACTGCCATGTCTACATAGATGTATATTGTAAAACAATAGAAAAGTGTTGGCAGAAAAAAAACATCGAGTTCAACTTGTTTGCCCTATATTTCCTTTATTATTATCTTGGGATAGATATATTTATCCTGGACAGGATTAAATTCGAATGTGTTAGATTTATCTACCACATCTGCTGGAAGATTGTTACAAGCATCTACTACTCTTTCTGTAAAGTAATATTTTCTCATGCTGCTTCTGATCTTTACCCCAACTAACCTCAGTGTTCTTGTGTTACTGTGATAAAAATGTGTTACTTCTGTGTTACTTCTCCCCACCGCTGATTCGATTTTGAATTTGACTTGGAGGTGCTGGGCTGCCCTGCCCATAGCGTGTTGTTAGAGCGGGTCTTCAGTGCAGCTGGTGGCATCATCAGTCACTAATAAGCACACCCGCCTGTCAACTGACAGCGCTGACAGGCTGACGTTTATTAATTTTATTATTTCTTTATTTCTTATTGCAGCCATATCAAAGCTCACTGCTAATTACCCTGTGTAAATTAGCAGTGAGCTTGGTTGCGTGTGACAACGGGCGGAACCTGATGGCGGCTCTGCAACTCGGCAGCCTCACACATGTACCATGCCATGTTACGGGTGTCCTCTGCCGTCCTTTCACCAGTACCTTCTACCTTCCTTGGATGTTTTGAAAGCAGGATTGAACATGACCAGGTCTTTTCAATAAAATTCTGGGGCCTCTTAAGAAGACTGTATCGTATTACCCTGTGTAATTAGCAGTGAGCTTGGTTGCGTGTAACAACGGGCTGAACTTGGTGGTGGCTCTGCAACTTGGCAGCCTCACACATGTACCATGCCTGGCCCACGTCTTCAACCTAGTGTAGGTGCGGTTCCTTAAAACCTACCCCAATTTGGTTGACTTGCTCACCAAGGTACACAGCATCTGTGCATATTTCCGCAAGTCAACCCCGGAAAGTTATCCCAACTGCTACAGTCAAATTCAAATTCAAACTCAAAACAGTGGTAGGGGGAGAAATGGTGAGTGACATGATTTAGGAAATGTTTTTTGGAAGGCTCACTTGCTACCTCACTTTTAATGGTTCTCTGTATCCTCACCGCCATACTGTGTCAGGCAAAGTGTTTTGCAGGTTCATATGCTACCTGTATTTAAATGGTTCCCTGTGTCCTCACCACCATGCTGTGTCAGGCTAAATTTTGGGGTGGTTCATATGCTACCTCTGTTTTAATGGTTTTTTGTGTCCTCACCACCATGCTGTGTCAGGCAAAGTGTTTCAATTTCAAAGTCAAATTCAATTTAGCATCCTTGTCTTGTCCATTTCGAACCATATTATATGTGGATGTCATCTTACGGGTGTCCTCTGCCGTCCTTTCACCAGTACCTTCTACCCTTTTTGGATGTTGTAGCCGTTTTGAAAGCAGGATTGACCAAGTCTTTTTAATAAAATTCCGGGGCCTCTTAAGAAGACTGTATTGTTATTCTTCGACCCTACCTCCAATGATATTCCTCTCACACACAACTGCATTAGGGTGTGAGGCCTAAATCTAGGGATAATCCGGCTATTTTACTTTTAGGCGCAGCAGCACTACTGTGGGTAAACGTCAACGGCGGGGCTGAAACTGCTGAAAAGCACCTTCTACCTTCCTTGTAGCCGTTTTGAAGGCTGGATTGACCAGGCCTTTAACCTGTAGCTTCTACCTTCCTTGGATGTTGTTGTAGCCTTTTTAAAGGCAGGATTGACCAGGTCTTTCACTTGTACCCTCTACCTTCCTTGGATTTTGTAGCCTTTTTAAAGGCAGGATTGACCAGGTCCTTTGTAATAGAAAGGCTATCACATTTGCTCTCTCTTAAAGACTCTTAAAATGATTGAAAGTGAATTCATTCAAATTCCGGGGCCTCTTAAGAAAACTGTATTGTTATTCTTCATCCCTACCTCCAATGATATGCCTCTCACGCACAACTGCATGAGGGTGTGAGGCTAAATCTAACCATTAATCCGGCTATTTTTATTAGATGATTGTATTGTCAATTTTGGTCTGGGTCAGTGGTGTCAGGCTAAGTTTTTGGGTGGTCCATATGCTACCTGTGTTTGAATGGTTCCATGTGTTCACACCGCCATGCCGTGTCAGGCTAAATTTTGGGGTGGTTCAAATGCTACCTCTGCTTTAATGGAATTCTGTGTCCTCACTGCCATGCTGTGTCAAGCCTAATTTTTGGGAGGCTCACTTGCTACCTCACTTTTAATGCTTCTTTGTGTCCTCACCGCCATCCTGTGTGAGGCAAAGTGTTTGGGTGGTTCATATGCTACTTGTATTTGATTGGTTCCCTGTGTCCTCACTGCCATGCTGTGTCAGGCAAAGTGTTTGGGTGGTTTGTATGCTACCTGTGTTTGAATTGTTCCCTGTGTTCTCACCGCCATGCTGTGTCAGGCTAAATTTTGGGATGGTTCATATGCTACCTCTGTTTTAATGGTTCTCTGTGTCCTCACTGCCATGCTGTGTCAGGCAAAGTGTTTGGGTGGTTCATATGCTACCACTATTTAAATGGTTCCCTGTGTCCTCAAGACCATACTGTGTCAGGCAAAGTGTTTGGGTGGTTCATATGCTATCTGTATTTGAATGGTTCCCTGTGTCCTCACTGCCATGCTGTGTCAGGCAAAGTGTTTGGGTGGTTTGTATGCTACCTCTGTTTGAATTGTTCCCTGTGTTCTCACCGCCATGCTGTGTCAGGCTAAATTTTGGGATGGTTCATATGCTACCTCTGTTTTAATGGTTCTATGTGTCCTCACTGCCATGCTGTATCAGGCAAAGTGGGTGGTTCGTATGGTAGCTGTGTTTGAATGGTTTCCTGTGTTCTCACCGCCATGCTGTCTCAGGCTAAATTTTGGGGTGGTTCATATACTACCTCTCTTTTAATGGTTCTCTGTGTCCTCACCGCTATGCTGTGTCAGGAAAAGTTTTTGGGTGGTTCATCATATGCTACCTCTGTTTTAACGGTTCTCTGTGTTCTTACTGCCATGCTGTGTCAGGCTGAGTTTTTGGGTGGTTCGTATGCCTACCTCTGTTTTAACCAGGCTGTTGCCCAGTATTTCGCATAATGGTACGATTAGGCTGCCTCAGAGGCATCCATACATGCTTCCCCTACTGTTTCCTGTCCATTCCGTGTTCATCATTTTGTGAAGTTTACAGGTTTTCACACGACCTTCCGTATACCGATCTTGGGTCCCCTGCAAAAATGCTTGCGTTTCCCATTGACTTCAATAAGGGTTCGTTACTCAAAATGAGCACTCGAGTATCTGGTAATATTTGTCTCAAGTAATGAGCACCCGAGCATTTTAGTACTCGCTCATCACTAGTGGTTATGCATAATAAAGGTTATCTGTATACTTTGAATATATTTTTGAGGTGCAGCTTATTATTCCAAGCTCCCCATTCATTTTATTCTTTATGTGTATAGTTTTTTGAGCCTAGGGGCTAGCACTCACGTGTTTTGAATATTGTGGTGCCTGCACGGTTTTCTATTTAACACTATCCCTGACATTTTTTTTCCCCCATGACAGGTACTCTTTAATTTTTTTCTGATATGCTTAATGCTGCAGATCGTTTACCATTTTTGTTATACCAACAATGAATATCTGTGACCAAAAAAAAAAGATCACAAATTTGCTGCCAATTGTAGAAAAATATGAAAATCTTTATTAGATACTATCACAACAAAAGAACATAAAAAATTACTAGGGGAGACGGGAGGCCATGTTACTGGGACAAATCCTGACAATATTAGGTGCTAGTGCATCATTACAGGTTTACAAATTTATTCGTACAGCATAAATCCATGTCATAAAGTGCAAGTGCAACAAAATATCATGTTATCATCAGTATGCTGAACAAATAATAGACCATATTGTTTGTAAAGATTCACAAAAACCAATGCAGTGCTGTATCAAAGCTGGTGTCCCAGAATAATGCCCCCCACCTCATACTCCAACGCCGTTTCACTCCTGCTTCATCAGGGAGTAATGAGGAGGGGGCCTAGGGGGCCTTATATATCATCTCTGGCACAAATAATTGGTTGGCTCTAATTACAACTGCCAGCACACCTGGTATTGGGCGGTCCCTTTTCATGGAAGTATGCATGGAAGAAAACAGGACCAGACATGGCTGCCGGCACATACATGCTGTCACCAAGCTCCCATCTTTCCCCACATCATTCACGCATGCCTAGTGGACCGCACATGGGGCGGCTGCTATCTTGTTTCAAACATTTTCATAAAGAATTAGTGATATCTGTGCACCCCTCACCCTAAACTGTTATACATTACCTCTCACACTCTTGGTCTTCTCCTGCCCTCTGCTTTCTCTCCCGGAGCTATGGCTACAGATTCAGAGCGGCCTGTTTGAGCTGACAGGCCACTTAGCCAATCACTGACCAGAACTGCCGTGGCCAGTGATTGACTGATCAGCCTGTCAGCTCAGAGACTGCTTAGAAGCTACTGCCTTGGTGCCAGAAGTAAAAGCAGATGGCAGGAAGAGAATATATAACAGTTTATTCAATTGTTAGAAGTTGGCCACGCATTTCTATTACACGTAGCAATGCCTGGTCGGTGGCCGGTGATTTTAGGTCCGGACCTTAAGACACAATCAGCCGATGATTGTTGTCATTGACTGATTGTTGTCTCTATTACACGGAGCAATAATCTTGGCTGATTATCTCTTCATGTAATATGTTCCTAAGGGTCCTTTTACACACACAGATATCTGACAGATTTTTTAAGCCAAAGCCAGGAATGGATTTGAAAAGAGCAGAAATCTCAGTCTTTTCTATATAACCTGTTCTCTGTTTATAGTCTCTTTCTGACTTTGGCTTCAAAAATCTAACTGTGTTAAAACAACATAATATTATAACCCCTGAAAGGACTAGAAAATCATATATATTCAGTAATAGTCCTCAAGACTAGGTATGCAAGGTACTCAAGGCTAGGTACAATTAATGGTAAAATCATAAATACGTGAATTTATTTGGTATAAAAACAATTATATAAAAGAGAAATGTAATAGAAGAAGGTTATGTTCACATGACACTTTTTATTTCATTACAATGATGGCTGTTGATTAGGGATGGTCCGAACCGAGTTCAGATCGGGTTCGTACAAACCCGAACCCTCGGTAATGATTCCCGCTGTCTGCCCGCTCCATAGCCATAGGCTGTATCCAATTTTTCCAGGCGGTCTTCCCCCTGGATCCGCCCGCTGCACGGGGCGGGCAGACAGCTGGAATCCGATGCCGAGCGTTCGGGTTTATCCGAACCCGAACCTCGGCAGGTTCGGACCATCCCTACTGTTGATCCATTATTCTAGTCAATGGCATGTTTACACAGAGAGATTTAGCTGACAGATTTTTTAAGCCAAAGCCAGGAACAGACTATAAACAGGGAACAGGTAAAAGAAAGACTAAGGGCCACATGTATCATCCGGCGGACGGATGATTTTTGGCGGAAAGTGCCGATTTGCGTATTATTTTATACGCAAATGGCCGATTTGCGAATAAAATAATCGCAAATCGGCACTTTCCGCCGAGTACGCCAGGGGGCGGAAAGGGGGCGGAAAGTAGGCGGGAAGTGGGCGGAACGGAGGGCGCGGACTCAGAGTCCGCGCGATTTATCATCCGTTCCGCCCAAATGTACGCCGAAAACCTACTCCAGTCCTCAGCTGGCGTAGGTTTTCGGCGGTGCGCACCGGCGCGCACAGGATTTATGTACAGGCAATCCGCCTCTACATAAATCCCCGTACCGCCGGAGCTGCGGGGGCATTTTTAAGTCCGGCATAAAAAACGCCGGACTTAATATATGCCTCCCTAAGAGTCCATTTACACAGAAAGGTTATCTGACAGATTATCTGCCAAAGATTTGAAGCCAAAGCCAGGAATGGATTTGTAAAGAGGAGAAATCTCAGGCTTTCCTTTATGACCTGATCTCTGTTTATAGTCTGTTTCTGGCTTTGGCTTCAAATTTTTGTCAGATAATCTGTCAGATAATCTTTCTGTGTAAATGAACCCTTAGATTTTGCCTCTTTTCAAATCCATTCCTGGCTTTGGCTTCAAAAATCTGTCTGTGTAAACACACTATTAGATGGACTGATTGACCCTTAGGTGTGTCTTTAATTGATTACGTTGAAAGTAATAATAAAGATGGGAAAGGATGGTGGAAAAAAAAGTGTGTGAACAACTAAAAAATAACTTGTTTGCAAAAGATGTCCGTGAATATTTGTCATAATTTTTTACGTCTGCACAAACAACATTGTTATTTAATCCTGTGATAACAAGGCCAATTTTCATTTTTACACAGCCATTTTTTTTCTCATGTTTAAAAGGCCATGCCTCTTGTATTTTCCATGAAATATGATGAGAAACTGGGGGGAAACATTTTTATTTAAATTTTCTTTTCATTTCGGGAGGTTTAGTGTGCATGCTTTTTTTGCAATAATATGTAGTCCCCTTAGGGGATTTTTATATATAATACATTTATTGTTTATAGAGATCAATGCGGTACATATGTACTGCATTGGTTTGTTATCTGCACTCAATTACTAAGGGCTACTGGAGCCTATAGTATCCAGCCACTAGACTACCAGGTGAGGGCTTTTAATAGAATTTAAAGACAGCAGTCAGTAAAAGCATACTTTTAGGTTATATATCTACTAATAATACTGTTATTTTAGTCATAGTTTGCTTCTGTAGATTTTATTCATATGACCACCTTGGCAATAACCCAGTTTGTCCCCCCCCCCCCCCCCTCTCCCAAATCAGCACGGACTGTCGGTGGCCTCGCAGTTGATCTCCAGTGAACCTGCCTATCATTGCTCAAGAAAATCTTTTTTTAAGTCACACTACAGTATGTGCATCACCCATAAAATCTCCTCTGGTTTGAAAGAGTATCATTAAATTGTCTCTACTTCTTATATGCTCCTCTTATGTACTGTCACACTTGAAGAAGAATTTTTATATACAATCAATAGTCTTCTTTAGAGTCCAATTATATTTAGCTGTCATCTCCCATCATCGTCTTTCCTAATGAACCATTATCACTGTCTCATCTCTAAAATCATTAGAATGGGATATGCGTTTCATGAATATAAAGTGTGGCAAAGGATTTTAAAGGGTCTGTCCGGTTTCATGTAAATAAGGATTAATCAGGGTGTAATAAAAATCGATGAAAGTTGGTAATATACTAGGTTGCCTAAACTAAGTTTCAGTACCTCATTACTTTCAAGTTCTCTGCTTGTTGTCAGTGAATAGAAACATATTTGATAAGATCCTTTTTTTGACCTGAGTTTTGCTAAAATGCAAGCAACCTTCTGTTACGTAACACATTGGTGCCACAAATGTCTCTCGTTTTTGACAAGAGGACCTAGAAAGCATAAGTTAAAAGACTAAGGCCACGTTCACACTATATTTTATACTGTATTTTATACTGTATTTTTGCAATAACCAACATTGTGCTTTCTGTTTAAATGGATATGCCCACATTCCAATTAAAATAAAGTGATGTTAACCTGGCCGATACTGCAGTATTGGCCGGGGGAACATCTGAGACACAGGCATCAGGAAACAAAATTACTTCACCAGTTATTGACCACAAATGCACTAATGGGCCCCAAGGTGAAAAGACACTGGCTATCAGCTATATACAAACCTAGTTGCTGATTGGCTGCTGCAATCAGGTCACATGCAGCTGATCGTTTTTTTGTTTTCAACAAACCGTACCACTCTTGTTCTATTGGGTATAGCTTTGCAGCTCAGAACCATTAAAGTGAATGGAGCTGAACTGTAATACCACACACAACCTGGGGACAGGGCTGATGTTGTTTTTGCAGGGAACTTGCTATATTTTTCCAATCCAAATTCCAAAACCTCACAGAAACTATATGAATTTGATATTGATGTCATTTTACTTACATAAAACAAAATGAAAACATCATTTTTACAGCAAATTAAACTGTAAAAATAACTATTGAAAAAATAATGTTATGAAGGTGATGAGAAAAAAAAACAACAAAAAAAAAAACAGATCAGGTAAGAGCACCATCCTCATACCTAAGGTACATACTTAATAGACCTATATATCTCTTATATATAAAAAAAAAATACACCTGAACCCACCTATAGGAGTAATTCCCAAAAGCAGCATAGTCATTGCTCTATTGTTTGGGCTATATTTATACATTTAAAGAGAACCCCTTTAAATACAATCACAAACAGACTGGAAAAAAAAAAAGCGCCAATAGATAGATAAGAACTTATCAGACCTTTACACAAGGACTGCAAAAGTGAAACATCAAATGTAACTTTTTTTCTGGGTTGGAAAAACAAGGAAAGCAAAAGATAAGAATTAAAAGAGAGAAAAAGAGAAATAATGCTAAGGGCATTTTCTTCACTTCTTTGAGGAAAATAAACCTCTTGTATTTCCGAGGCCACTGTAGTGAGAAGATAAAAGTGACAGTCCGGCTTTGATTCAGACACAACTGTGGCAATCCCTATAAATATATACAATGAAAGGTTGGTTGCTTGTAACATGGCTACATGGCTGTTGGCATCAGAAATTCGGAATAAATTCTGCAATGAAACATATATGAAAAGTATATGCCCTCTTTATGTCTATTTACCGTAAAGAAGCAACCCATGGCATAATTCTACTTTTAAAGAGTAATTTTTTTTCTTTCTATTTTTGCAGGGCTGGATAGGAATGAATAAATAAAAGCTGTATTTCTATTTATGGCATTCATAATGTGTGTAAAAATAATTAGGCTTAAAAGCATTCATTAAAACTGTTCTAGTTACTAGGAAATTACTGCACAGGGACTATGACGCTTTATGAAACCTACAGTATGGTTTCCCATAAATGATAACATGGAGATATCAACAAATTAGAGGCATTTAAAGGAATAGTAACATGTTGGCAGACTTATGCTATTGCAGTTTAAACGCCCCCATAGACTTCTGTGGGCGATACTTGCCGCTTGTGACCATCAGTTATTAAATGTATATGCCCTTAAGGGGAAGTTCCATTTAAAATAAAAAAGGCATTTAAATTATGAAAAAATAATGATCATTCTTTATTCTAATAGGACCACCATTGCATGTGTCTCATGTATGGGTCTTAGTACATTTCAGTGTACATTTTAGTACATTACATGTGTGATAGTTTGAAGCTTCTGTTTGTACTATGGAACTTATCTAAAGAACACTCCTTGCTTCCTTTCTTTCTCTCTCCCCAATTGTAATCTTGTAACTTTTTCAGACATTCTTCACTGGTTTCAGAAAGTTATATAGATTTGTAATTTATTTCTATTTAAAAATATCAAGTCGTCCTGTACTTATCAGTTGCTGTATGTCCTGCAGGAAGTGGTGGATTCTTTCTAGTGTGACACAGTGCTCTCTGCTGCCACCTCTGTCATTGTCAGGAACTGTCCAGAACAGTAGCAAATCCCCATAGAAAACCTCTCCTGCTCTGGATAGTTCCTGACATGGACAGAGGTGGCAGCAGAGAGCACTATGTCAAACTGGAAAGAATACTCCATTTCCTGCAGGACATACAGAAGCTGATAAGTAATGAAAGACTGGACATTTTAAAAAGAAGTAAATTACAAGTCTATATATATTTCTGCAACCAGCTGATCTAAAAGAAAAAAAAAATCCCGGGAGAACCCCTTTAACCCCTTAAGGTCAAAGCCAATTTTCGTTTTTGCGCTTTTGCTTATTCCATTTTAAGTTTAAAAGTCAACAGCGCTTGCATTTTTTCACCTAGAGACGTATATGAGCGCTTATTTTTTGCGAAACCAATTGTACTTTGTAATGACAGGCATTATTTTTCCATAACATATGCTGCGAAACTGGAAAAAAATCATTTGCGCTGTCAAATTGAAAAATAAAATAATTTGTTTTGATTTCGGGGAGTTTTGCATTTACGCCGTTTGTCCCATGGTAAAACTGACTTGTTATGCATGTTCCTCAAGTCGTTACGATTACTATGATATATAACATGTATAACTTATATTGTATCGGATGACCTGTAAAAAATTCAAACCGTTGTTAACAAACATACGTTCCTTAAAATCGCTCCATTCCCAGGCTTATAGCGCTTTTATCCTTTGGTCTATGGGGCTTTGTAAGGTGTCATTTTTTGCGCCATGATGCGTTCTTTCTATCGGTACCTTGATTGCGCATATATGACTTTTTGATCACTTTTTATTAAATTTTTTCTGGATTTGATGCGACCAAAAATGCGCAATTTTGCACTTTGGAATTTTTTTGCGCTGAAGCCGTTAACCGTGTGAGATCAGGAATGTGATTAATTAATAGTTCGGGCGATTACGTGTGCGGCGATACTAAATATGTTTATTTATTTGTTTATTTATTAATTTATATTTATAAAATGGGAAAAGGGGGGTGATTTGGACTTTTATTAGGGGAGGGGATTTTTTATTAATAAAAACACTTTTTTACTTTTTTTTTTACATGGACTAGAAGCCCCCCTGGGGGACTTGTATATAGACAGCACTGATCTCTCATAGAGATCAATGCTGTGTATATACACAGCAAAGATCCATGAGATCGGTCATAGATTGCTATGGCCTGCTGCAGGCCATAGCAATCTATTGCCGAGCCGGGATCAGCGTCATTCCGACGCTGAAGCCCGGCACGGGCAGAAGAATGGATCTCCCCCCCCCGCGATCGCATTGAGGGGGGCAGATCCGACCCACTAGACACCAGGGATAGTGTGCATAAAGCACTTCAATGCAGCTGTCAGGTTTGACAGCTGCATTGAAGTGCTTAATTAGCCGGCGCGGCAACGGGACCCGCGCCGGCTAATAGAGGCACTGCCCGGCTGCACATGTCAGCCGGGATCAGCGCCGTTCAGAGCGGGGTCCCGGCGGGACCCCGCTCTGAACACCCCCCGCGGCACCATGACGTATCAGATACGTCATGGGTCGCTAAGGGGTTAAAGGCAATATGTCTTTTTTTATTGATCACTTAAACAGTTAGTGATCCACAAAGTGATTTCTAAATAAGTGTCAGTGTATTACTTTTTTTAGTGTCTAAACTGAAAATGGCATTATTACTAGAGATGAGCGAACCGGGTTCGGGTTCGAGTCGATTCGAACCCGAACAATCGGCATTTGATTAGCTGGGGCTGCTGAACTTGGATAAAGCTCTAAGGTTGTCTGGAAAACATGGATACAGCCAATGACTATATCCATGATTTCCACATAGCCTTAGGGCTTTATCCAACTTCAGCAGCCACTGCTAATCAAATGCCGAAAGTTTGGGTTCGGATCGACTCGAGCATGCTCGAGGTTCGCTCATCTCTAATAATTAATTAAAAAAAACATAGTTAAGCACACCTGTCATTATGGCTGGTCATGTCCATCCTTGCCTGAACTTCGGGCGGCAGGAGCTAATGCTACGTTTACACAGAACGATAATTCGCCCGATCATATAATGATCGATTAACGATGTCGGAGTAACTTTTTTTTTTTTTTTTTTTTTTATCATAACGATCAGCGTTTAGACGGAATGATAAATCGTACGGAAAATTCGTTTTGCAATCGTTCTGCGATTGCTTAAGCCTATCTCACACATTGGTTAAATCGGCGAACGACTGTTCACACGGAACGATCTGCAAATTTTTGGCAAATGATCAACGACGATTTGAGAAGTTGTTGAAAGATCAAAATGAACGATTTCTCGCTCGTCGTTTGATTGTTTGCAGCGTTTACACGTACGATTACGCACATCAATCAGGTGAGGAAACATAATTGCAGGTGTGTTTTAAGCAAATAAGTGGGGGATATGACTTCTGTGAGCCCACCATTACTGAGAACAAAGTTGGTTTTAGAATCAGTTGTGTAGGCTCACAGCGAATAGAAGAAACACATTCATCATACTCTCAGGATGATATTAAGAAGTTGGGGACCTTTATTCTGGTCAATGGTGAGGTCAAAGAAGTCAGACATCCCTCTTTGTTTACTTCTATGGACTGTCTCATTTTAAAGGGAAACTATCAGCAGGTTAGATTAATCAAAGGGTCTTACTTTGATCCTCAGCGCCATTTCTGTTCTTATTGCAGTTTAATCTTGCATCTAGTATGGACGTTTGGAGCAAGGGAGTGAGGCTACTGCGCCCAGAACACCAATTTGACCTCGCCCCCGTCCAGCCCTTTCCACTGATAATCATTTGAAGGGGCAGGCCAGCAAGGGGTGTATCAGTGCTCTGTGGTGGTAATTAGAGATGAGCAAACTGGTTCGCCCGGAATGGGATCTGGTTCGGATTTTCCCAAAAATTCGAGTCCGATCGAGTTCGGATTTAGGAAATCCGCTCAGATTTATTTATTATTTTTTCTTGCTTTCTAAAATGGCAGCCGCCATTCTAGAAAGCAGTAAGTTTTCCGGGCCGGAAAAGCGTTTTCCCATGATGCCCGGAACACATCCAATCAGCAGGGATCTTGAACTAGCCCACCCCCTGTGACGTCGGTATTGCTTTAAGAGGAGCGGTCACATGACCGCACCACGCAGTGTGTAGAGGGAGAGAGAGAGAAGAAGTAAGCAAGCTGCTGTTGTATACTAAAGACTACTGAGAAGATATTGTGGGAAAGGAAAGGAAAGATTAGGAAAGCGGAGAGGAGAAACATCTAGTGATTGAGAGAGAAATATAGAGAGAGCGAAAGATAGATAGATTAGGCATTGGACAGAAAAGGGTGCACGGAACCAAAACTTGCAGTACAGATATACAAGTCCTATACTTCTGATAGTGTGTATATCATATCCTTATCTTGCATTTTTCGCCCATGGTACTGGGTTGACCTCTGACCTCAGGTGCAGTAAAGTATAGAGAGCTCCACCACCTCCTTTAAAACTTTTCATTTTGTATATCACATCTGTCTTATCCTGAGAGACAAAAATACCTGTTTCAGGTGTATAGCATTGTATCTTAAAAAAAAGTGCTATATACCCAATTTCTATACTTGGACTCTTCTGATTGAAAGTGTGTATATCACATCTGTCATATACTGAGAGACTAAAATACCTGGTTCAGGTGTATAACATTATATCTTAAAAAATTGCTATCTGAATTTGAATATAAAGTCATGGCACAGCGACAGCAGGAAACCTCACAAAGCATTTCAGGCAGAGGGCAGGGCAGAGAGTCTGGCTCAAGGGGCATAAGAGGAAGTAACGCAGGAAGAGGGTCCAGTGGCAGGCCTGAGCTTCCTTTGGCACACCAGGGTCGTGTGCACACGTCTTATTCCACAGTCGTGGAGTGGCTGGCTCACACTTCAACGTCCACAAGGATGAGTAGTGAGACAGCCAGCCAGGTATCTGTGGGTACCTCGTTGAAATACAGCAAAAAAAAGGGAGCTCACCTCACAATATCATATCAATGGGGGTGCAGCTTGATGTTCAAATAAATCAACAACACCAAAAAAGAAACAAGCTGAACACCATAATAGCGCACACCACCAAAATGAAGTATAATCAAATTTTATTTATACATGATTCCAAAAAAAAAAAAAAAACAACAAGAGCACCATAACAAACATGATTAAAAACAATTAAAAAACTATATAGGTATATGAACAATCCAGAGGGTGAGAGTATATGATAGTCCTCCCACTACATCAGGACATCACCGGAAAAAAAAAATCCTTTCTCATGGTCAAAACAATATATATATAGTGGTATACAAAAACTTTATCTTATTGTGCAGTATGATGAAATACACAGACTAAAAAAAAATTGTACAACAGCACAAACCCGATGTAGTTGAGGTGGGTGCCCGTCTCTCCACCCTGGCATCCAAGAACAACTTGATGTGAAAAGGTGCTAAACTCTAAAGTGCCCAAGTGCTACAAACTAAGACATGATATACACAAAAATGTATTAAAACGCCAGAAAGGTAAGCACAAATATCAAAGAGGTTTGTCTAATCACCCGATGACCATGAGATCCGGTGTCCTGACTGAAACCCAACACGTGTCGTCACAGCAGTGACTTCATCAGGGGTGGAGTTTGATATGTTAGGGTGCCCCTTTTATACTTATCACAATACAATAAATCAATAATACAATCTTCTAACTTATAAATACCTGTGTGGCCAAGTCGCCGGGAGCGTGTACCGAGAATCAGCAGAGCAAGATGGCGCCGTCATCGTCCCTCTGCTGCACTGTACATGAGCGGAACCTAGCAAATCACCTGACTACACATCCATGCGTTCCACTGTGCGTTTCAACTATGGTTAAAAAGTCCCATCCCATAAGGCGCATGCGGAAACCCAGAATCTCACTCCGTATTGACAACATTACGTCATACGATACGTTCCACATGCGTTCCATATACAAGGAAGTGAGACTGCACAATGCATTCTAACGTGCATTCCAATCATATAATCCAGGGTAACAAATTCTACCATTACGGTTATCCACCTATCTCACACTATGTACATTTATAATGGTGGTACATGAACTTCAACAATATACAGTATATAGACCTATATTGAAAAATAATTAAAGCAAAATACCACATTCCGTGACAAAGAATATGTTCATGCGTCCCATAGTCTATTCCATTCTAATCTGCAGTTCAATATCCATATACAAAGTAACCACAACCTATCCAAAATTAACATTATATAACCTGTAAACACAAAATCATCCCAAAGTGTTTAAATAGAACACACTAATTATCATCATTAAATATACATTCAATATCATAAAGTATATATACGTACATTCCATAGCGCATTTAATGACTAGAAGTACAGTAATAGCGTCACTATCCGTCATTGTCACTTGTAGTCAGGTAGTTATTATTTCTTTTTGTGGCACCATATTACTCAACCATTCAATCAGGTAGTTATTAGTTCATATTATCACACCATATTCCTCAACAACTCAGAGTCTCCCAAACGCATGCGCAGAGAAGAATACAGTATCATGCAAGACCATTAAAGTCTTGTTACAATTTTTCTCGGTACACACTCCACTGCCACCGGTATATAACAATGTAATGTACTGACAATAGTTATATACAATCTACAATATCATTTAGATCCAAAAGATAATATTTACAAAAAGCAATTCTTTTACTTTATTAACCCCTTAGTGACCGCCGATACGGCTTTTTACGGCGGTCACTAATGGGCCTTATTCTGCTGCCATCAGCTTTTTACGGCGATGGCAGAGAATAAGGCTGCGGGGCTGGGACCGGAGGTAGCTGAGGGGTTGGGGCAGTGTGTGGGGTCCGTCCCGCCCCCCCCCCCTTACCGACGATCGCCGCTATTAACGTTATAGCGGCGGCCGTCGGTAAAGGGGATTACCAGTGCCCCCGCCGCCTTTCATCTCCCCCCGCCGTGAATCCACGGCGGGGGGAGATGAAATAAGTGTATATCAGACCCCAGATCAGACCCCCCTAGTGCCCCGATAACTAACCCCCCCTCCCCCGGCGGCCATCATTTCCAAGATGGCCGCCGCCATCCCTGCGAACAAACGATGTTTGTTCGCAGGGATGGAAAAGTTTAAATGAATGAAAGCCCCATGCTCTCTTCCACCGGAGGTAGCGGACGATGCCCGTAACCACCGCACGTTGCCCGTAACCACAGCACGTTGCCCGTAACCACTGCACATTGCCCGTAACCACCCCAAATTGCCAGTGACCCCCTCCAGATTGCCCGTAACCACCCCAAATTACATGTACCCACCCCAGATTACCTATAAGCACTTCAGTCTAGCAGTAACAATCCCAGATTGTCTGTAACCCTTCCAGGTTGCACATAACCCCCCCAGGTTTCCCGTAATCACGCCAGATTACATGTAACCCCCCAGATTGCACGTAACCACCGCACGTTGCCTCTGACCACCGCACGTTGCCTCTGACCACCGCACGTTGCCTCTGACCACCGCACGTTGCCTCTGACCACCGCACGTTGCCTCTGACCACGCCACGTTGCCTCTGACCACGCCACGTTGCCTCTGACCACGCCACGTTACCTCTGACCACGCCTTGTTGCCTCTGACCACCCCAAATTGCCAATAACCCCCTCCAGATTGCGGTGCACATGCCAGATTACAGGTATCCACCCCAGATTGCCTATAAGAACTTCAGTTTATCCGTAACCACCCCACGTTGCCTGTATCCACCCCAGATTGTCTGTAAACACTGCAGGTTGCCCGTAACCACCCCACGTTGCCCGTAACCACCCCAGATTGTCTGTAAGCACAGTAGGTTGCCCGTAACCAGCCCATGTTGCCTGTAACCACCCCACGTTGCCTCTGACCACCTCACGTCGCCTCTGACCACCGCAGGTTGCCTCTGACCACCGCAGGTTGCCTCTGACCACCGCAGGTTTCCTCCGACCACCGCAGGTTGCCTTTGACCACTGCATGTTGCCTCTGACCACCCCAAAATGCCAATGACCCTCTCCAGATTGCGGTAACCATGCCAGATTACAGGTACCCACCCGAGATTACCTATAAGCACTTCAGTTTATCCGTAACCACCCCACGTTTCCCGTAACCACCCCACGTTGCCCGTAACCACCCCACGTTGCCCGTAACCACCCCAGATTGTCTGTAAGCACTGCAGGTTGCCCGTAACCACCCCAGGTTGCCGTAACCACAGCAGGTTGCCCGTGACCACCCCATGTTGTCCGTAAACACCCCAGATTACCTGTAACTACCTCAGGTTGCCCATAACCACCCCAGGTTGCCCGTAACCACCCCACATTACCTGTAAGCTCATTTTTTTATTTTATTTTAGTAAGTGCGCTATTCTAATAACCATTACTAGCTGCGGTTTTGCTCCAGCAAATTGGCGCTCCTTCCCTTCTGAGCCCTGCTGTGTGCCCATACAGTGGTTTATGCCCACATATGGGGTACCGTTTTACTCAGGAGAACCTGAGTTACAGATTTTAGGGTACAATTTCTCTCCTGTTCCTTGTCAAATTGAGAAATTTCAAACTAAACCAACATATTATTGGAAAAATTTGAGTCTTTCATTTTTACTGTCTACTTTTGAATACTTTCCTCTAATACCTGTGGGGTAAAAATGGTCATCACACCCCAAAATGAATTCTCTGAGGGGTGCACTTTCCAAAATGGAGTGACTTATTGGGAGATTTTACTCTGCTGGCACTACAGGGGCGCTGCAAACGGACCTGGCGCTCAGAAACTTCTTCAGCAAAATCTTCATTCAAAAAGCTAATTGGCGCTCCTTCCCTTCTGAGCCCTCCTGTGTGCCCATGCAGTGGTTTATGCCCACATATGGGGTACCATTGTACTCAGGAGAACCTGCGTTACAAATTTTGGGGTACTTTTTTTCTCTTATTCCTCGAGAAATTGAGAAATTTCAAACTAAACAAACATATTATTGGAAAAATTCGAGTTTTTCATTTTTACTGTCTTCTTTTAAATACTTTCCTGTAATACCTGTGGGGTCAAAATGCTCAACTCACACCAAGATGAATTCTTTGAGGGGTGAACTTTCCAAAATGGGATGACTTATGGGTTTTTTTTCTCTCTGCTGACACTACAGGGGCACTGCAAACGCACCTGGCGCTCAGAAACTTCTTCAGCAAAATCTGCATTGGAAAAGCTAATTGGTGCGCCATTCCTTCTGAGCCCCGCAGTGTGCCCATACAGTGGTTTACACCCACATATCGGGTACCGTTGTACTCAAAAGAACCTGTGTTACAAATTTTGGGGTACTTTTTTTCTCTTATTCCTCGAGAAATTGAGAAATTTCAAACTAAACAAACATATTATTGGAAGAATTCGAGTTTTTCATTTTTACTGTCTTCTTTTAAATACTTTCCTGTAATACCTGTGGGGTCAAAATGCTCAACTCACACCAAGATGAATTCTTTGAGGGGTGAACTTTCCAAAATGGGGTGACTTATGTTTTTTTTTTCTCTCTGCTGACACTACAGGGGCACTGCAAACGCACCTGGCGCTCAGAAACTTCTTCAGCAAAATCTGCATTGGAAAAGCTAATTGGTGCGCCCTTCCTTCTGAGCCCCGCAGTGTGCCCATACAGTGGTATACACCCACATATGGGGTACCGTTGTACTCAAGAGAACCTACGTTACAAATTGTGGGGTACTTTTTTTTCTCTTGTTCCTCGTGAAATTGAGAAATTTCAAACTAAACGAACATATTATTGAAAGAATTCAAGTTTTTCATTTTTACTTTCTTCTTTTGAATACTTTCCTGTAATGCCTGTGGGGTCAAAATGCTCACCTCACACCAAGATGAATTCTTTGAGGGGGTGCCCTTTCCAAAATGGGGTGACTTTGGTTTTTTTTCTCTCTGCTGACACTACAGGGGCACTGCAAACGCACCTGGCGCTCAGAAACTTCTTCAGCAAAATCTGCATTGGAAAAGCTAATTTGCGCTCCCTTCCTTCTGAGCCCTGCTGTGTGCCCATACAGTGGTTTACGCCCACATATGGGGTACCGTTGTACTCAAGACAACCTGCGTTACAAATTTTGGGGTGCTTTTTCTCTCATTTTCCTTTTGAAAATGAGAAACTTTAATCTAAACGTATATATTATTGGAAAATTTTAATTTTCCATTTTTTTTACTGCCTAATTGTGAATACTTTCCTCCATCACCTGTAGGGTTAAAATGCTCATTATACCCCTAGATTAATTCTTTAAGGTGTATAGTTTCCAAAATGGGGTCACTTATGGGGGTTTTCAGGATACCAGACTTCTAAATCCATTTAAAAAAAGAACTGGTCCCTAAAAAAATCAGTTTTTGAAACTTTCACGAAAATGTGATCATTTGCTGATGAATTTCTAAGCCCCGTAACACCCTAAAAAAGTAAAATATGTTTACCAAATTATGCCAGAATAAAGAAGACATATTGGTAATGTGACTTAGTAACTAATTTATGTGCTACGACTTTCTTTTTTAGAAGCAGAGAATTTCAAAGTTCATAAAATGCAATTTTTTTTAATTTTTCATGATATTTTGATGTTTTTCACAAAAAACACATAAAGTAGTGACCAAATTTTGCCACTAACATAAAGTGCCATATGTGACGAAAAAACAATCTCAGAATCGCTAGCATACGTTAAAGCATCACTGAGCTATAAGAGCATAAAGTGAGACAGGTCAGATTTTGAAAAATTAGCCTGGTCATTAAGGCCCAAACTAGCTGCAGCACGAAGGGGTTAATTATACCAAAATAAATAAAAAATAAATTCAATGAAATAAATAAAACAATAATAATAATAATGGAACCTAGATTTGCATTTCCAGGGAAATACATAGTGCTTGAAAAGAGTACCCCTTTACCAGTGACTTTCTATTAAGAGAAACTTTAATCCTGGGTGCCGTCCCTTTAAGAGCGACTTGGGTCCCATCCCTTTAAGAGCAACTTGGCTCCCGTCCCTTTAAGAGCGACATGAGTCCCTTTAGGAGCGACCTGGGTCACTTTAAGAGCAACCTGGGTCCCTTTGCTCTTAAAGGGACCCAGGTCGCTCTTTAAGAAACCCAGGTCGCTCTTAAAGTGACCAATTTCATTCTTAAAGGGACCAATTTCGCACTTAAAGGGACCAAGGTCGCACTTAAAGGGACCAATTTCATTCTTAAAGGGACCAATTTTGCACTTAAAGGGACCCAGATCGCTCTTAAAGTGACCAATTTCACTCTTAAAGGGACCCAGGTGGCTCTTAAAGGAACCAATTTCATTCTTAAAGGGACCAACTTCGCACTTAAAGGGACCAATTTTGCACTTAAAGGGACCCAGGTCGCACTTAAAGGGCCCAAGGTTGCACTTAAAGGGACCCAGGTCACTTTTAAAGGGACCCATTTTGCTCTTAAAGGGACATATTTCGCACTTAAAGGGACCCAGGTCGCTTTTAAAGGGACCCATTTCACTCTTACAGGGACCCAGATCCCTCTTAAAGGGACCAAGGTCGCTATTAAAGGGACCCAGATCACTGTTAAAGGGACCCAGGTCGCTCTTAACCCTTTAAGGACGGGGCACATTTTCATTTTTGCGTTTTCGGTTTTTCCTTCTTGTATTTAAAAGGCCATAGCACTTGCATTTTTCCACCTAGAAACCCACATGAGCCCTTATTTTTTGCATCACTAATTGTACTTTGCAATGACAGCTGAATTTTTGCATATGGTACACTACGAAACCAGAAGAAAATTCAAAGTGTGGTGAAATTGAAAAAAAAAAAACGCATTTCTTTTATTTGGGGGAACTGTGTTTTTACGCCATTCGCCCTGGGGTAAAACTGACTTTTTATACATGTTCCTCAAGTCGTTACGATTACAACAATATGTAACATGTATACCTTATATTGTATCTGATGGCCTATAAAAAATTCAAACCATTGTTAACAAATATACGTTCCTTAAAACCGCTCCGTTCCCAGGCTTATAACGCTTTTATTCTTGGGTCTATGGGGCTATGTCAGGTAGCGTGTTTTGCGCCATGATGTGTTCTTTCTATCGGTACCTTGATTGTGCATATACAACTTTTTGATCGCTTTTTATTAAATTGTTTCTGGATTTGATGCGACCAAAAATGCGCAATTTTGCACTTTGGGATTTTTTTGCGCTGACGCTGTTTACCGTGCGAGATCAGAAATGTGATTAATTAATAGTTTGGGCGATACCAAATATGTTTATTTATTTATTTATTTGTTTACTTTTATTTAAAACCTGGGAAGAGGGGGGTGATTCAAACCTTTATTAGGGGAGGGGGCTTTTTACTATAAACAACCCTTTTTTTTTTTTTTTTTTTACACATATACCCCCCTGGGGTTGGGTTATTCCCCCCTGGGGTTAGGGTTATTTCCCCCACGGGACTTCTAGTATATATACTTTGATCTCTCATTGAGATCTTTGCTGTATAGATATACAGCAAAGATCAATGAGATAGGCACTCGCCTCGTTTGCTTTCGGCTGCTGCAGCCGGAAACAAACGAGTGCCGAGCCGGGGACGCCATCTTGGATGAGTCCCCGGCTGGCATTAGACAGGGAGATCGCTCCTCCGGGACAACGATCTCCCCCACTAGACCGCAGGGAAAGGTTGCCTCCGGTAATCGGAGGCAGCTGTCAAATTTTACGGCTGCCTCCGATTAGCTAATTAGCGGGCACGGCAATCAGACCGTGCCCGCTAATAGCGGCGGTCCCAGGCTGCACGCGGCACCCGGGACCGCGGCGCGCCAAAGCGGGGTCGCCGCCCGGCCCCGCTTTGAAGTGCTAATGAGGACATATGACGTATGGGTACGTCATATGTCCTTTAGAGGTTAAAAAGGACCCAGGTCGCTCTATAAAGGGACCCAGGTCGCTCTTAAAGGGACCCAGGTCGCTCTTAAAGGGACCCAGGTCGCTCTTAAAGGGACCCAGGTTGCTCTTAAAGGGAGCAAGGTCATTCTTAAAGGGACCCAGGTCCCTCTTAAAGGGACCCATTTTGCTCTTAAAGGGACATATTTCGCTCTTAAAGGGACCCAGGTCGCTCTTAAAGGGACCCAGCTCGCTCATAAAGGACTCATTTAGCTCTTAAAGGGACCCAGGTGGCTCTTAAAGGGACCCAGGTGGCTCTTAAAAGGACCCATTATGCTCTTAAAAGGACCTTGGTCGCTCTTAAAGGGACCCAGGTCGCTCTTAAAGGGACCCAGCTCACTCTTAAAGGGACCCAGCTCGCTCTTAAGGGACCCAGGTCGCTCATAACGGACCCATTTAGCTCTTAAAGGGACCCAGGTGGCTCTTAAAGGGACCCAGGTGGCTTTTAAAGGGACCCAGATGGCTCTTAAAAGGACCCATTAGGCTCTTAAAGGGGCATATTTTGCTCTTAAAGGGACCCTGGTCGCTCTTAAAGGGACCAAGGTCGCTCTTAAAGGGACCCAGGTGGCTCTTAAAGGGACCCAGGTGGCTCGTAAAGGGACCCAGGTCGCTCTTAAAGGGACCCTGGTCGCTCTTAATAGGACGAAGGTCGCTCTTAAAGGGAGCCAGGTCGCTCTTAAAGGGACCCATTTCGCTCTTAAAGGGACCCAAGTTGCTCTTAAAGGGACCCTGGTCGCTTTTAAAGGGTCCCAGGTCACTCTTAAAGGGACCCATTTCGCTCTTAAAGGGACCCGGCTCGCTCTTAAAGTGACCCATTTAGACCCTTTATTTATTTTTATTTTTTACACATATACAAGAAGCCCCCCTGGGGTTAGCGTTATTCCCCCCTGGGGTTAGGGTTATTTCCCCCTGGGGTTAGGGTAATTCCCCCTACGGGACTTCTAGTATATATACTTTGATCTCTCATTGAGATCTTTGCTGTATAGATATACAGCAAAGATCAATGAGATAGGCACTCGTTTGCTTTCGGCTGCTGCAGCCGGAAACAAACGAGCGCCGAGGCGGGGACGGCACCATCCTGGATGAGTCCCCGGCCGGCATCAGACAGGGAGATCGCACCTCCGGGACGTTGTCCCGGAGGAGCGATCTCCCCCGCTAGACCCCAGGGAAAGGTTGCCTCCGGTAATCGGAGACAGCTGTCAACTTTGACGACTGCCTCCGATTAGCTAATTAGCGGGCACGGCGATCCGACTGTGCCCGCTAATAGCGGCGGTCCCAGGCTACACGTGGCACCCGGGACCGCGGCGCTTCAAGGCGTGCTAATGAGGACATATGACGTATGGGTACGTCATATGTCCTTAAGTGGTTAAAAGGGACCTAGGTCGCTTTTAAAAGGGACCCAGATTGCTCTTAAAGGGACCCAGGTCGCTCTTAAAGGGACCCAGGTCGCTCTTAAAGGGACCCAGGTCGCTCTTAAAGGGAGCAAGGTCATTCCTAAAGGGACCCAGGTCCCTCTTAAAGGGACTCATTTTGCTCTTAAAGGGACATATTTCGCTCTTAAAGGGACCCAGGTCGCTCTTAAAGGGACCCAGCTCGCTCTTAAAGGGACCCAGCTCGCTCTTAAAGGGACCCAGGTCGCTCATAAAGGACCCATTTAGCTCTTAAAGGGACCCAGGTGGCTCTTAAAAGGACCCATTATGCTCTTAAAGGGGCATATTTTACTTTTAAAGGGACCCTGGTCGCTCTTAAAGGGACCAAGGTCGCTCTTAAAGGGACCCAGGTGGCTCTTAAAGGGACCCAGGTGGCTCTTAAAGGGACTCAGGTGGCTCTTAAAGGGACCCAGGTCGCTCTTAAAGGGACCATGGTCGCTCTTAATAGGACGAAAGTCGCTCTTAATGGGAGCCAGGTCGCTCTTAAAGGGACCCATTTCGCTCTTAAAGGGACACAGGTCGCTCTTAAAGGGCCCCTGGTCGCTTTTAAAGGGACCCAAGTCACTCTTAAAGTGACCCATTTAGAGCGACTTGGATCCCTTTAAGAGCGACTTGGGTACCGTCCCTTTAAGAGCGACTTAGGTACCGTCCCTTTAAAGGGAACCATTCACCCCGTGGCCCCCGGCAGAAACTGACATACAGTGACATAAAGTTCAATATACTTACCACATCGCTCCCGGTCCCGTCCCGAAGCCCGTTGTTGACACGGAGAAATCGACGATTCTTCTTCTCGCGCCCATTATGGTAATGAGCGCCGCCGGGTCCGAAGTCCAGCCTTCTCCCCGCCTCCGACACTTGATTGACGCCAGGTCCTCTTCCTCCTCGTCTTCTTTCTTCTCGCCGGATCCCGCGCAGGCGCCGTGACAGTCGTTTTCGGCGCATGCGCAGTTCACAATTGAAGCCGCTCCGCAGCTTCACTGTTTACTGCGCGTGCGCCGATTTGCTCGAAGACCGTATCCCGTTTACCGCGCAGGCGCAGAAGAGGTGACGAGACCATCACAGCGGCGCCTGCACAGAAGACTGAAGACGTCAATCAAGTTCCAGGAGGCGTGGATGGGCGGCGACGAGAAGAGGACCTCATGAATAAGTTGGACTCGTCCGTCGTTTCCTATGGACGTTGGACTCATCTCAGCTCATTACCATAATGGGCGGGAGAAGAAGAATCAGCGATTTCTCCGTGTCAACAACGGGATCCGGGACGGGACCGGGAGCGATGTGGTAAGTATATTGACCTTTATGTCACTGTATGTCAGTTTCTGCCGGGGGCCACGGGGTCAATGGTTCCCTTTAAGAGCCATTTGGGTACCGGCCCTTTAAGAGCGTCTTGGGTATTGTCCCTGTAAGAGCGACTCGGGTACTGTCCCTGTAAAAGCGACTTATGTAATTCCGCTTACACAGTGACTTGGGTATCGTCTCTTTAAGAACGGCTTGGGTACCGTGCCTTTAAGAGCTGCTAGGGTACCGCCCCTTTAAGAGCGGCCTAGGTACCGTCCCTTTAAGAGCGGCTTGGGTACTGTCCCTTTAAGAGCGGCTTGGGTAACGTCCCTTTAAAAGCGGCTTGTGTACCGTCCCTGCTACATTGCTGCCTTAGCTCTGCTATTTTACTGGCTGAACTCTGCTACTTATAATGGTAAAGATCATTGCTCGGTTACCATGACAATCTTACTCATGTCAGGGAGACAAAATCGTTAAGGACCTTCCATATATTACACCTTCTATTGGCCAATAGTGGACATGTGACTGTGGATGTTGTGATACATTGACTGACAAGACCTTAGAGTTCCTATTTGCTGCTATATTTCAGCTATTTGCATACGTGCTGTGATTGGCTGTTAGCGATTAGAGTGTGGCCATTATTTCGAATGGGCCATCATCTTTTATGGGAAATTTGGGGTCTTTAAATGTAAATTTCTTTAAAACAACAAATCCGATCGAAACAAAAAATAGATAGCACACCTCACACCGCCGAGGGCTTCGAAACACAGTTTGAACAGAGTCTGTGCGTAAAGCGGTTCGGGCTGTATTACGCGCAGAAAAATAGCTGGAAGAAGAAGAAACGGAAGAAGAAGAAGAATACGGATTACAATATAATGCTTTTCAAGCACTATAAATAGAATGATGATCGATCATAACAATATGAGTCAGGACTAACAGAGAGTTTTTGTATACCACTATATATATATATTGTTTTGACCATGAGAAAGGATTTGTTTTTTCCGTTGATGTCCTGATGTGGGAGGACTATCATATCCTCTCACCCTCTGGATTGTTCATATACCTATATGGTTTTTTAATTGTTTTTAATCATGTTTGTTATGGTGCTCTTGTTGTTTTGTGTTTTTTTGGAATCATGTATAAATAAAATTTGATTATACTTCATTTTGGTGGTGTGCGCTATTATGGTGTTCAGCTTGTTTCTTTTTTGGTGTCTGTGGGTACCTCGGACACGACCTTGACTTGGCACGGGCACGCAGCAATTCCCCCACGTCCTCCATCTGACATCCTCAGCAACATCCCACTAACTTTTGACCCGCCGCCTGCAAGGGAACTGTTGGCGTCTATGAGCAGCCAACTGCTCATTGATGACGATGAGCACGTGGACGAAGAGACAGGGGACAATCAAGTGCAGGGCATAGCTGTGTCGGAGGCAATATCAGAGCAGGCCCATGTTAGGCCTGGCAGGAGAGCAGTAGGCAGTAGACGAGAGAGGGCTGGGCAGGAGCCTGATGAGGATGATAGCATCATTCTGGAACAGGATGATGCTACATCGGATGTTACATGGGATCCACAGCAGGATTTGGCTTATTCAACGGATTTGTCAACCGGGAATCTGTCCGCGAGCAGGCCCGCCACAAATAAAAAGCAGACAGGCAGCAGTAGTCAACTAACAAGTCGGAAGCGTAGCCGGGACAAGCAGATGACCACTAGGGAAACCTCCTCCACTGCAGGTCCTAGTATCGGCAGCGCCCGCCCATCCTTGCAGCCTGTTGGTACTAGACTCTACACCTTGCCTGTGTGGCAGTTTTTTAAAAAGTGCCTGGAGGATACCTATGTTGTCATCTGTCGCCTGTGCGAAATGCGCATTAAAGAAGGCAAGAGTTGCCATCCTGGCACCAGCACCATGGCTGCCCATATGAAGCGACACCACCTTTCCGCCTGGGAAAAACGGGGTGATAGTGGGTCACAGCAAGCCCAGGCAGAGCCGCGGTCAACAGCAGCAGGAAGCAGCAGTAGTCAGTGGGGGCCTTTCACAGAGTCAGAACTCCTCTGTGGAAGGGAGTGTGTCTTTACTCCCTTCTTCGGCTGGTGGCCCCTGTGTTGCTATCAGTAGGCAGCCTGTCATTATGAAGTCCCTATACCGGATGCAGACATATGCACCCAGCAATCCCGCAGCAGTCAAGCTGAACGCCCACCTGGCCAAGTTGCTGGTGCTTCAGGCTCTGCCATTTAAAGTTGTCGACTGATGTCGTGTACAGAGCCTCGGTGGAAGGTGCCGAGATGACACTACTTTTCCAACACAGCTATCCCGGCCATGTATAGCTATGTTCGCGAAAAGGTTGCTGACTCGCTGAGCCATTTAGTGAGCAGACATTTACATTTAACCACAGACATCTGGATCGTTATAACGGGCAAGGGCAGTATATGTCCATTACTGCTCAGTGGGTAAATGTAATATGGCCCCCAGCAACTTGGCCAGGGAAGGGCGATGACACCACCCCGTTGTCATAGCAGGGTTTCTGTGTCGCGGTCCTCCTCCACCTCCTCCAGTAGGTCCAAAACCTCCTCAACCACCAGGGTTCCTCCCTTGTACCACTTGGGTGTAGCACGGAGGTGTCACTGTGCTGCATCTAGCCTGCCTGGGTGAAAGGAGACACACAGGGGAAGAGCTGCACCGCCTGCTCGAGATGGAAATCCTCTTGTGGCTGACTCCACGGCATCTTAAAGTTGGGACAGTGGTGAGTAAAAATGGGAGCAACATTCTCTCCGTGCTGCGTCAAGGAGGTATGAGGCATGCCCCGTGTATGGCACATGTTTTAAACCTAATAGTTACACACTTTCTAAAGTCTTCATCCCATTTACAGACTGTGCTGTCAATGGCTCGAAAGCTGTGTAACCAATTCAGCCATTCAGGTCGCTCTCACCACATCCTCCTCGACCTGCAGCGGAGGAATGGTCTTCCCAACCATGGTCTCATTTGCGATGTAGCCATGCGGTGGAACTCCACCCTCCACATGCTAGACTGGCTCTATGAGCAGAGGAAGGCTTTGACTGATTTCCTCTTGATGCAGGAGGACACGGCGACTCCCCTGTGTAACCTGGAGCTCATGCGTGACACCTGCCACCACCCATTGGCAGTATGCTGTGGAGACGGAGGCGGGGACTCCTACCTACTCCCTGGTGTAAATATCTAAGCGCATGTTGATATGATTTCGGGCCGACCCACGCTTGCAAAGGATTCGTCAACGGGACGAGTTCTGGCTGGCCACACTACTGGACCCACGGTATCGCAACAAGCTGTGTAAATTCATTCACCCTTCCCAACAGGAGGAAAAAATGAATTATAGAGAGGAGATGGGTGCACAGTTAGTGGCAGCTTTTGGAACACGACGCTCTCATTCACGCCATTCCCACCAGGGCCACACCAGCAGCGCAGCCTCCTCTACATCCTCCTCTAGCAGCTTGGGTGGCATGAGCAGCGGCACCAGTCTAAGCTTGATGTCCTTGATGCACGCTTTCATGCAGCCAGAGGCCTGGGTAACAGGGGCACCCGCACAGCAGCAGGTCATGGCGGCACACCACAAACAGCAAGTCCAAGTGTTTTTGAACTCTACGTTGCCACCTTACGTCCCCGAACCCCTGGACTACTGGGTGGGAAAATTAGATGTCTGGCCACAACTCGCTGAATTTGCTTTGGACATACTCTCCTGTCCGGCCAGCAGTGTGTCATCCGAGTGAGTTTTTAGCGCAGCAGGTCATATTGTCAGTCCCAGGGGAACCAGATTGTCCTGTGATAGTGTGTAATGTCTTACTTTCATCAAAATGAACGCCACATCGATACATAAGGACTTTGTGACACCTGCTCCTGATACCACAGAGTAGGATTTGGTTGTGTTGTCACCAAGATGTAGGACCTTTTCTGCTTCTATTATGGCCTATATGTGAACTAGACCGTACTGGTCATTCCACCATTCCTGCTGCTGCTGCCGCCCTGCTGCCTCTCGCCTGTCCATGGACCTCATTATTCTGCTTCTCCTGCTCATCTCACCCTATTAAAACTGCTACTCCTGCCCTGGCCTCCATATAGGCTACTGCTGCTCCTGTCTGGCCTCTATGTTGGCTACTGTTGCTCCTGCCTGGCCTCCATGTTGGATACTGCTGCTCCTGCCCTGGCCTCCCTGTTGGCTACTGTTGCTCCTGCCTGGCCTACATGTTGGCTATTGTTGCTCCTGCCCTGGCCTCTATGTTGGCTCCTGCCACTCCTACTTCTGCTCCTGCCCTGGCCTACATGTTGGCTACTGCTGATCCTGCCCTGGCCTCCATGTTGGCTACTGCTGATCCTGCTGTGCCTCTATGTTGACTACTGCTGCTCCTAACCTTGGCTCAATGTTGGCTACTGCAGGGCCTTGACTGGCATCTAGGTTGACTACTGCTGTGCCTGCCCTTGCCTCAATGTTGGCTACTGCTGGGCCTTGACTGGCATCTAGGTTGACCACTGCTGTGCCTGCCCTTGCCTCAATGTTGGCTACTGCTGGGCCTTGACTGGCATCTAGGTTGTCAACTGCTGTGCCTGCCCTTGCATCAATGTTGGCTACTGCTGGGCCTTAACTGGCATCTAGGTTGACTACTGGTGTGCCTGCCCTTGCCTCCTTGCTGGCTACTGTTGCTCCTGCCTGGCCTCCATGTTGCCTACTGCTGCTCCTGCCTGTCCCCCATGTTGGCTACTGCTGATCTTGCCTGGCCTCCATTTTGGCTACTGCTGCTCCTGTCTGCCCTCCATGTTTTCTACTGCTGATCCTGCCTGCCCTTCATGTTGGCTACTGCTGATCCTACCTGCCCTCCATGTTGACTCCTGTTGCTCCTGCCTGGCCTCCATGTTGGCTACTGCTGATCTTGTCTGGCCTTCATGTTGGCTACTGCTGATCCTGCCTGCCCTCCATGTTGACTACTGCTGCTCCTGCCTGGCCTCCATGTTGGCTACTGCTGATCTTGCCTGGCCTTCATGTTGGCTACTGCTGATCCTGCCTGCCCTCCATGTTGACTACTGTTGTTCCTGCCTGGCCTCCATGTTGGCTACTGCTGCTCCTGCCTGGCCTCAATGTTGGCTACTGCTGATACTGCCTGCTCTCCATGTTGACTACTGTTGCTCTTGCCTGGCCTCCATGTTGGCCACTGCTGATACTGCCTGGCCTCCATGTTGGCTACTGCTGCTCCTTTACTGGCCTCAAAGGACTATTCACTGGCGGAACTACCGCCGTAGCAGCCATAGCGGCTGCTACGGGGCCCCGCCGCATCAGGGGGCCCGTGACGCGGGTCCCGTGCTCCTCCTGACCCGGCGACTCCTTTCCCCAACCATAGGGAAAAGGAGTCACTGGGCCAGGAGGAGCACGGGACCGACCGACAGCGCTCCTGTCAGTCCCCCATCTGATGCGCGGCTGCCGGGGGTGTCGCGTCCTATCCCCGGCAGCGCGCGTATCATAGAGCTCTCTGTGTACCGGAAGTCGCGGTCGCAGCACAAGCCCACAGAAGGCTCTATGATACGCGCGCTGTCGGGGATAGGACGCGACACCCCCGGCAGCCGCGCATCAGACGGGGGACTGACAGGAAAAAGGCTCGACGGGGGAGCGCGTTGTAAGGTGAGTTTGTTTGTTTTTTTAAACCTGCTTTCTGGGGGGGGGGGGGGGGAGGAGAGAGAAGGGGGCATCTATAAGGGGGATGGGGAGAAGAGGGCATCTATAAGGGGGGTGGGGAGAATAGGGCATCTATAAGGAAGGGGGGGAGAGGGGGACATCTATAAGGAAGGGGGGGAGAGGAGGGCATCTATAAGGAAGGGGGGGGAGAGGAGGGCATCTATAAGGAAGGGGGGGAGAGGGAGACATCTATAAGGAAGGGGGGAGAGGAGGGCATCTATAAGGAAGGGGGGGAGAGGGGGACATCTATAAGGAAGGGGGGGGAGGGCATCTATAAGGAAGTGGGGGAGAGGGGGACATCTATAAGGAAGGGGGGGAGAGGGGGACATCTATAAGGGAGGGGGGAGAGGGGGACATCTATAAGGAAGGGAGAAGGGGGCATCTATAAGGGAGGGGGGGAGAGGGGGACATCTATAAGGAGGGGGGAGAGGGAGACATCTATAAGGAAGGGGGGGAGAGGGAGACATTTATAAGGAAGGGGGGGAGAGGGAGACATCTATAAGGAAGGGGGGAGAGGGGGGCATCTATAAGGAAGGGGGGAGAGGGGGACATCTATAAGGGAGGGAGAAGGGGGCATCTATAAGGAAGGGGGGGATAGGAGGGCATCTATAAGGGAGGGGGGAGAGAGGGCCATCTATAAGGAAGGGGGGAGAGGGGGACATCTATAAGGGAGGGAGAAGGGGGCATCTATAAGGGAGGGGGGAGAGGGGGACATCTATAAGGAGGGGGGTAAAGGGGGGAATCTATAAGGAAGGGGGGGGGAGGGACATCTATAAGGGGGGGCAACATAGGGGGAGAGAGGGCCATCTATAAGGGGACAACATAGGGGAGAGGAGCACAACATAGGGGAGAGGGATATTATAAAGGGACAACATTGGGGGAGAGGGGAACATCTATAAAGGGACAATATAGGGGGAGAGGGGGCCATCTATAAGAGGACAACATAGGAGGGGCCATCTATAGGGGGGCAACATAGGGGACCATCTATTAGGGGACAACATGGGGGGGCAACATAGGGGACCATCTATTAGGGGACAACATGGGGGGCATCTATAAGGGGGACAGCATGGGGGGCTTCTATAAGGGGGGTAACATAAGGGGGCTATTTATAAGGAGGGGCGACAGAGAGGAGGGCCATATAATAAAATGGGATCACATAGAGTCAGCCTTCCCACTAAATAAGGGTGTAAAGGGGCCAATGCAGATGTGCAGTATAGAGAGATGAGGATGGTGCCAGTGTGAGGAGACTAATATGTTTTTCTGGCAGATTCTGTGGATTTGTGGCTCTGAGAATGAGATGGAGAAGAAAATGAAAAGGGAAGAACTCCGATCAGAGAAGACGTCCCCTGTAAGTCACCTGATATAACTGTACTGTAATTTATATGGTGTACAGAACCTGTGTAGAGCTGAGTGTGTTGATGGCGTAGTGGTCGATCGAGAGGGGGCGGGGGGGGGGGCCCCAATCAAAAGTTTGCTATGGGGCCCAGCCATTTCTAGTTACGCCCCTGGGACTATTGCTTGACCTCCACATGCCTCCAATGACTACTGCTGCTCCTTCACTGCATTTGTGACCTTTTTCCTGCATAGACCCTGTGATGGTGAATTTCCTAGTGGTAGTGCCACCCCCAGTCCTCCAAATGGCCTTACTGATAGTTACTGATAGTTTCCCTTTATTGTAAATGGATCTGCCTTTTAGATTTATAATATTACCTACAACTTCCCCTTTAAAGAAAATGACAGTGGCATCATGCCTTGCAGCTACTTAAGCCATTATGTAGCTTATTTTGACAAAGCTTTCCAGATAATTACATTTAGTGTTTTTTCTTTATTATCATGTACTGTCTTTCTAATTTGGCAGAATGCATTGTCTGCTAATTAGAAGACTGACTTGTAAGGTCACCCTGCTATATACTTTAGTTTATTGCTCCAGGATATTATCTGCATTGATAATGAATGCTAGGTGACAGTTTACATGAGAAGAAGAAGAATTCATACCCAATTCTGTCTTCAATGTAGAATGATAGGGGTTCATCCACCTTGTGTCTTATAATGTAGCATGTATATTTACAAGCTATAAAGTCATTTACGTTACCAATCTACGTAGCCAGAGGCAAGGGGATATCTATAAAAACTCATATGCGTAAGATTAATAGTTTGTAAAAGGAACAACAGTGACCCACAAAGGATCGTGATTCACCACTAATAGAAACAATGCATCAAATTGTAACTTCTCTGGTTAGTGGAATTCTTTGGGCCACAAGGCCACTATGTAGACTGACAAATTGCTCAACATATGCTGAGAGTAAGAAGAGCAAATAAGTTTTGATACAAGAAACGTTTTTCTTTTAAACTTTACAGCTGAATGGAGTAAATTGATGCTGGCTGCAGACATTGGGTTCTAGTCTATAGTTGCTAATGATTTGTTGTAGATTTTCCGGGATCCACTGCCTATACAATACCTTTCTAATGCCTATACAATACAAGTTAAAGTGACTCTGAACCCACAATCTGCCCCCCCCCCCCCCCCCCCCCCCCACCACCACCCAGGCCGCTTGTACCTTCGGATAGCTGCTTTTAATCCAAGATCTGTCTTGGGGTCCGTTCAGCAGGTGATGCAGTTATTGTCCTAAAAAAACTACTTTTAAACTCCCAGTCCTGTGTCAAATTGATGTGGCCCAGAGTTTCTATGGCCTAGGCTTACACCGCCCCTCCATCCCTCCTCCCCACCCTCTTCATCTTTAGGAATACCCCCAGGCAGCACAGCCGCGTTGGGTTTGTTTTTACTTTTATATGTTTGGTCCCCAAACATATAAAATATTAAAGGATAGAAAAAGACCACTTTTTACCCTTCATTGAAGTGACATACTGAATAAGCTAAATTAACAAGTTCAAGGAAGAGTATATATATATGTTGCTTTCAATTATTTTCCTCACTAGCATTTGTGAAGGAGCCAATCTTCGTCTCAATAATGGTTTACATCCTTGTAATCTGTTATCATTTGACCCTTACTGTAATGAAGATTTACACTCTCTGCAGTGAATTTATGATGATCTAGTGGGGAGCTTATGCTTAGCTCCAATATGGGGCATGGGGACAGATCAATTGTCTATGTCTAAACAAAGAGTATATATTATTTAAGATCTCATAGATAGGTTTTGTCAGATAATTGTATCAACTTTCATGGGATCATCAACATTCTTTGACTGTTTCTCATCAAGTGATTGGATAGATTTGATTTTTATTTGCATGGTAATTTAAATGGTATGTGTGTACTGCTTTATTTCTCCATATTTCTATGTCTGGGGTGGGGGGCAAACAAAATCTCTACTGTTCTAAAAATAACGAAGAAGACATACTTACCTGTCCCTTCTGTTCCCCTGCCACTGCCATGCTAACTCTCCCAGTTTCCCAGTCCTCTTGGCTTCTTCCTTGATGTTCCTATGACATCATGACCATACAGGAACCACTCACTCATTCAGGCACTGACTGATGACTATACAGGAACTGCCCATTCATCCAAATAGTGACTAGGGCGGGGCATCGCTACAGCTGTTTGTTGGCTGGAGTCGGGTATTTCCTGTATGGTTACAGTGTCCCAGGAACCAGATAATTCCTTTAAACACTTGTCAAATTTTCCCACAGATTACTGCTGATTGCTGGGTGTCCCAGTAGCAGAACACCCTGTAAAGAGGCTATCATTAGGACACCCATTATGTGTTAATGTCTAAGTAAAGCAACATTATTTCAAACAACCTTTATCAATCTTCCTAGATTCATGCATCTAAATGTTATCATCTTGCATTTATGAACTGTAACTTCTCTTCTATTCCCTCTCCCAGCCATTCAACGAGCTAAGATATTTTTCCTCACCAAGATAACTAAAACAATGTAACAACACTGTGTTATTTGCACTCTAAGGCATAGCATACACCTGAAGTATATCCAAATTAATCAGAAATCATGCCACCATGCCCACAACAGGTCGCAGTCCCGTGCCAAGTGAAAGAGACTAAAAATGAATTATGTATATGAAAAAATTTCCGAGACCAAATGTGTTTCTATCTGTAGAAGATCAATATTATATCAATTTCACAGTGTTATGCAGAATGCTGATAAATAATTTAGAAGTAAATCTGAGTGTTTTATTAGTAGGAATATGGTAAATAACCTGCAGTGTGAAATTCATAACACATTCAACACCTGAGGTCTGTATATATTATAAAGGAGGATATTTCCATACCGGCTTTGAAAGCATTACCCCATGTACATTTTATGTTGCCGCTTATCGTTGGGGCTAAAATGTGAGAATATAGAAGTTTATCTGTTTCATCTCATTCCTCGGTGAACAAATAATTGTAACCCTGTTCTGAAATCATCCAAACAGATCCAACTAATAGTTATTCTTATCTTCTAAAGAGCAGGCAACAAACAGCACTAGTGGTAAAGATGAAAAAATGCATAAAACAATCAATACCATACAGTACAATGTGAGCAAAGCATGATGTGCTGCACAAAATGTCCACAAAATATGATATTTGTGATTCCTCATGTGACTGGTGACAGATTGTCCTGAAATAAGAGTGTTTATTATTTATTTTACGATGACACAAATACAGTTCCTCTACTTATATTCCTCTAGCTCTCATGATATTGGAATGTATAATTGAAGTATAACAAGCTTGTAACATTATGGAAAGTCAATGTACTATGGTTAGAGCACATTTCACATGATTGACAAATATACAAGTCTCAGTTGAGTGTGAATTTAGTCATTATGTTACTGATATACAAAGATTATATTATATATCACAAGATTATATGTGATATAAATCAAGTTTACAATACACATTCATTTTGTATTTATATTTTTTTCTAGTTATCATGGAAAACATGACACTTCCTGCGTTATGTCTAAACAAAGGAAGTCCCATATTTCCCAGGCCATCTTAGCGCTCAAAGAGAGAAGGCAGCCATGTGATTGATGGATGCATTGAGCTGTGACTTCTCTGTACTGGCCAGACTTCCTGTGTTTAGTCTCTTTTTTTTTTTTTTTTTTTTCAATCAACAGCACAAGTCTAAAAATCTGGACCTGGATTTCTGGTAAGTTCAGCTTTGTTTTACAGCATGATAACAACAAAAATAAATAAAGAATTTATACTGCAAACTAGCTTCACTTCACATTTTACATTTTGAAAGTTATAACAACAGGTACAGTTTAACTGAGCATAACTAAATGTAAAGGGACGTGGCCTCTTATATATAGTTGCAGTTTGGTCTGAGCCACATGGGCAGCCACATAAAGGTGTGCTCCTCTTAACAAATCAGGAGAAGAATGCTCCACCACGGATAAACACTGGTGTGTAAAATGCTGCTCTTTGATAAATCTGCCTCAAAACATTTAGCATTTGTTATTTCTAACGTTTACAAAGGGTTACATTCTATTTATTGCTAAGAAGATATCATTTGAATGTATTTTGGCTTAGTGTCCCCATGATGCGAGTTAATAAAACAATAAGAACATTTTTTATTATTTAATATAGAAATAACACTAAACTCAATTCTGTGGAATTTAGCTGCCGTAGTGATGTCCAGTCATGTAATACTTACAATCTAATTTGTCATGCCTACAGCAATGAGAAAAATATCTTGACAAAGTTTGCAAGTAATTTTCCATCTGAGCCCTAAAGCAAAGTCCTATCTCATCAAATTCATGTATGTGACGGGTTTTCTCACTGAACATTCAGCTGAAAGCATACGGCAGGCAGCAGATTTAGGTGGCATCTTACAGAAGTAGCCAGCTCTTCACGGCTTTTATTGAAACAATCTATCTGTTGTGATTTACATGTTAATAAACATTTGGCTTATTTTCATCATGAATGTACTTTGTCTTTGATCATCACAAAAGCTAAACAAGGTAAAGACAGTAGTTAAGTAAATTAACAGAAGCACAAAGTAACATTTTGTCATTACAAATTAAATTAAGGCAACTTCTCATTACTTAGAAAGTAGATGTGTAGTTACAGATTAACATGTACACAGGCTGTAATAAAGGAGGATACTGAGGAGATGCCATAAATAATTACATCCGGCCTTATGCTTGCTAACTTAAAGACGCTAAATAATTAAAGGAAGGTCAACAATGTTCAATGAAAGTAGATGATTGAGAAGATTACAAGCCGGAGCATGACACTGAAATGTATGCATTTATTTCATGTATTAACCTTGTGTATTTACATGTTGTAGTGATACCTATAAGCCAAGCCTAGATGTAAACTGGTGTATTAAAGGGGGATAAACCTTACAATAACATGGCAGCTTATGACATTTTTTTTTCCAATCATTCTATTAAAAAAATACATAAATCTTTTCTTACAATGACCCCCCCCCCCCCCCCCCCCGCCATCCAAACAATGTGAAAGGGAATATGAAATAAGGCAATTTACAATATATTTTCTTTTAGTTATAATGCTTTAAAACAAAGGTATACTTACTTAGAATGTCTTGAGTCTCCTGAAGGCAGCTTTTTGGTCTTGTGTTTGCTAAAAAAAAAAGACCAAGTACAAGAACTCCCAGTTGTCTGCACACTCAAAGAGAAGGCAGTCATTTGATTGATGGACCCATCATCAATCTTTACTGACCAAGATTTATTTCCATTTTGGTCTTTTTTTTTACAACCAGCACTAAAGACTAAAAAAGCTGTCTTCAGGTGACTGAACGTGTATAGCATTGTAAATAAATGCATATGTATGCATATGTATATGTATGTATGTAAATTACAAACATTCTTTATTTCACATCCCCTGGTGATTTAAATTTTGAAAGTTATAATGAAAGGGCTGTAGGCCCAGCTTAATTTTGGACTAACCCATAGTCCCTATAGAATTTTGAGCCTTAACCCCTTAAGGACCGGGCCTGAAATGGCCTTAAGGACCGGAGCAAATTTTATGAATTTGACCAGTGTCACTTTATTCATTAATAACTTCGGGATGCTTTTACCTATCCGGCTGATTCTGAGATTGTTTTCTCGTGACATATTGTACTTCACATTTCTTGTAAATTGGAGTCGATACTTATAACGAATCTTTATGAAAAAACCTAAAATAGCGTGAAAAATTGTGAAAAAATGCATTTTTCCAACTTTAAAACTTTTCTGCTTATACAGAAAGTGGTTATACCACATAAATTATATATTAAATAGCATTAGCAACATGTCTACTTTATGTTGGCGGCATTTATTAAACTATATTTCATTTTTTTTAGACAATAGGAAGCTTAAAACATTAGCAGCAAATTTCCAAATTTTCTGTAAAATTTCAAAATCAGATATTTTTAGGGAACTGTTCAGGTTTAAAGTGTATTTGAGGGGACTGTGTGTTAGAAAGCCCCACGAAGCACCCCATTTCAGAAACTGCACCCCCTAAACTCTGCAAAAGCACATCCAGAAAGATTTTTAACCCTTTAGGGGAGTCACAGAAATAAAAGCTAAGTGTGTAAGAAATTTGAAAATTTTAATTTTCTGTGCAGAGATTTTATTGTAATCCAATATTTTTCATAATTATAAACCTATTACCAGAGAAATGCACCCCAATATTGATTGCCCCGTTTCTGCAGTTTATAGAAATACCCCATATGTGGCCCTATTGCGCTATTTGACGCAACCACAAGCCTCAGATATAAGGGAGCGCCTAGTGAATTTCAATGGCTCCGTTATTTTTGGTCATTTTTGACTGTACCACTTCAGGTTGGCAGAGGCTCTGGGGTGCCAAAACCTAAAAAACACCCCTAAAGGGACACCATTTAGAAAACTACACCCCTCAAGGAATGTAACAAGGGGTGCGGTGAGCATCTGGACCCCACAGGTGCTTCACAGATTTTCCAAACAATATGGCTTGAAAAAAGACTAAAGTATTTTTTACACTAAAATGTTGTTCTAGCCTTCAATTTTTCATTTTCACAAAGGGATAAAAGGAAAAAAAAAACACAAAACATGTAGCGCAGTTTCTCCCGAGTACGGAAATACCCCACATGTGGACATAAAGTGCCAAGCGGGCGCAGGACGAGCCTCCAAAGGGAAGGAGCGCCAATTGGCTTTTGGAAGCTGGATTTCACTGGAATGGATTTCAAGGGCCATGTCGCATTTACAGAGCCCTCGTGCTGCCAAGACACTGGAAACCCCCCACAAGTGACCCCATTCTGGAAACTACACCCCTCAAGGAATCTAACAAGGGGTGCAGTGAGCATATGGACCCCACTGGTGACGGGCACAAATGTGGAAAAATGTGACGTGAAAGTGAAAATTTTCATTTTTTCACTTTCATGGCACAAATGTGCCCGTCATCCAGGGGTCCATATCCTCACTGCACCCCTTGTTAGATTCCTTGAGGGGTGTAGTTTCCAGAATGGGGTCACTTGTGGGGGGTTTACAGTGTTTTGGCAGCACAAGGGCTCTGTAAATGCGACATGGCGTTCATCATCCATTCTAGCCAAATCCAACCTCTAAAATCCAAATGGCGCTCCTTCCCTTCAGAGGCTTGCCCTGCGCCCACATGGCGCTTTATGTCCACATGTGGGGTATTTACGGACTCGGGGGAAATTGCTCTACACATTTTGTGTTTTTTTTTTCTCTTTTAACCCCTTGTGAAAATGATAAATTCAAGTCTAGACCAACATTATAGTGTAAAAAATTTAATATTTCATTTTCACGCCACATTGTTCCACATTTGTGCCCGTCACCAGTGGGGTCCATATGCTGACTACACCCCTTGTTACATTCCTTGAGGGGTGTAGTTTCCATAATAGGGTCACTTGTGGGGGGTTTAACTGTCTTGGCAACACAGGGGCCTTTTGAATGCAACATGGCCCCTCGAAATCCATTCCATCCAAATCCAGCCTTCAAAAACCAAATGGCGCACCTTCCCTTTGGAGGCTTACCCTGCACCCGCATGGCGCTTTATGTCCACATGTGGGGTATTTCCGTACTCAGGGGAAATTGCTCTACACATTTAGTGTTTTTTTTAATCTTTTAACCCCTTGTGAAAATGAAAAAATCAAGACAAGATCAATGATTTAGAGTAAAAATTTTAAAAAAATTACACTAAATGTTGGTCTAGCCTTGATTTTTTTCCATTTCCACAAGGGGTTAAAAAAGAAAATGAACACAAAACGTGTAGGGTAGTTTCCCCTGAGTACGAAAATACCCCACATGTGGACATAATTTGCCATATGGGCACAGGGCAAGTCACCAAAAGGACAGAGTGCCATTTAGAGGCTGGAATGGGGGATGGAGGCCATGTCGCAATTACAAAGCTCCTGTGCTGCCAGAACAGTAGAAACCCCCCACAAGTGACCCAATTCTGGAAACTACACCCCATAAGGAATCTAACAAGGGGTGCAGTGAGCATATGGACCCCACTAGTGATGGGCACATGTGTAGAACATGTGCCGTGAAAATAAAAAATACCATTTTTTTCATTTTCACGTCCCAAATGTGGCCGTCACCAGGGGGCCATATACCCGTTGCCCCACTTGTTAGATTCCTTATGGGGTGTAGTTTCCAGAATGGGGTCACTTGTGGGGGGTTTCTACTGTCCTGGCCGCACAGAGGCTTTGTAATTGCATCATGGCATCCTCTAATGGGAATGGCGGCCATACCTACTTAGCTGTGGAAAAGGGACCATTCTAATTTATTTGGGGGTATTAGGGCAATTATTAGTTTATAAGGTTGGAAATGACAGGTGTCCATCAAATTCAACCTGTGTTGATCCAGAGGAAGGCAAAAACCCCTCGTGAGGCAGACGACAGTAGCCTCATCACAGGGGAAAAATTTCTTCCCGACTCCATAATGGCGATCAGAATAATCCCTGGATCAACGTGACCCCTGAAATAGGAATAAGGGACAGAATTTAGATAATGTAGAACCCCAGTGACGTGTGGTGCGCCTTGGAGCGATCCAGTATGCAGAGGCCGGGGCGATCAGGACAGGTGTCACACTGGAAAATGTTGTCCTTCCTGATCCCCCTGTTACCCCACACTCTGCACTTCTTCTGGGGTCTCCCTTTCTCCAATGTGGGGGACGTCACCTGGAAAATGTTGTCCTGGTGCGATACGGGGTCCTTCATATCCAGAAGCGCTGGGTCCGCTCCATGGCTGCTAAATATTAGGGCACTATTACTACTTCTGATATGTTCGGATCGTGCCGCAAGCTACAGTAGCTCGGGCAGCGAGGGACCAGAAGAGGGGGTGCTGGTATAAAAGTTATCCCGTACAGGTGGTGACCTTTATCCAGCAGTGGGAAGATCAGTTCCCGGACGATGTCCCCACTAACTCCGAGGATGGGGGGGGGGGAGGGGGCATCTGGGGGCTGGATTTGAGTGTCCCTTCCTTCATACACTCTAAGGGTACGTGCACACTGCGGAATCGCGAAGGATAACCCTTTGTGCATTCCGCAGTTGGCACCCGCCGGCGGACTGATGCAGGCGCACGTCTCCGTCCGTGTCGTAGACTCCATTCTATGCACGGGCGGATTCCGCTCTGCGTCCAACGTGTTGATGGAATGACGGATGATGGAATCCGCCCATGCATAGGATAGAGTCTATGACACGGGCGGAGACGCGCCCCTGCATCAGTCCGCCGGCGGGTGCCAGCTGCGGAATGCACGAAGGGTTATCCTTCGCCATTCCGCAGTGTGCACGTACCCTAAATCTGTAAGTGTACCCTGAGGTACTCTCACAGAGTTTGTAGAATTTCACACCATACCGTCATCTCTTATTGGGACGGTACTGGCAGAAAAGACGTGTCTGGGGGGCAGCGTACGCTACGCTACCCCCAGACACGTCACTGGATGATGAGGAGGATGAGGGTGAATGGAGGAACAAAGGACCCCCCATTCATCCTCACTGGCTGTTTCGGTGTCGGGGGCAATAATAACGTATGCGTCCGAAACCGAAAACACCCTGGGGGCCATCTTTATATTGGGATTGGTATATAGGGTATGTAGTGGTGTAGTGTAAAACTTTATTCAATGTAGTGTGGTGTAATGTAGTGTTTTTTTACGTGTTTTTTACAGTAAGTATACAAAAAAAACCTACGCCAAAAATGGTGTTGCTGATAAATGCCGCACTTATGTTCGGCACTTATCAGCAGACCGTGGCAGTAGAATATAGAAAAAAAACACCCTACGCCAAAAAGGAGGAGTTGCTGATTAGCAGCGCACTTTCGTGCGATGCTGATCAACACTCAGCGGCGATAGGGTGCGGAAAATAGGAAAAAAAAAAATTGGGAAAAATTTTTTTTTTTTTACTACATTCTGAACATCCCTGTAGTGGCTGATACGTGTATTAAACTTATCAGCCGCTAGGGGGCAGCAGAGCGCAAGATCCGAAAATAGACGACGCTGGAGCCGGAAAAATACGAAAAAAGACGACGCTGGAGCCGGAACAAGCCGATCGGGACTCACGGAAGAAGCCGAAGTCCCGACAAGATGAAGAGGACGCCGGGAACCCGGAAGACGCCGATCAGGACCCCGGGACAGGTGAGTAATGTACAAATACCTGCTCTGGACCCCTCAGCTACCTAGCTGAGGGGTCCGGAGCAGGTATTTATTACTTGTGGGGACTTTGATCGCCGTGAACGGCCGGCCGGCTGGCCGGCCGTTCACGGCGATCGGGACGGTGGTACCGTGACCACCATTACTTTTTACAGTAATGGCGGTCGGTGCCGTCCTCGGACAGCACCGACCGCCATTTTTTTCCGGGTCATCGGGCCACCGATGGCCCGGAAAGGTTCCGATCGCCGCTATGGGCTTATCAGCCAATAGCGGCGATCGTCGGCATGGGGGGGGTTAACAACCCTCCATGCCGACAGGGAGAGATGGCCTGCTATGTATTATAGCAGGCTATCTCCCCCGATCGGGACCCGGCCGGCCGCGGCGCCCGTTTAAAGGGCGGACGTACCGGTACGTCATGGGTCCTTAAGTGACAGTGATCCATGACGTGCCGGTACGTCATGGGTCCTTAAGAGGTTAAAGGTGTTTCCTACTTACACATGAATGAAACCATAATTTTCCTTGTACATTATAGTGACTATGTTCCTGTGGCTTAGATCCCATTCACTTTAGTAGTAGCTGAACTGCAGTAACCTGGAAAAGTACTACACAGTGGATGTTTCACAGAGGTCTCTGTCACTCAAATTGGTATGTGTAACTGGAAAATCCATTTAAGGGGGAACAAATTTTGGCACATGTGTATGCAGCACTAAAAAGTTTGAAATTAGTAAAATTTTTAAATGGATATGCAAAAGAACAGTAAATCTGGGCACAGATGTCTAAAACTTCCCCAACTGCTTAAAATCTCATCAGGTAATTATTTTTGTTTATATTTTATTTTTTTAACTTCACTGTTATTTCAATGTCTGCAGAAACGGCATTGTCTTATAGTAAAAGATAAAATCTACAAGTGATAAAATACACAGCATATTATCATAGAAGCAATGGGTGACATATTCCATGAAACCCATTTCACTTACCAACCTGAAACATGCTGTTGGTTGTTGTCAGGTGAAGACCTTTATTGAAGAGCTTCTATTTCATTGGTTACACTGAATTGCAGTTTCCTAAGATGTAATACCTCATTTGGGCAAACTGAATTGACACATCTCTGTATATGGTCCTTAGAGACCAAATATTCCATATACATCTTTTCTATATGCTAATGGAGGGAAATTCCATTCCCCATTCATATAGAAAACTGAACAGCATTATTAAGAAGACCATTCATAGTGAGTCATTTCTTTCTCTTTTTTTTTTCTCCAAATAGAATAAAAAAAATGTACTGGCTGATATTAAAAAGGAAACTATCCCATGATGTCTTCAAATACCTTGGCTTGGATCATTGTTCTGAAAGGCAGTGTTTGTGTGGAGAACAACATTTTGGCACCTAATATCTCTCTTAACTGTTTCTGTTTAAAAAAATTAAATCTTAAACTTTGTAAGTAAAACTTCAGCAGACTTCATTGTAATTCTCATTTTATTGGTGAGTCAAGAGAGTTTGGTAGCAAAAAAGGTTTCACAATATGGGTTGAAACTGTAATGACCAGTAGATGTAGACCAACTGTGTCACCTGACTTTGGACCACCCCTTAGAATTGTTTTTTAACCCATCATCACTGTGTACAGAAAGTTTTTTTTGTAGTGAAAAGTCAGGTAACGGGTTATTGCTACATACACAATCATGTTTTTGGTATGAAAAATCTGTAATAGGCTCACTTGGTAATGTTGCATAACAAAAATAACAGCAGGTATATACGGAGCTGGAGTGCTTTTTGTTCCTGACTGTGAATCACAGTTGGAATTGCATCTTCCAGTCCAGTAGTAATAGACAGGGTTCACTGGAATGATAGTGCTTTTACCTGTTCACTCCCACACACCAAGGAGATAGATATTGCTATAACACAGGACTTAACCAGGAAATAAAAGTTATTTATTAATAAAACAAAAAGCAGAAGCATTACAAGAAGAGATGCTTCTGTTCATCAGGTCCTGATGATCTTGTTATTTTGAGCCCTGCAATATACAGTACTCTTGCCTGACCTCAACTTGGCCCTGACTACTGAACCTGTGCTGTCTGCCCTAACCTGTTACCTACTGAAATAATAGTACTTTTAATGGTGCCCTCCAATGAATCCAGGAGCTCAATATGACTACAGTATATCATAGAAACAAATCACACACAAAAAAAAATACTGATTTCTCAAAATGCATTTTCTGAATAAATGCTTTATTGCAGTAGACAACAGGTGAGTGCAAGCAACACTAGAGCCTTTTACTCAAGCATGTTGGAACTGGTGAAGTTGCATGAAATATTATGACTGATAGCTGATAAAGGATTTGAGTGGCCCTGGCCCTTTAAGAACATGGAATGGAGCACCTGCACACCCTGCAGACAGAAGCCCAGTATGACAGGGTGGACAGATTGGACCACATGGAGTAAAGGTAAACCCATGACTGTGCTTGCCAGAATAAGCAGTATACTGTTAAGAGAGAACCACCAGCCTTACAGAATTTATCAAGCTATCCATTAGTTGTATTCTCTTCGTTGCCCATAGAAACCAATCACAACTCAGCTTTCATTTCTTATATTGCTCTGGTGAAATGAAAGATGGGCTGTGATTGGTAACTATGAGCAACAAAGAGAATCTTACTACAAGTCAACTTGACAAATGTCCCCCCTAATGAATTGTGAATAGTGCATAAATATTTATGAAGAATATATACACAGATGTAGTAAAGCTGTTTTTATGTTTTGACAAAATGTCCTTGATGTGTTTGTTATTTTTTTTAGGACTGCAGGAATCCTGATGCATAAAAGTAACAGATTCAGCTCTGCTAAGTAAGAATTTTAGCAGGTGTGGTAGACAATTTTAAAATACTTAGCCAAAGACAAATGTTTTCAAGGAGTGGAAGAGTTGTGAGGTAACATTCTGTCCCCCCTTCCTCATCATTGCAACCTCATGTGGTCTAGCTACAAAGAACGGCACTATCTCTTCATTTCCATGGTTCCCTTTATTTAATTGTGTTTCAGTAATGTTTTCCACCATTTCCTCACAACAAGAACCCACCACTAAGGATATGGCATCTGGATACTGCGATCAGTTAACACACTTCTTATTTTGGTGCTTTGAAGGTGGGGGTTATTCTTGGGACATCTGGATTTACCATGGGATTTGGAAGTTTATCTGTGTAAAGCCACAAATGCCTCACTATGATTGCACCATGATCTGTGCCGAGCAATGCCACATCTAGATTGATCTGGATCTACAGTGGTACCTTGGTTTAAGAGTAACTTAGTTTAAGAGCGTTTTGGTTTAATAGCTCACAGTTTCTCAAAATTGTGACTAGGTTTAAGAGCATTGCTTTGGTTTAAGAGCTCCCTGTACTGGGTGGGAGCGAGAGTGGAGGAGGGGCATGGTCTGCATAGCGGGGTCTACAGCACTGTACTCTGACCCAGGAAGTCTCCCTCACCTTCCAAATCATAGCAGATCCATTTCAGGCTGGGGCTTGTATCAGGGGAAAGGACTGTGGGGGGTAATTCACTTCATAGCTGTAACCCTTCTCTCCCTGGACAGGGTGTACTGCATATATGTGCCCACACATGCCCTGCTCATTCCTTCATGCTCCCTGCAGTCTCTGTCAACTCTTGTGTTTCCCATACTCTCCATTACTGTACAGTAACTTATAATATCACATATTCTGCTTTTTCTGAATGTTTGTTTCATCTGTTTTACATTCATCTGTTATTCAGAATAATAAATCGTTATTTTTGGGGTGTGGAACCAGTTGTCTGCATTTCTATGATTTCTTATGGGAAAATTTGCTTTGGTTTAAAGAGTGGATTTGGATTACAAGCATGGCCCCGTAATCCAAGGCACCACTGTATATCCTTAATTTAAATAAAATTATCATTTTACTTTTTTTTAAGTGAGATTCAACCTGAGATGCAAAGAGTATATATGTTGAATGTATTTCCTTAAGACAGCAAGCCTAGCATATCTATCTCAAATTTAAACTGTATTCTCATTGTTTATATGGAGTATATCCACCCTTTTCTGGTCGTGAGTATTCTCTTACTGTAATTCAACTACATGTGTCTCTTCTTTCTTTTGTAAAGTTTCTTCATCTTCTCTTCTACCTCTCTATCATCTTCACCTCTTCTAAAATTCACTGTCAGATTCGCTCAGCGCCCTCCTCTGAACTGCTCTGTCAGCCTACCTGAACACACAGCGTATGACTCTAATCTCTTCTTCCCGGCAGTTTTTCTCAGCAGTCAAGAATTCTGTACTGCATTACTAAACGGTGTGTCGGTGTGATTATGCAGGGTGAAGCCGGCAGAAGTGGAGGAGAAATAACATGGCTGCTTACTGAAAGCTACATAGGGAAAATGTCATGCAGTATGACGAAGTACAATGCTTCCACACAATATGTTAATTAATGTTTTTCTAGACTAAAAGCTGCAACTGGAACACAGAAGCCAACTACAAGCTTCTTCTTTTTCCTCGTCATGAAATGTATTGACTGTGTATCCACCTCTCAATAATCACCCACCCACTAACAGTGTGTGATCCCTCCACATAAATAACTGTTAAAAGCCCTCAGAGAAAGCCAACTAAACATTTGTGATATAAGATCAATCCTGTCCTCTATGCTTATTGGATTTTTAGGTTATACAGGGAAGGATGACATGAAATATATTACATACTATAAATATTACATTTTTAGAGGCCTGGATACTCACTATGTCAAGTACATAAGGCTAAGATATTAAAATGTACTTTACATCATGTCCAATCTACACAAAAATAAATAAACTTTAAAGACTACAGACATGCATGGCGACATTTAGGTAAGGAAAAGAAAATAATTGACAATTCTATGAGTTTAAAGAGGTTGTCCATGAAAATTTCACTTTTCCCCTATCCACAATATAGGGGGAAAGTAGGTGGTCGTGGAGGGAGTCTGACCTCTGTCCCTCCCTACGATCTCCACATCAGGAGATCATTCCTATAGAGTGGTGGAAAGAGCCGAATGTACCAGAAGAGCGTTGTACTTGGTTCTTTCCATTGGCTCCATAGGAATGATTAGAGCTGCAGGTCGCTACCGGACTAATGGCTTTATTCAAAACAGAGCCAGAGGGGCGCAATATGTAGATTGGCGGGGGGGAGGGGGGGAGAGAGCCCCCCCACACACACACAACCTCCTTCTTTTCCCTTATCCTGTGGATAGGGGAAAAGTGAATTTTTCCTGGACAACCTTTTTAAGTTGCATACAATGAGAGCAATAAACATAACATATTAAAAGGGTTTTCCAGAAAAAAAATAAATAGGTCATCAATAGCTTACCAGCGGGATGGCAAAATCCAGCACCCTGACAATCAGCTGATCAGAACAGGCGTGACATCTGGATGTAAGCAATGTTCAGAGCTGGAAGCTTTGGCTCCGTACATTGTGTAGTGACCATGCCATGTTACTGCTCTGCACTGCAGTGACCTGCTACCACCACTATACAATGTACAGAGCCAAATAGTAGTGAAGATGTACGGAACAGTTATTTGTTCACTTACATGCAAGGACATCTCCACTGGGTACCAGAAAACAACCATTTGTATAAGATACTGATATACTGGTTTAGGCTGGGTTCACACTATGTATATTTGAGGCTGTATTTGTGAGGCTGTATAGCAACCAAAACCAGGAGTGGATTGAAAACACAGAAAGGCTCTGTTCACATAATGTTGTAATTGAGTGGATGGCCATCATTTAATGGCAAATATTTGCTGTTATTTTAAAACAACGGCTGTTATATTAAAATAATGGCCGTTATTTACTGTTATATGGCGGCCATCCACTCAATTTCAACATTGTGTGAACAGATCCTTTCTGTGTTTTCAATCCACTCCTGGTTTTGGTTGCTATGAGGACCTGACATGAGGACCAAATACAGCCTCAAATATACATAGTGTGAACCCAGCCTTACACTGTACAAAATGTATTTGTTGCACCTCAATGCATGTAGGTAACCTTATGATGCTCCATGTGCTTAGTTTTCGAAAAGTCCTTACTAAGATAAGATTTGGCAAAGCTTACATTTTGACAATATATTAATTCATCCCTAGAAATAAAATGAACAATTATATAGGTCCTTCACAGTGAGTATGATTTTTCTGCCTTTTATTACCTGATGCCTAAAAAGTTAAGCTCTTTTGCATAAACTGCAGTCTTAGTCAAATCTACATTATTGTTTAGTGTATACAATGTGACTCCACGGTAACAGAGTACAAACTATGTAGTTTAACCCAGTAGTCATACTCCATCCTATATATTCCTTACTTCTTACCAGATAGCAACTGTATGTTATAAAAAAAATATATATAAGACAACTGTTAAAGTGTATGATTATAAACTCCACAATCATAAGCTCTATCCCATAGGCATGTTTACACATTAACTATGTTTCCTGCAAAGAAGTCAAATATACATAAAAATCCCCAAGATGAATATTTGTAGAAAAATACATGCAAGAGTCTTACTTGTAAAACCAGGAATGTGCTTGTGAAGGACCCTAGTGAATGTCCATCCAGTGCCCTGAGAAGGTCAGCGACAGCACGCAATGTCTGAAACGTTATATTCAGAAGAGCTCGTCTAAATATCAGGTCTAGCTTCTCTATGATGTTGTTGACCTTCTCTGGGATTTTAACTCATAAAACAATGACGTTTGTGACACAGAAATGTATGGCTTCATTTTTAATGTAATAAATCAAACTATTATCTGATCTGTTTTTATTTTCTGGTTGCATTTTTTGTCTTTTCTTTGTATTCTTTTATCTGCTATGGCATGTCCAAAGATTGGCTTTACAGCAAACACATGGACATACTATAAGTAAACAATAGAAATGAGCGAGTAGTGAAATATTTGAATTTTGGAATATCAAGTTGAGTAGACCCCGATACTCGACTATTCGATCGAATATCAAATCCCATTAAAGTCTATGGGAAAAAAATGCTAGACACTTGGAAATCAAAATTTGACCACTTGGAGGTAACTAAGTCCTAATGACACCTCAGGAAATGACACAAACACCTCTGGAATGCAACTGGGACAGCAGGGGAAGCATGTCTTGGTGCATCTAACACGCCAAAATCGCAGTATTACACCACTATCACAGACTATCTACTATACACTCCAAACAAAACAAAAAAAAACTATGTAAAGGGGAAAAAATACATGGAAACCTTCTTTCCTTTACAGTAGTATGGCCACATTTTAAGTCAAAGAAACATTTCCATGCACCCCTTTAAATCCCATTGCCTATGACAACCACAGATGGCATAGGCAAGGGGCAAATCACACCGCACCCACTGCTAACTGTCATTGTGTGTGTGTGATGCTGGCAGACACATCGGGGGACATGTATCAAGCAGTGTACCTTGTGCTCCTTAGTATTTTCTGGCGTAAGTGTGATGTGCACAGCCCTTCGTCAGATTTACTAAACAGTGTAGCTCGGTGTATGTGTGAATATGACAGCTTACACCAGTTTTTTGCCTTCTTGACATTTGTGGGCGTGGTTATCCGTAAGAATATTCTCAGCCGGGATTTATCATGTGAGAATTTTGAAATTTTCGCATTTTCGTTCGCATCTGTACTCCAGTCCCAGGGTAGCGGAACTTTTTTAACCAGGGTCAATTCATGAATACCTGCAGTAAAATGCACAGCGCCAGGGAAGCTATAGCAGGTGATTTATGAACCAACATGTGAATGTTCATAAATACTTTACTAGGCTGCAAACATATAAGCCAGTGCACAGTGCTAAAAATATTCGCAAAAAAAGGTGCAAATGATAAATGTCCCCCATCCTCTTTACATTTTTAAAGTCATCTGCCACTTCCACTTATTACACATAAGGGAGTGTGGGTCTCAAGGCACACAAGGTGTATACAGCCGTATACCCTTTCTGATGTAAAATAAGAATGCCCTACAGCAGGCAATAGACATTCAACTTTATTATGTGGAGCACAGCACGCACAACAGTAGTACCACACTTAGATTTTCTTGACTTGGCACACAAAGAATATACAGCCGTATACCCTCACTAATGTAATACAAGAATTTCCTACAGCAGGCAACAGGCTTTTGACTTTATAATGCGGCACACAGCATGCCGAACAGTAGCACCACACTAATATACAGGACTATAACTCCCAGCATGGAGTGTGGGGTAATATATCGGACTACATCTCCCAGCATGCTGTTTGGTAATACACAGTACTAAATCTCCCATCATGGTGTGTGGTAATATACAGAACTACATCTCCCAGTGTGGGGTAATATACAGGACTACTCTACATCTCTCATCATGCTGTGTGGTAATATACAGGACTACATCTCCCAGCATAGTGTGTGGAGTAATATACAGGACTACATCTCCCAGCATGGTGTGTGTGTGTTAATATGCAGGACTACATCTCCCACCATAGTGTGTGGGGTAATATACAGGACTACATCTCCCAGCATGATGTGTGGGGTAATATACAGAACTACATCTCCCAGCATAGGTTTTTCACTATGGGGATCCACATGGGGCTTTAGCCCTAACAAGGGCTTTTGGGCATCTCTCCTGCCTAAAATCCCCTAACTCCTAACTGTCCCTGCTACACACTGCCTCCCTGTCTAGCTCCAAGTCTCATCTGAAATCTCAAATCCAAATCCACAATTCGATCACTGGGAAGGTCACATGGTTAATCCAGCCAATGAATGTAGGTGATTTTTTTTAACTGCCTGACTTCCCCTAGTGCCTTTACCACACCCCCTGCATAGTTGTTGGTTAAAAAAAAAAAACGCCAGGGAAGGTGGGAAGGGAATCTAATTTTTACTGGGGTTTTGATTGAATACTCGATTGAAATCGAGTATTTCAAACAGTGTACTATTCGATCGAATACCTACTTGATCAAGTAGTACTCCCTCATAGTAAAAAACTCATTTGCAGTTCAATACAGAGCTTGCCTGCCAGCCGCAAGCCATGCAGAAATTACGTGAATGGGAATTGCAGAGCACATGGGGTGAGTCTGTTATGCCAACTCTTAACCTGGTAGACTCCTGGTAGACTCGTAGATGCTCCACAATCCCCATTTCCAATGACAGGTGAGCCTTGCGTGTCAGTCAGACAGTGGGTGTGACATCACTAGAAAGAGGAGCACAAAGGACCCTGGGTCAAGGCTCACTGACACTTCAGGCGCCCAAAAAAGTTGATTTAAGGGGAACAAAAGCAAAAAGAACGTATGTCATGTATGACCTGTATCCTTTTGCTAACAGTAAATTTAATGTATTGACTGATTCACTGGATGAAATAATGTGATAGATGGACTTTAAATGGTCTTATTTGCCTCCAAATTATGATTTAAACCTGGTACCTTTCATTGCAATCCTATCTTCTAATGGAACGACTGTTGACCTTGCCCCCAGTGCACATGCTATAAACTCAGATGTAATAGTTACATAACAGAATGTGTTGGCCTATTCTATAGTGTGGAAGTTGCAATATTTCATTTCCTATATGCATAGTTACAACCGTAAGGCCATGTTCCCTCTGCGTAAGTTTTGTAATAATCACGGCTGTTGTAACAACGACCGTGATTACTACGGAACTTACGTAGTGCTGCCTTCTGAGAAATCCCGGCTGGTGTATACACATAGTATGCACTCCGTCCGGGATCGCTAGCAGCACCGCAAGAAACAGATATGTCAATTTTCTGCCGCCACTATTCACTGTCAATTCGCACAATGTGAGCAGCGGGAAATCCGTGCGCGCCCGCATCCGCAGTACTGGCCAGGATGATGATCTCAGACACAGGCCGTTCCGTGACCCGGCCGGGTCACGGAACGGCCGATGTCTTACTAAGTGTGAACATAGCCTAATAGTGATATAGTGAATAGTGATAAAATATTTAACCTAAAAACTTAATTTAGGTATAGGTAATTTTTTTGACAGTACAATATATTATCTTACAGGTGCCCAGTGAACATTCCCTTTAAGTTTCACAACTGAGAGTTTTCATAAATATACTGGAAAAAAGGTCAGAGTTGCTTTAACAATTTATCTTCCATGAAGCCTGATCATTTCACCACTCACTGCGCCCTGCTCCAGAACTTATTAACAAGCTCCATAAGTTTACATTGATGAAATGACATTTACCTTACAGCCAGGTTATCTTATCCACACACCGCTGGTCAGTGAAATAATGCCTGAAAAGAAATTGTTTAAAGACAGATCTATCTCTTTGTGTGTGGCTAACAGCAATGTTCCATTCCAAGCATGATATCAAAAGGTGGCTGAGGTCATTGTAAAAAAAAATTATTTTGTTATTATAAAAAATCAAAATCGGGAATCCACTTTCCATCGGCTTTTCCTTTTATTGTGATTTTTGTGTTTAAAAGCTCTATAAATACACAATTTAAAATGACACTGGCTTGTAGTGGTTACCTTATCCTTTTGACTAACAATGATGGGATTCCTGTCATGCTTTAACTCTCCTACAGAGCCACTGATGGGATTTTTTGAAATCCTATTATTGGTTGCACTGTCGTGGTCTCAGATGGGACTTTCAATCAAAAAGGCAATCAGAAGGTTATGCATCTCTAAGCTCAACTACAAAAAATAAAATCTGAAAGCCCTGTGCAGCTTCAAGGAGCCCGAAATTACGCATGAAAACAACCACTGGATTGAAACGCAGAGTGCAACTTGAATCGATCAGCAAATATTAAATGACACCATAATGTAAACTGCCATGATAATTGTGAAAATAAATAAGAAAGTTACTGGTGATATACATTCTCAATAATACTAAAACAAATGTATAGAACTAAGAAATAAGTTAACAGTCATGGTATTTTTTTAAAGTAATCATATGGTTAAGTTCAGATTACCAACAATATAGCAAAATAAGAATTAAAAATTTGTCTTTTTGAGTAATGGTTGTATAAGAAAAGATCCCAATACACAGTAAAACCTCTAAAAAAAAAAAAAAAAAAAAACACCCTCTTATCCAGATAAGATTTTGTGTAAATTTCTTCTACACTATACACAAAATTTTAATCTACCATACACTATTAATAGAAACCAATTTCTTTTAGAGGACAACTTACTTTTAAGTGCAATTTTGGGTGGTCTTCGCAATATCCAAGGAATTTCACATATATAACATATAGGGGAATTTGAAAACTGTCATAGGCCATGTTCACACAACATTTTTTCAGCTCTGTTTAAAATGACATCCGTTATTTTGAGGCTAAAATAACGGACTTTATTTAGCAGCCTGGCCTCCCCGTAGTGCAATGACTGGTGTTTGTACATTATTCTAGCTTTGGTTACTAATTGGACTTTGGGTATGTCTTAATTAAAAAGTCCGTTGAATTTAATAGTAAAAACGAAGAATGAACGGTGAGAAAAGAAAAACTGTGTGTGAACTACTAATAAAAAAACAGCCGCTGTTTGCAAAAGACGCCCGAAAATAATGATCATGTTCATTATTTTGACATCCGTTGCAAAAACATCCATTATTCAATACACTGTGTGCATTGGACGTCCGTCTTCCCATTGAATTTAATGCATTGCCATTGCAGTCAGTTAAATTGCGGCAAAAACTGACGTTTTTTAAAATATGGAAATCGGACTCCTTTTCATTAATTTTGACGTTGTGTGAACATAGCCACAGAAGCATTGTTCTTGATAATGATATGATATTCTTAAGGACAAGAATTTTCACTGTATACAAAATATTGAATGAGTTTTCTGCTCAAATTCCCAATATGTTTGATTGTAGATGAGGCTGGTTTTAAAACTTTATATTTAAACTTTACATCTCAGTGCCCCCGCAGTGCAGCATCACCGATCACAGCCACATGCTGGTCTCCTGTATCTCTTGGTCCTATGAGGTCATGACCATGCTCAGATCTGCCCGCTCAGCCAATCCGTGACTGAGGCAGGACATCTCTGCAGTAATTGACTGAATGAGCAGGTATTTCCTGTGGTGTTGTGATGACACAGGATCCAGGAGATACAGGAGATCAGAGGGTGACGGTGAGCCATAAGTAAAACATCACTATGTTACCACCACCCCCTGCCCTTCCTGTATTTTTACATTTGTCCAGAGTACCTTTTAAGTCTTGTTTTGCATATAGGATTTTTGGGAAAAGGCTACTATGGTTTCTAGGCAGTTTTTATACGCCTTGGATTGAAGTGGAATTCAACAAAAAGAAAAAAAATCCTTTTATATTTTACATTCCTCTTATATCCATTCCTTTGTCTCAAAAAAACTGCACAAAAGCTGCAAAAGCATTTTACCAAAAAACAACTGTGTTAAAATACCCTACTTAGGAACCCCAAAAAACCCTTTATTTTCCATCCCATTTAGAAACTTAAGCTTTTATGTCACTGTTTGAGATTGTCCATGCTTTAAGAGATCCTTGAAACCAGTGCAAGCACATGACTGTACACTATTTATAGAGAATTTTATAAGGTAACAAAGGTTACCGGCTTGTATCTTTTAATATTAGACTTCCTCAGAAGTCATTGAGGGGTTAAACACTAAGGAAGATTTATTACTTACATCAGTACTTCAACCTATAGATTGATGTATGTGCCCTTGAGAAGGGCAAGTTGCAAAGGAAAAAGTATGAGATGTTCAGGTCAAAATATTAAAGAGATTTCAAAAGTTTTTCGGCCCATATTTTTCCCCCACTTTCATTGATAAATCATATGAAATACTGTTAAAGCTATTTTCCTTTGATGTCATAATTCACTGAACCTCTTCTGTAAAATAATTAGTAAGCATATTCTGTTCATCGATATACCCCCAAGGAAGAAAGACCACAAACGTATTTATAAAAATATATTTCACCAAGTAGTAAACAATACAGGAATTTTCCAATACATGAAGTAAATAAACAAATGATAATATACCTTCAGAGCAAAGTAGAAAATTAAAATGATCTGCATGTGATACTTTTAAGTAATATACAATTTCTACTTGTAATTGCAAATTTTGAGTGCAGCTTCTGGTTCTGCCAGCTTGTATATGCAACTGTCCTTGTGCATAACAAGCAAATATCATAGAAAGGAAATGCTGACTTAAGCACTAAAATTATATATACAATGATTTTTGCTCTAGAACACTGGATAACTACAAGCGTGAGTCTGTCACTGTACAGTGTAATGTGTAAAACTCTAAAATTCTAAAGTTTAAATATTCACATGAACCTGTTTACTTCCAGATGTTTGTGCTTGTAATAAAAAAAACACACTATATATCATACCATAATTCTGAACAAAATATAAAAACTGACAAAGCTTCTTGGGGAAAAAAAGTTTCTCGTCTTTTAGCCTTCCATTAAAATTCAGCTACTGCAAATATACATTGCCCCTTTATTAAATTACCTCTTGTGGCATTAAAAGCCATCATAAAACTTCAAAATGTATATGAATTATAACATTTAGTATGTGTGTACAAAAAAATAAAAGATTACTTAATGGATATATATTATATATGTATAGATATATATAGTTATGTATTTTAAACAGTTTTTCAATAAATAAAGATATGAAAAAAATAAAGGCAATAAAATAGCACTTTGAAAAATTAATTAATAAATAAATAATATTTGGAACAAGGTAACATTTTTTATTTTTTTTTAACAGTTTTTTTTTATCCTGATTTATTCTGGGCATATAGCAATCTGTAGAGGGAAAGCTCAGTACAAACATGCCTCTTTTCAAGGGGTAATGTCTGATAATCATAAAAAGAATTTTAAAATTTACTCTTCTTTTAGTTGGCGATAAGACGTGAATAATTTAAGGCCCAAAAACATGTAGAGATGATGTTCGTTTGGTAGCCTTTAGGCCACCAAGTAAGTACAATATAGAGTCATCACACAGTGGAAGCCAGCTGGGTTATCAAAATTCATCAGAAGACCAAATATTGCTTTAGTAAAAAGTGGTTAATTCCTCTTTTCAAAATGTTGCAGTAGACTTTAGTGGTAGAAGACTTTTCTAGCAGAGCAACAATCCGCTTGTCTAAAGTTCCAACTTTTTCTGTTTTTGCGCTGCTTAATCAGACATCCCAGATGCCAAATCTTCAACCTTTATGGTGGCCCAAGTGAATACTGAACATCCAATGACTTCTAGATACTTCACAAACTTTACTCCACAAGACTTACCCCCTAACGTACACAATTTTTGGTTCAACATTACAATGTAGTTGATTTGCTTTTTATAGATGACTGGTGCTAATTGTCTCTAAAACAAGTTGGCCACATTAGTCTTCACTAACAATGACCCTAAAATTTTACAGAATTGTGAAGTTCGGAATGCAAAAAATGTTTATTCATTGTCAAGTTTCTCTGTCGCTTTCTCCAACTGAGTAAAGTTCTCCAAGTCTTTTAAAACGGGGACCCCAATCACTGAGGTAGTCAAAATTTTGATCTGAGTCTGATGTTGATGACTCCAATGAGCTTAGAGAACCAGCCACTGATCCTCGCCCTTCATAACCATAAATTTGAATTGAATCATAAGGTGGAGCAGTGGGGTCATTGTCAGCTTCATGGAGCCTTACATTAATAAATTCATCCACGTCAACACCGTTGGGAGTAGAAGTATGACCTTGCCGAGGCATGAACTGAAAATCAGGCTTGATATCTTTGCGAGGTAAATATCCATTTATTCCATCAGGGTTTTGTAATGTTGCAATATCAAAAGCCTCTGTATCTTCTTCTCCGCCTCCTTCATCATCATAGCGAATTATATTTTCACGAACATCTTCATCATCCTTAATTATCAATGGCTCATTTTTGTGCCTTCGAAGTGTGACAAACAGCACAACAATGACTGTAGAAAAAAGTGTCAAGAGTAAAAGGATTATTATATTTATTCATATACAGTTCATTTCTAACTAAATGTTATATTGACATCAGTGCAATGTCCTAATAGAGCTATGCAACTGTTATTGTAGAAACTAAAAAGCCCCCAATACAGCTAAATAGTGGGGCTAAAAAGAATGCACTTGACGTGACTGCTGTCCAGCTCTAGTTTGGATTTTTTTGTTGTCATCACAGTATAATGAAACATCTAATTAGTAATGAGCAAACTTGCCAAACGTTCAGGTTTAGTCAAACACTAAAACTCAGCATTTGACTCCCGGCTGCTGGAGAAGCTGTATCCAACTTCTCTAACCACTGAGAGTCTGAATTTGAATGTTTGGCAAGTTCGCTTATAACTACAAACCACCAAATAATCATCAGCTCCCTAGCAACCAGACTGTAAAGATTCCTCAAGATCATATTGTCACTGAAACAGTTCCTACTAGCATGGAATCTTTGCTATTATGACCACATTAAACTGATTAACTGGTAATAGTACCGAACTTCTTTAATCCCCATAATGAAGCTATATATATTATTATTTTATTTTTTTATTTTTTTTTTTTGGGGGGGGGGGGGGTTGAGGTGGTGGATGAAGACCTAGCATTGTCTGTAAAACATGATTACAGTCTGTATCTATATTGCAGTCTGAAGTCTGTATCCACCTTCCCCAGCTACTGGGAGCCAAACGCAGAGCGGTTGGGAGCTCTTGAACCTACTGCTGTGTGTTTATTTATCTCTAAATGCAACAGTATAACACTTGTATAGTTATTGTCATCTGCTTTTAAGAAATATAATAATAATAATAATAATAATAATAATAATAATAGTAATAATTCTAAATATAATAATCTTTTTCTGACCTCAATACCTTTTTTTTTTTTTTTTTTTTTCCATCTATAGAGCTATATTAGGGTCCATTTTTTTCCACCTTAATCTGTAGTTTCCATATAAACAATGTCCAGAATCACAGCTTTTGCAAAACGTATCAGAAATCCTTTATTGATCCAGTTAAAAGCAGTAGGGAACAACACACACAGGGGAAGAATGGCGTCTTCACTTGCGTGTGTTGTTTCTCACTGCTTTTAACAGGCTCAATAAAGAATTCTTACAAGAACCGTTGTACTGGACATTACTTCTTGATATCCTTGGACATTGCTGTCTCCTACAGCAGATCAGTTTCTTCACTCCTTTGGTCAGCTGGCATATCCACTTGTCCGGTGATGTTTGTCTTTAAAATAATTTGTAGTTTGCTACCAAGTTTGCATAGATCATAGAACATTATATTTTAATCAATCAGATGTTTTAGCACACATGGCACTGCCAAACATATTTATAATCATTGTTTTGGGAAAAGGGGGTAATTAAAATTTTTATTATGGGATAGATTTATTTATGTTAAAAAAAAACAAAAAACAAAAAAGCCTTTTAAATACTTTTGTATTCCCTCTGGGGGATGTCTATGAGCAATAACTTGACTGCTTATAGGGATAGATGCAGTGTCTTTGTACTGCATTGATCAATTAGCTCAGTGCTCTATTGGTACTTTAGTACATTGTTGTAGGCATGCCGCTGCTGTTTTTACATCTAAATGACTATATAACTGGCACTGTGATCACTCCATGATGGCTATTTACTGTGGCCTCTATCTGCTAAAAGCAGTGCTGATGACACAGTGTATGAAGTAGGCTTAAGTTCTGAGCCCTCTCTACATCCTCTTAACTATATTATGATGAAAATAAAAATCATGAACCCTTAAAAGGTTGAAAGGCTGATCCTGCTTATATAATTGATGACCAAAATAATAATAATAATAATAATAATAATAAATTTGTAGAGGTCTGATTCCTGACTCTCACCGAGTCAGCCAGTTGAATTTACTGTAGTATTGTTTCTTTCACTTGATAGGGATATTGCTGCAGAACCTTGCGCTGCCACTTACAGCAATGTAAGGATGACAAACCTGGAAAAGGCAGCAACACTAACATGAGCTCTACAGCAATCAGCATGAATGTTGGAAACTGGACCCCCTCAATCTAGGCCATCAATCTAAAAGGCTGGTTAATCCCTTTAATTACTAAACACATGAACTTTTATTAATAAAGGGAAATAAGAATTCATCATATGGTGCATTGGCCAGAATACTCATTGATCACATGAAGGAACTAAATCTCTCATTGACATTTTTTCAAACTAGACATGGTGAGCTGGTTTGCTTGGTAATCAGAAAAAAAAAATTATGAAGGGAGAATCAATGCATGTTTTTGAGAATGTAATTTCTTAATATCCTAAAGGGAATCAGTCAATAGCAGTTTTGATTCAAAACTTCTGGTAACAGGGTGTAGGGGGCAAAAATCAAACAAAAAACAATAGAAACATACCCCTTTTAATTCTGCATAACCATACCACATGCATATGTACAAGTTATTTGGGGTGATATTCTGCTATCCCTTAATCATGAAGCCTGTGCTGTAAGTTTGCATAGCACAGGTCTGATCACCCCCTGCTCTATAATTGGCATTTCCACTGCGTGTTTCAGCGCTGTTTGAGCTGCCAGGGGGGTGATCAGCACAGGCTCTGTGATTCCTGATAACTCTCATTGCATGGCAAGATTGAAGCCTGATGACTAATTAATAGACAGCAGCAGCACGTGTATGTTGCTAATGCATTTTCACATTTTCACTCCATATTTACTTTCATATAAAAACTGCTGGTGAAAGGTTCATGCCAAAATTTGTCCAGACTTAGAAGGGAAAAAAAGGTCTAGGTCTGGTATTGTAGCTTTATCGAAAATTTCTGAGCTGCAATATAAAAAACAGTCCATGGAGAGTGGCACTAAATATTTATTTCTTTTTATCATCCTGGACAACCCTTTAATGTTTTATAATAAATGTATTATTTATAAAAAAAAAAACTCATTCAATTCAAATGTATGCAATAATGGCACCAAGAGGAGTGACCCTTGAAGCCTCTTTAAATACCCCTTTTTAACTAAATATAAATGTTTCATATTTATTTCTGAAAGACAGCATTTTACCATAACATAAAGTAGAATTAAATGTACCATTTAGAAGGGCATACTTTGATAATATATTAGCAGGGAATATATCAAGTGAGTATGTTCTTTTTTTGTCTCCATTATTTTAATTCATTGGTTTCCATTAAACAGTATGCGGCTGCTTAAAAGTTTTCCGTTCTTACTTTTTCTCAGCATGTGGTCCACCTACAATAAATTTTCTACACAAATGCTGAATTCAAGGAAGTATCATTCAAAGCTCCCAACATCTCTTCTCTATTGTGAGTAAAAGCTCTCATCTTACAGACCCGCTTTTTATTGAATAGATCTTTTAAATTATTTTATATATTTTAGGCAGAGATGTGTTATCATTTTATAATTATTTAGTTGTTGTGTGTTAAAGTGATACTATATAACAGAACTCACTAACAGATAATCATCTCTCGTGATGCATTATTTAATTTGGTTGGGTTGATAAAATGCATGGAGAAATTGTTTCTCAGAAGCAAAAAAAAATGTGTTGGGATAAAGCATAGTTAACTATTATGCCATATCCAGAAAATGTGTGATATTGTAATAGTTTTGTCTTTGGATTTCACTGTTTTATGATCTTTGTGGTTGTGTGGGTTTCCTCTGAGTACTACTTTAAAAATCCATTAAAGGCTTGTGAAATTAAAGCAACTTTGTACCCACAATCTGACTGCCCCCTCTACCCCCCAAAAAAAACAAAAAACAAAAAAACAAAAAAAAACAAAGAGAAACCAACTGCTTGTACCTTCAGATAGCTGCTTTTAATCCAAGATGTGTCCATGGGTCCGTTCAGCAGGTGATGCAGTTATTGTCTAAAATAAAACTACTTTTAAACTGGCAGCCCCGTGCTAAAAGGTCGGGGCTTAGAATGTGTATGCATTGGGCTGGCACAACCTCTCTGTCCCTCCTCCCTGCCCTCCTTATCATTAGGAATGCTCCAGGCAGATTGTCTCCTATTCCTCAGCTGTGTAAATACTGAACATGGCCTGGATCGTTAAGGCACCTGTGCTATGTTCAGACAGGAAAAAATGTTCCAGTAGCATTCCTAATGATCAAGAGGGTGGGGATGAGGGAAGGAGGGCTGGTGCAAAGTTAGGGCACAGATACTCCCCTTGGGCACAGGGCTGCAAGTTTAAAAGTTGTTTTTTAGGACAATAACTGCATCACCTTCCGAACGGACCCCAGATCTTGGATTAAAAGCAGCTATCCGAAGGTACAAGTGGTTTGAGGGGGTCAGATTGTAGATACAGAGTCACTTCAAAGGGGTTATCAAGTGCTACAAAAACTTTCTTTTAGAAACAGCCCTACTCTTGTCTCCAGTTCAGGCATGGTTTGCAATTAAGCTCCATTCACTTCAATGGAACTGAGTTACAAAACCCCACCCAAACTGGAGACAAGATTGGTGCTGTCTCAGTAAGAAAGTAGCCATTTTTTGTAGGGCTGGATAACCCCTTTAAGGCACTTTCTTCCATATGCTCTATACGAACTTCATAGAAGGGAGCTTACTGTTCAGTACTCCTCCCTTGACCAGAGTAATGGTCAAGTACAGATGTGTCATTCCATTTCCTTCCTTTTGGCTTGACATACATGCGTTAACATGATCCCAATGACGCATTTAATTTGATGTTGATCTTATCTTGATGTTGAACTTAATTCAATGATTTAGCTAATGTCCCTGACACAATTGCTGTGCGTACTTGGAGATGAGTGGTGCAAGTTGATTAGCTTTGAGAAAGAAACAGGATTTTGTAATACTCTGTTGTTTTTGCAATATGTGTTTATATGTGGCCATCCAAGGGATTGTGGTATGTACTGTATTATCCAGCGTATAAGACGGCTGGGCGTATAAGATGACCCCCAACTTTTCCAGTTAAAATATAGAGTTTGGGATATACTCGCTGTATAAGACTACCCCTCTTCCAAAGCATACCAAATAAAAATTGATAAAAAAAAAATTAGACAGCAGGAAGATCTGAGAGGCAGAGAAGGAGGTACAGTAATACCCGTAGGATACAAGGGCGGGCCAGACGGATGAAAAAGGTGTGTTTTTCTGGGCACAGCTACATTCTACTATGTCTCTTTTTTTCTATACCCTGGACACCTGCAGATTGCTCTGGCCTTCATACAGTTGGATACTGACGTTTTTGAGCTCCCCCATCCCCCCCACCATATGCAGCAATCGCAGATCCTTCAGTCCGGTTCTGAAGTTTTTCAGCACCTATCCTACAAGATGACACCCAGCGTATAAGACGACCCTTGACTTTTAAGAAGATTTTTTTATGGGTTAAAAGGTAGTCTTCTTTACAGGATAATACTGTACTTTCCTGCTATGCCTAGTAGGAGACCTTGTCTACTATGTCTAGGAGACCTTGCTCTTAAACAGTAAACAACAATGCTTTATACAGTACATCACTATTTAAGGTAAGGCCCAAGGAATTCCACTGTGTACCTAACCAAAGGAGTGCGAGACAAATCCAAATTGGCCTTCCAATCCCAAACTAATTTGACATCTGATTCTAGTGAAACTTCCAGAAACAAATCTCATTTTTAGATCAGAATCTCATTTGACACATATAGCCCACTCATGTTTTACATCATCAGCCATGTAATGCTACATTTCTCCGGCTGTGGCCACTGACCTCTGATGAACAGGCCTGATTTTATTTTAAAAGGAGCTATGTCTATGAGATAGCTACTTTATCCCAGATCTAATGGACCATAGCCTAAAAGATAAACTAGCTTGGATTTCTTAGGACCATGTTTTCCTTTTTTCCTACATTTTTTCCCACCCTCTATTTTACCTGTAATATATGTGTAAAACAGGGAAATTAGATTGTGAGCTCTGAAGTCTGTAATTAATGGACAATTTTACAATATATGCACTGAATTGCAAAGTTGTGTCTGGCATTGCCACCCTGCTCCATTCAAAAGAATAGTACTGAAGTGTAAACTTTACATAACCCATGGCGAGACTGATGCTGTTTCTTGGGGAAAAAACATTCTATAATCATTCTAATTCTGAAACATTCTAATTCCTTTCTACTCGGATACACCCCCTTTAATTATGCTATGACACTATCCTACTGAATTCTAAGCAGCATAGTTGAAGAATTAATGCAAATATTGTGTACATCAGTACACTCGGCATTACTTACCTAGAAGCAGCACAATACATGCCAGAATTGCTATCAGAGCTCCCATACTAAGCCCAATTGGCAAAACATAGGCTTCAGCATTACATGATTGTACCACTCCATCACTACTACAACCACAGACGCGTATAGTAAGAGTGCTGGTACTGCTCATTGGAGGATTGCCGCTGTCACTTATTATAATGGGTAACAGGTAAACTTCTTGCTTCAGTCGGTTAAATCCATTATGCCTGGCCAATATGCTAAGGGAATTATCTAAAAAAAAAAAAAATATAATATGAGTCAATATAATCAATACATAAGAAATAGATGTCCCTTAAAAATGTTAATGCACAAATATTTTATGAAAAAACATAGACATGAATGGTTCTTCCTTTATTTCTTCTAGAAATTCCACATTTGTCCATAGGCTGTATCTGGTATTGCAGCTCAGTCACATAAAAGTGAAATAGCACCCCTCTTGTTCATAGGCTGTGTCTAGTGTTGCAACCCAGCTACGTTTACCTGCATCAGTCTCAGCTGGAATACCTGAAATACCAGAGACAACCCATAGGCTGAAATCGCACTACTAACAAATAGTTTCTAAAATAATAAAATACTTATTCTCACTGTTAGAGCTTTGTTGTATTTATCTTCGCATTCCAATGAGTAATCCAATAGAGTTAAATTATTATGGCATGACATTTAACATTTTTCAAAGATAAATCATGCTATAGATGGGATTCCCATCAGCGAATGGCGAATACTTAAGCTTCTGTTTTCTCCTGGTTTTGCTTAAAGCTGAAGTTTGTATAAAAGTATCTCAATTTGGAAGGAAGGATTATACAAAGTGATATTACATGGACCTTGATGTGGTGAACTTAAAGAATTACTGATTACTCTTCTTCCAACACCAATATAATAATTGGAAGTTTGTATAGACCTATGCTTTTTTTAAGGGGAACCTTGTTCTGTGCAGGTCTTTAGACAATACCCTTGCATCATCACTTATACTGCAGCACAGTATATTGGGATTAATTTGTTACTATCCAAGGTGCTATTACATACAGTACATTCAAAGTGCTAAATTGTATCAACAATTATTATTTTTTTTTAATAAGATCTTTTTTTTTTATTATTGAAAACCGACTAGAGAAAGCAAAGGTAAAAAAAACAGACAAGACCAATAAAAGACAGTATTCGTACATAATATATTTCAAGGATCAAGAACACCATTCAGGTCGGTTTTGTTTTTCTATTTTACCGGTGAATCCAAACCCCTTTTTAGACAAAAAAAAAAACAACATACTCGTAAACCATAAAGTACATGTCAACATAACACCTTAACATAAGAACATTTACATGTCAATGGATTATTCTATCTAGTACAAGTTAATCCATTACCTGCTTACTATAATAAAAAGGTACTGTTGTCAAGCTGCTGTACATGTAGTATGATAAGCACACACAAAAAAGAATATATAATCCTAAAGTAAAACAATTAATCTGTATATTGCTCCATTGCTTACATAGGCAATTTTAGTCAGTTTAAGCAAATGAGGGAGGAGGACTCCCAAGTGAGGAACTCACCTACACAGTAAACATGCCCTAAAAGACTGCTTGACATTGAGTTTACTGGGAGAGGACAATCTCTTTAAGCTACTCGATTTGTTTTTGAGTAATGTCATGCAGTTCTTGTACTAACAGCCAGAGACAGCAAGAATTATCATGCAGCCTGAAGCTTTTTAATGAGAATGTAAAAACATTTCTAATAAAATTTCAAATTGAGATGGTTCATGGTAATATAGTAAAGGTTATGTTGCTGGCTCCTCAACAATACACAAGGAGAATGTAATATCGTTAAATTGATATAAGGGAGTCCGGTTCCAATATTAAGTACATTTTAAACCTTTCACTGTAACCTCTATGCTTACACACTGAATGCTCCAATATTAACTGTCACTATGTTTAGAATCAGCAATCAAAGATTCATTCTGCTGAGTACCTTTTTTTCCTGAAAAACAAAGCTTCTTACAAATCTAAATGTTGGCAGTTTAGTGGAATATCAGCTGCTCTCATTTATATGAAATAGCAAGGACATACATACTGAAAAGGTAGGACCTTGGGGCTGCAGTAAGCAATAAGAAAAAGGGGTGGGGGGGGGGCTGGTTAGCGTTGATTCCATCCCCTTGCTGCTGGCAAGAACCTATGCAAAACCCTATCCCCCCTTTCAAAAGAACTATATTATTAAAAAATACAAATTTATTGAAGATGAAGGGACAAACACACACCATGATTAGATCAGATGAACCCTTCCTTACCTTTCCACAGGATATAATATATTTCGAAATGTGTGTCAAAAGATGAGTAGCTAAAATGAGGCCACCAAATGGCTGGATATTTTGCTGAATATTTTGCTAGGATATTTTCAGGAACCGGACAGCAGGACAATACAAGACAGTGAGCCCTGACACTGAACCCCACCCACTGTCCCTACCTGCTTGCCGCAATCCGCCCTAAGATGGCAGCGGGCAACTTGGCGGCGGTCCCTGTACTGGCTTGGTGAGAAACAAAGACAAAACTGACAGACAAAACACAATAAAGAATGGTCAATAGTCCGGGTCACAACAATCGGGCAGTGCAGTACAAAACACAATCCAAAAAGCAAGGTCAATAAACAGGCAATATGGTCAGGTGCAGGCAGCAAGCAGGGATAGTCAGAATACAAGGCAAAAATAGTCAGAATAAACACAGAGCTAAACAGAGGCAGAAGCAGGCTGGGACAAGCTCAATATCCGGCAGAGAGAGGCAGGCTGGCACACACTATATAGGAGACCAGAGGTTCAGTGCAGAAGCTGATTGGACCAGACCCCTGATCTCCTCAGAACACCTGGGGCAAGAGCAACCTGACTGGCAGGGAGAAAAGTCTATCAGACTAGCTAACCAGCATCAGAGTGGCCAGGAGTGTCTCAGGCAAAGCGGGTGTGGCTGAACAAACACAGAAGGAAATAGAGCAGTGTTCAGACAAGGTTCAGGACACGCACAAACATACAAAAACACTGAATATCAGCGCCATCTCAGGCATGCAGCACGAGCCAAGGGGTGCACGGAGTTCGGCACAGGCACATTCATGACAGATATTGTGATACTGTATTGACTTTGTATAGTGAGATACTTAAACCCTTCGGGCCCGTTCATACTGAGTAAAACAGGCAGAAATCCGCAGTGGAGCTCCCCGCAGTAAAATCTCACCTGCCTTAGTGTCAGACAGTCAGACAGTGTCTCGATGAAACAGCTTGTGCACCTTCAATCCTGCCGCTCTCCACTCAAAGAATTGACATGTCATTTCTTTTGAGCAGAGAGCGGCAGGAGCGGAGGTGCACAAACCATCCCATAGAGACAGTGAGGCAGGCAGGATTCCGCTTTGGGGAGCTCTACCACGGAATTTCACCTGTTTTGCTTAGCATAAATATACCCTTCAAGTGTAACTGTCATTTATTTATTCAGCAAAAATTAGTAGTACAAGGAATTTTAAGAAACTCTGTAAGCAAAGTGAAGACAGGGTCTACTGTGTCCATTGTAAACTATGGAAGGGGGAGGGGCTGAGGGCGATTGGTCAATAAGAAGAAAACAGAGTCAGCCCGTGCAGTTTGGAGACTATGTCTGAGCACATAAAACACTGAATTCACAGGTAAGACTGACCAGTGCTGGTATGGGAACTCGGTGAGATAAGATTTCAGGATGTAGTGTTGCGCTTATCTTATACACCAGCTGATTGTCTCTTCTCCCTGCTCCTTCCCCTCCCTAGACCCCTCCCCTCTCCATAGACCATCATGTACACATGGACACAGTGTGTGTGGGTGTGCAGGTGTGTATGTGTGTGTGTGGGGGGGGGGGGGGCATAACAGCTTTTTGAGAACAAAAAAAAATTATTTTGCTTAAATTTTATATCTCCTCATCTATACTATGGGATCTAACTCATGATACCTAAGCACTTGGTAGTATGAGTCGGTAGAGACAATATCAACTGGAGTAAGGTGTCATAATCACAATATTCTGGGGGGTATTGAATAACTGTGAAGAGAGATTAGTTGTTATGTGTGAGATCTTCTGGAAACTTTACTGTTGGGGGACACCGGGCTGATGAAATGGCTTCTTAGAGTTTTTCTTTAGGCTACTTAAACACACAGCTTCACATTAATGTGTTTGTAGACTGGATTTTTATTATGTTCTTTTTTAGTTTTCCAATTCTGCAGTAAAATCATGTTATTTAGAGAGTATGTTTAAAATGAAAGCTGATTGAGATGTAATAGGCCCTTAGCTGTGGGAGGCTTCCTAGTTATTTAAGCTAAATGGCAAAAATATTAGCAGAACATTCCTATAAATGTTGCAGACATTTTAGGAAAAGTATTTGAGTGCAGGTAAATATGTGGTTACTATGTGGAATTGCTTTCTTTTTCTTCTTTCTTAATATACATGTACAGGTTTGATGGTTTATGTTGTAGCTGAAATGCTTACTTAACCGCTTTTTATATTGATTTAACCTAGTCATTTGTCAAATCCCTACACTGATGAAGAGGACATTCAAAGCCACATAAAGCTGTCAAAATGATAACATATTTTCAAAATACTGTTCAAGTAACTTACTTCTGGTATTACTATGAAAACAGCCTAAGGGGATTTTGCTAGAAAAAAAAAATATTAAAAATATACAGTGTAATGACAATAACAGATCAGTATCAGTAAACTGTATATTACGTTCTTGTTTTATGCATATACCCTAAATGTTTACTCATTTCAGTGGAGGATTGTTCAGGTGGTACAATATGGAAGTAGTGACTTTACTTGTATGTTACAAAAACATAAAAAAATAACCCCTTCAGGACCGGGCTAATTTTTGTTTTTGCGTTTTCGTTCTTTTCCTCCTCCTGTTTAAAAGTCCATAGCTCTTGCATTTTTTCATTTACAGACCCACATGAGCCCTTATTTATTGTGCCACTAATTGTACTTTACAATTAAAGACTTAATTTTTCCAAAGAAGTATGCTGTGAAACCAGAAAAAAATTATTTGCGCGGTAAAATTGAAAAAGGAATTTGTTTAAATTTTTGGGGTTTCATGTTTACGCCATTCACCCTATAGTAAAACTGTCATGTTACATATGTTCCTCAAGTCGGTACAATTACAATGATTTAAAGACTGGTATTTTATCTGACTGCTTTTAAAAAATTAAAACCTTAAAAAAAATTGTTTAAAATTGCTCTATTCCCAGCCTTATAATAGTTTTATGTGTGAGGCGTCATTTTTTGCACCATGATTGGTTCTTTCTATTGGTATGTTGCATCTTTTTGATCACTTTTTATGACAATTTTTCTGGATTTCATGTGACAAAAAATACACAATTTTGCACTTTGGCGGGGGTTTTTGGCACTTATGCCATTAACTGCGAGATCAGGAATGTGATAATTTAATAGGTCAAGTGATTACGCACGCGGCAAAACCAAATATGTTTATTTATTTATAAAATGGAAAAAGGGGGTGATTCATACTTTTATTAGGGGAGGAGATTTTTTTTTATTAATAAAAAACATTTGTTTTTAAATACTTTAACTTTTAGTCCCCCTAGGGGACTTTCAGTATTACTGCAGTGATCTCCCATAGAGATCACTGTAGTATACTTAATACAGCAATGATCGATCAGATAATTGCTGTATTACTCTGGTCTGCAGCAGACCAGATCTACTAATTGCCGAGCCAGAATCAGCGTCAGTGCAATGCTGAGCCCTGGCCAGCTCAGTAAAAGGGATTCCCCCTCTAGACTACAGGGAAAGGGGAATATAATACATTTAAATTCAGCTGTCAGTTTTCACAGCTGCATTTAAATGAATAATTCATATGAAATCTTTTAGATGTTTGGCTCAGACTGATGGCAGATATATTTTAATTTATATTTTTTCAAATATTTTTGTTTTTCCTATGATTTATAAAAGTACATTAAGTTGGAAAAAAAAAGGAAAAATGTAGTAGGTTAGCAATTTATTTTATGTTTTACCTAATCAAATTGATTCACTTCAGTAAATAGTAAATATGACATCCAGCATGTGTTTGGTATACGGATATCAACACTAAAGTGTCCTTTGTTACCTTCAATTATCTTCAAGATTTAGAACACCTATATTGAACAAGTACATAGAAGCAAGAGTGCTTCTTAGGTATTTGTCTCACATCTGAAAAAATGAATAAGCTCTAGGTTGACATTCACCCACTGTGCAATTGATTGACCCTCTTGCATTAATGCCAGCTTGGCTTTGTTCCTATGTGAAGGTAAATGAACGTGCAAAATGTCAGGCTATGAAACAGCACAGAAATCCTTATCTTCTGCAATGCGTTTACCTTGGGGAGCCGCCAAAAGAACAACTGGCATGTGAACCCTGCTACTAAAACTCATACATAACTTTTTCCACTGTCCACTGTCATTTGAAACCTCACCTGACATATAGAAGGAGATCACAAGCATGTAGACTTAGGGATTTGCATCACATAAAAGCTTCAGATTCTAAGTTACTGTTTTTTTTTGTTTTGTTTTTTTACAATATAAAAGCTTGTTTTAAGGCTTTTAAATATGAGTGAGGAATGTAAATCTATAATAATTATATTACGTACTTTTTAGGTCCACACTGGTTCCAATAATAGATGAACTCCTGCTATTCTAATCATCCATTCAGTTATTAAGCTGTTATTTTTTCTCCTGTGTAACAGTGTATACTGGAGGCAAGAACACAGGGAGCTATTCCATGACAAATTTTTGCTCTAGAAGTTGCCTTAAAGCTCTTCCTGATCATCTGCAGAATTCAAGCCAATGATTTTTCCCTCCTGCTAAATTGTCACTATTCTGGTCCAGGCTGCAATAATATGATCTAATAGAAAATGTACCCGGCGCTGCCTGGGTATAAAGTGTATAAAGGAGGCCAAGCTAAAGGTATTGTTTCATCTGAGTTAATCAGTGGAATTAGTGTATACCTGAAGTGCATAGTTGGAGGGGTTCTGTATACCGACAATGTATAGTTTTTAGAGGTCTCGCATATCTGTCGTGCATAGTTGGGGGGGCTGTATACCTATAATGTATAGTTGGAGGGTCCTGTATACCTGTAGTGTGTAGTTGGGGGGCTGTATACCTGTAGTGTATAGTTGAGGGAGGTCCTGTATACCTGCAGTGTATAGTTGGTGAAGGTCCTGTATACCTGTACTGTATAGTTCGGGGGTCCTGTATACCTGTAGTATATAGTTGGTGCTGTATACCTGTAATGTATAATTGGTGGAGTTCTTGTATACCTGTAGTTTATAGTTTGAGGGTCCTGTATACCTGTTGTGTATAATTGGTGGAGGTCTTTTATACCTGTAGTATATAGTTTGGGGGTCCTGTATACCTGTAGTGCATAGTTTGAGGGTTCTGTATAACTGTAGTATAGAGTTAGTGGAGGTCCTGTATACCTGTAGTGTATAGTTTTGGGGTCCAGTATACCTGTAGTGTATAGTTTGGGGTCCTATATACCTGTAGTATATAGTTGGTGGAGTTCCTGTATACCTGTAATGTATAGCTTTGGGGTCCTGTATACCCGTAGTATAGAGTTGGTGGGGTGCTGTATACCTGTATTATATAGTTGGTGGAGGTCCTGTATACATGTAGTGTATAGTTTTGGGTTCCTGTAAACCTGAAGTATATAGTTTGGGGTCCTGTATACCTGTAGTATATAGTTGGTGGAGGTCCTGTATACCTGTAGTGTAAATTTTGGGGGTCCTGTATACCTGTAGTATAGAGTTGGTGAAGGTGCTGTATACCTGTAGTATAGAGTTGGTGGAGGTCCTATATACCTGTAGTGTATAGTTTTGAGGTCCTGTATACCTGTAGTGTATAGTTTGGGGTCCTATATACCTGTAGTATATAGTTGGTGGAGTTCCTGTATACCTGTAGTGTATAGTTTTGGGGTCCTGTATACCTGTAGTGTATAGTTTGGGGTCCTGTATACCTGTAGTATATAGTTGAGGGAGGTCCTGCATACCTGAAGTGTATAGTTGGTGGAGGTCCTGTATACCTGTAGTGTATAGTTTTGGGGTCCTGTATACCTGTAGTATATAGTTGGTGAAGGTCCCGTGCACCTGTAGTGTATAGTTTTGGGGTCCTGTATACCTGTAGTGTCCTGTATACCTGCAGGGTCATATTTACCATTAGGCACCCATGGTCTGGTGCGTAGGGTAGCACCTTGCAGAGGGGCAGTACCCTCCCATTCAGACTTGCCAGAAAATCTGGTGTCTTTTCGAGGGGGGTATGGCGGTATTGGTCAGTTCTGGTATAGCGGTGTTATCCAGTCACAGTATGGCGATATTGGTCAGGTCTGGTGTGGCGGTGTTCTCCAGTCACAGTGTGGCGGTATTGGTCAGGTCTGGTATAGTGGTATTATCCAGTCACAGTGTGGCGGAATTGGTCAGGTCTGGTATGACAGTGTTATCCAGTTATAGTATGACGGTATTGGTCAGGTCTGGTATGACAGTGTTATCTAGTCACAGTATGGCGGTATTGGTCAGGTGTGGTATGAAAGTGTCATCCAGTCACAGTATGGTGGTATTGGTCAGGCCTGGTATGGCGGTGTTAAATGTGACATTTGGAGCTAATACTTACCTATCCTGATGCTAATTGGTTAGTGAGGATGGGGCACCTTCAGGTTTAGTGCTTAGGGCAGCAGCAGTTTGTAATACTGTCCTGTATACATGTACTGTATAGATGGAGTAGGGGGTCCTGTATACATGTACTGTATAGATGGAGTAGGGGGTCTACCAGTTATTACTGTGGATGTTGTGAGGCAGCTGCCCTAGCAACCATTGCTCCCTGTGAAAATGAGAGCAGTAATCCTATTGGTTGCTAAGGCTCCCAACTG